>NW_005871067.1:6362186-6486753 GCF_000147115.1 Myotis lucifugus | reverse complement strand
TATAGGATAGAGGCCTGGTGCACGGGTGGGGGCCGGCTGGTTTGCCCTGAATGGTGTCCCGGATCAGAGTGGGGGTCCTGCTTGGGTGCCTGACCAGCCTGGATGAGGGGCTGAGGGCTGTTTTCAGACTGGGCACACCCGCTTCAGGGTGGGGGTCCCCACTGGGGTGCCTGGCCAGCCTGGATGAGGGGCTGAGGGCTGTTTTGAGGTGGGCCAAGCCTGCAACTGAAACTCTCAGTCTCTCTTTTTTTTCTTTTTTCTTTTTTATTCTGGGATTTATTTACCTTCTGTAATTGAAACTTTGTTGCAGCTCCAGTTCCGAGGCCGGCTGGCTGAAAGCAGGTATCTGGGTTTGTTTAGCTTCTATAATTGCAACATTGTTGCTTAGACTGGAGCTCAGAGCCTGGCTGCAGCAGGCGGGGAACCTTGGCTTCCTCCATCACTGGAGCAAGCAATCCTCATGTTTGCTTCAGCTGCCTGGCTGCCGGCCGCCATCTTTTTTGGCAGTTAATTTGCATATCACCCTGATTAGCCAATGGGAAGCGTAGCGGAGGTATGGTTAATTACCATGTTTGTCTATTATTAGATAGGATAATATAACCAAATAATTTAATCAATCCAAAATTTAATTAAAAAAAGAAACTACATGCATTTTTCCTTTTTTCCTTTTTTGCTTAATCCCTCCACACCCCTTCCAACCTCCCCATCCCCCACCACAGCTGTCTTCCATCTCTATCTATGAGTCAATCTCTATTTTGCTTGTTAGTTCAGTTTGTTCATTAAATTCCAATATGGAAGAAATAATATGGTACCTGTCTTTCTCTGAGTGGCTTATTTCACTTGTTCTCCAGGTCCATCTATGCTGTTGCAAAGGGTAAAATGTTTCTTCCTTTTTACAGTCGAGTGGTGTTCCATTGTGTAAATGTACCATAGTTGGGTTTTTTTTTTGTTTTGTTTTGTTTTTTTCCACTCATTGACTGATGGACACTTGGGCTGCTTTGAAATCTTGGTTATTGTAAATAACAGTACAATGAACATGGGGGTGCATATATCCTTTCAAATTAGTATTTCCAGTTTCTTCAGATAAATTCACAGAAGTGGAATTGTTGGGTAGTAAAGGAGGTCCATTTTCAATTTTTTGAGATAACTCCATACTGCTTTCCACAGTGGCTGCACCAATCTGCATTCCCACCAACAGTGCACAAGGATTCCATTTTCTTCACATCCACACCAACATTTGTTGTTTGTTGATTTATTTTGAGCCATTTTGAGAGTGTGAGATGATGTCTCATTAAGGTTTTAATGTGAATTTGTCTGATGATTAGTGATGTTGAGCATCCTTTCATATATCTATTGTCCATATGTATGTCCTCTTTGGAGAAGTGTCTATTTAAGCCCTTTGTCCATTTTTTAATTGGATTGTTTGATTTTGGGGTTTTGAGTTTTATAAGTTCCTTATAAATTTTAGATATTAAACCTTTATCAGATGTGTCAGCAGATATGTTCTCCCATTCAGTCTTTTCATTTTGTTGATGGTTTCCTTTGCTATGCAAAATCTTCTTAGTTTTATGTAGTCCATTTGTTTTGTTTTGTTTTATTTTCTCTCTTTTGCTTCCCTGACCCAAGGAGGTATATCAGAAAAAATATTGTAAGGAGATATGTCCAAGATCTTACTGCCTACTTTTTCTCTGAAGATTTTTATGGTTTTGAGTTGAACATTTAAGTCTTTAATCTATTTTGAGTTTATTCTTGTATGCAGTGTAAGAGGGTGGTCTACTTTCATTTTTTGCACATATCTGTCCAATTTCCCAACACCATTATTGAATAGACTATTTTTAGTCCATTGTATGTTTTTGCCTCCTTTGTGAAATGTTAATTGATCATATAGGTGTACATTTATTTCTGGGCTTTCTATTCTGTTCCATTGATCTATATTTCTGTTTTCATGCCAGTACTGCTCTATTTTGATTACTATGGCCTTGTTGTATAGTTTGATATCAGTTAGCATAATTCCACCTACTTTGTTCTTCTTTCTCAAGATCGCTGTTGCTATTCAGGGTCTTTTGTTGTTCCATATAAATTTTTGAAATATTTGTTTAGTTCTTTGAAATGTGTTGAATCTGTAGATTGCTTTGGGTAGTATGGACATTTTAATTATGTTAATTCATCCTACCCATGATCATGGTATATACATCCACTTTGTAACTTCTTTAATTTCTTTCTTCAGTGTCTTATAATTTTCTGAGTACAGGTCTTTTAAATTCTTGGTTAAATTTATTCCTCAGTATTTTATTGGGTTTTGAAACAATTACAAATGGGACTGCTCTTTTACTTTCCCTTTCTGATAGTGTATTATTGGTGTATAAAAATGTAACTGATATCTGGATATCTATTTTGTATCCTGTTACTTTACTGAATTAATTTATCAGTTCTACTAGTTTATTGGTGGGATCTTTAAGGTTTTCTATATAAAGTATCATATGATTTGCAAATAATAACTATTTTACTTCTTCTTTTATTTCTTTTTGTTTGATTGCTGTGTGGCTAGGACTTCCAGTACTATATTGAATAAGAGTGGTGAAAGCATACACTCTGTGTTGTTCCCAATCTTAAGAGGAATGCTTATAGTTTTTGCCCATTGGATATGATGTTGGCTGTGGGTTTGTCATATATGGCCTTAATTCCATCTATTCCCACTTTGCTGAGAGTTTTTATCATAAACTAGTGGCCTGGTGCACAAAATTTGTGCACGCGGGGGCAGGGGGCGGAGGGAGGCGAGGGTTCCTTCAGCCCAGCCTGCACCCTCTCCAATCAGGGACCCCTTGGGGGATGTCCGACTGCTGGTTTAGGCCTGATCCGTCCCCAACAGCCTGATCTCGCCCCTAACTGCCCTCTCCTGCCAGCCCGATCCTGCCACCAACTGCTCTCCCTTGCTGGCCTGATCTCGCCCCCAATGACCCTCCCCTGCTGGTCTGATTTCCCCCAACTGCCCTCCCCTGCCTGCCTGATCTCGCATCCAACAGCCCTCCTCTGCCAGCCTGATCTCACCCCCAACTGCCCTCTCCTGCTGGCCTGATCACCCCTAATGGCCTTTGCCTCGGCCCCCACCACCATGTCTTTGTCCAGAAGGAAGTCAGACATCCGGAAGATGGCCGTCAACCCAGTCTAATTAGCATATTACCTGTTAGTAGTATAGATAGATTATATAGGATAGGATTGCTTAAATGGGGTGGGGGAGGAAGCCTTTTTCATCAGGAGGAGATGCTCTTGGAGACAAAAATACATAATCCCTATATCTGGACTGATAGCCAGCCATATGCACTATACTGTCAAATTGGTCATTAAAAAACTGAACCGCTTTCTTACACCTTACACCAAACAGCTATTGCCCTTAAAACCACTCTTCAGCCCCCACCTTAGGTTCTGCCTTTGCAGTTCACCCAGATTAGGTTCTGATGGTTGGTTTCTATGCCAGTCAGAATCTCTGGGCCTATCAATGGGTCTGATCAGAGAGGCGAGCCTGATCAGCAGCCCAAGCAGAGGCCTGAGAGAAAGAGAGCCACTGCTGGTGGCCAGGCCCAGAGAGAAAGAGAGAGGCAAGTGCTGATCAACAGCTGCCATGGAGGCTACGGATCAGACCCTGCTTCTCTCTCCAGGCCTCTCTTCGGGCCTGATCCGCAGCCCCCTCAGCAGTCAGTTCTGGGTCGGGGCACTGCAGCAGTGGCAGTCAATGGTGGGTTGCCACGGCAACCCAGCACTGACTGCAGGACTGACTTCTGGTTGGTCAAGCCTTTGGTCGTTTTGGATGTTATGGACCCTGGGTTTTTATATATTAGGATGGGTGCTGGATTTTATCAAACACTTTTTCTGCATTCATTGATATGATCATGTGATTTTTATCCTTCGTTTTGTTTATGTGGTGATCACGTTTATTGTTTATGGGTATTGTACCAACCTTGCATCCCCGGAATTAACCCCACCTGGTCATGGTGTATGACCTCTTTAGTATATTGCTGAATTTGGTTTGCTAATATTTTGTTGAGTATTTTAGCATCTATGTTCATCAGGGATATTGGCCTATTTTTTTTTTGTGCCATGTCTTTATCTGGTTTTGGAATTAGAATGCTAGCCTCATAAAATGAGCTTGGGAGTCTTCCCCCCTCTTGAAATTTTGGTTAAATAAAGACATTACAATGCATTTAAAAAAATTAACTGGATATCCATACGTTATATTGTCCAATGCTTAAGAGCCTTGAGAGTTTCTAGGCTCTTTTAAAGTAGAAACTGTTCTTCAGTAATCCCAACTAGCCTTGTGAGTGTAGGTCCTACCTGCATGGGTATGTACTGTGTACATAACCCCTGAGCTCAGTCCACTGTCATGTAGCTTCCTCACAGTTGTCCTGGAGGGTGAGGGTGGTGGAGGGGTTTAGGAGACAATTAGCAGGTACATCATCTATTAATTTGGAAGTTTCCCAGAAAAGCCAGCAGTCTATTCCAGGTAGTTACAATGACTATCAGTATTGACATCTTCAGCTTGTTTTCATCAACATTGTTGATAAATCCTCATAATGGAACAATGATCTGATATCAGAAATAAAACAGACCTGACTTTTCCACCACTTGCTTCCATTGGCTTCAGTTCCAGTGTTGTTCAAGGTCTGGCAACATCATTATCACCTGGAGATTGTTAAAATGCAGAACAATGCCTTCACCTCAGACCTACTGAAATAGAACCTGCATGTTAGCAAATAACTTGGGTGATAGGTATATATTAGAGGCCTGGCGCATGGATTCATGCACATTGAAAGAAAATTAATTAGAAGAAATATTTTAGAGGCCAGGGAGGGACTACGGGAAGGCTCCAGGGCGTGTCCGGCCTGTCTCACCCTGTCCCGATTAGCCAGACCCCAGCAGCAAGCTAACTTACCAGTCAGAGCATCTGTCCCCTGGTGTTCAATGCACATAATAGTGACTGGTCGAGCAAATGGTCAAACACTTAGTATATTAAGCTTTTATTATATAGGATGTTAAAATGGGAGATGCATTGCTTTATAGTAGAGAGTAGAGCTCAGAATTTGGGAACCAACTGATTCACCCTGGAGACTGCTCCACCTGTCAGCCCTATAACTGAGAACCACCTGGGAATTGCAGGAATGCTCAACATCCTCTCCTCCCTCTCCTCACCTCCTGTCTCAGTCCATTCAGGATGTTATAACTGAACACCATCCACTGAGCAGCTTAAACAACAAACATTTATTTTTCACAGTTTTGGAGGCTGGAAGTTTGATGTCAATACACAGGCAGATTTGGGGTCTGTCCAGAGACGTCTTTGCAGATCACAGACAGCCACCTTCTTGCTGTGTCCTCACATGGCAGAAAGGAATTCTCTGTTTCTTCCCCTTCTTATACTAGTAAGGGTATTAATTTCATAATCAGGGCCCCTCTCTCATGATCTAATATGACCTTAATTATCTCCCAGAGCCCTCTTCAAATTCATCACCTTGAAGGTTAGAAGTTCATGTAAACATGGGGGGACAAACATTCAGCCCATAGCAATTCCATCTGGGCTCAGCCCAGGTTTCACAATACAAATGCTCCCTGTAGTTCTAAAATATCTAGTATATCATGACTTGAGCTATAGTGGAGTGAAAAGGGATAGGTGATTTACCTAAGGTTTCTAAAAACTGAGAAATACAGCTTTTTGAAGCTTACCCTTCCCTGTTATCTTCTATAAACCCTATCTACAGGTAAAAATGAAAGAATGGGGTAGTTGAGATACTGAAGTATCCAATGAGACATAATTCAGGATTCCGGGTAGGGACCCCAGTCAAAAGGAGTCTGACAGGACTGAGTATCATTTATTAAGTCATTCGTTCCTTAATCAGTGTCCATCCTCCATGATAGACCTCGTTTCAGGAGCTGCTGTGATTACACCATCTATCCTAAAACAGTTGGCATCACCCAGGGCCTGGGTGATTGGCAGTGGCCTGCAAACTCATTAGTCAACAGAGCCAAATATCAACAGTACTTCTTCAGAATAGACTCGCCCAGGCGGAAAACCAACTTCTGTGCATGGGCCACGAAGTTTCAATCGCACTGTATGCGCGCCAACACGTGGTATTTTGTGGAAGAGCCACACTCAAAACCAAAGAGCCGCATGTGGCTCGAAAGCCGCAGTTTGCCGACCACGGAGGCAGTCAGGTTCTCAAAGCAACCTGCTGCCACAAGGAGTTTCTCTCTAGGTTGGATCCCTCTGGAGCATAGTGACCCAGATCAATTGACTGTTTCCCCTGCAAGGACAAGGAGTCATTCAGATGACACGGTTTAAAGGGGAAGAAATTTGTCTGTGGGAGGAAAGTCCATGCCATCTGTGGCTCTCTGTTTAGAAGGTGGCTCTTAAGGGCTCAACCTTACCCTTAACGCTACTTCTGGCTCCTGAGTGGAAGAATATTTGAGTCATCTCCAGTTACTTTCTATCTCCATGCATTCCCAACCTGGCCTAGCCATGCCCCAACTTCAGTCTGTTAATAAAAGATTGGTATAACAACCTTCAGTGCACCTTGCCTCTTCCCTCTGCAGACTCCCTTAAAACACACCTTTCCAAGCCTCCAGTCAATCTTTCAGCTTCTCTCCTTCTAATTATTACTTAATTTAGGGAATTAACTCTTTCATGAGGCAAGAAAAGTCCATGGCGCTCTCTCTCTCTCTCTCTCTCTCTCTCTCTCTCTCTCTCTCATTATAAAAATGGCTTATTGAACTAATGAATGCATAAACAAGTGGAACAACAAATCAATGTTTTTCTCTCTCTAAAATCAAGAGTAATAATTAAAAAAAAACATATGGAAGAATTAAAAATGGCAGTGGAGAAAATGGAAGCTCTCAGACATGCTCGCAGGACCAAACTGGAATTACAACTAAAACACACACACAAAAAATCACCTTGAATAATTAACTAAAGACTAGCTGGAGAGAGCCCTGATAACAAAGGATGGAAAGTGGAGACCACATAGAGATTGGTAGGAAGGGCAAAGGCACAAAAGGGCTGACCAGGCTCCCACATACAGCAGCTGAAGTTCTGGAGAAATATCTCAGCTGTGGGCAGTTGCCACTGAGAAGTCTAGGGTCTAATCCTCAAGCTGGGCTCCCAGCAGAGAGTGCCAGAACTCAGAAAGGAGCCCACATAACATCTGGCTTTGAAAAGCAGCAGGGTTGCTGTCTGCAAGGGAAAGATGGCTGGAAATGCAGGCACCTTTTTAAAGGGCCAGCACACAACATTTTGAGTACAGCCACTTATCTTGGGCTCTGGCAGAGGGAGGGAAGAGTGGACTAGAGTTGTATAAACATAATGCAGGATTGGGGGATCTTGGGTTAAGCTTGGAAGGCAGACACCCCGGTTTCCTGTGCTGAGTCATTCCCTCATGCTGTGGAGGTAATCTTTCTCAGGCAAACCTTTGCTATCCTGCTGTTTGTACCTGGGGGAAGACAGCTGACCCACCCTGTTGGAAAACCTCTCACCCCATCTGTGGACGATTGCTTTAAGCTACTCCAGACTGAATCCAATCAGCCTTTAGGTAGAGGCAGTTCTGTGTAGGCTTTGAATCTTTCCCTGACCTAATTAGTCAGAAACAGCAGTTTGGGTCCCTGCTGCAAACACCATCCCAGAATGCTCAGTGAGGCAAAAGCCAGTGGGACCACAAGCACCTGCAGCTGACACCGGCAGGACCAGCTCTGTGGGGGAAGGAAGTACAGCTCAGAACAAGGTCAATCAAAGTGTGATACTCAAGGCAGACCCAGCCTCTAAGCTAAGGAGTCCCAGACCACTGGACAGCTGGCACAATGACATTAGGATTGAACCTCACTGGCAGCAAGTCAGAAGGGAGAACCCTCCCACAGATGGGACATCAACAATCAAGTCCAAATTACAACAGAAGAACCCAAACAATGCACACAGGGGCATTCCTATGGCATCCCGTTTGGTGAACGAAGAGACTACACCACTAGACTCCTCAAGACACTTCCTACATAAGATCATCCCACAAAGACTGGGAGGCATAGTAGTTCTATCTAATACATAGAAGTAAAAATAAAGGGGCAGATAAATAGGGATACAAAGAAACAACCCCCAAATAAGAGAAAAGAAGAAATAACCAGAAAAAGAATTAAATGAGATGGAAATAAGTAACCTATTAGACATCAAGTTCAAAGCAATAGTTATAAAGTTGCTTGGGGGAACTTAGTGCAAATAACAATAGCATGAAAAGGTAAATAGAGGTCATGAGCAAGTAACAGACAAAAATGAAGAATGATATATCTGACATCAAGAACACACTGGAAGGGATTAAAAGTAGATTGGATGAAGCAAAGGACCAAATTAGTGAGTTGGAAGACAAGGTAGAAATAAATACCTAATTAGAGCAGCAAATAGAAAAAAAATAATTAAAAAGCAGGAAGATAGCTTAAAGGAGCTCTGGAACAAAATGAAATGTAAAAACATCCACATTACAGAAATACCAGAAGGGGAAGAGGATGAGCAAGGAACAGAACCTGTTTAAAGAAATAATGATGGAAAACTTCCCCAATCTGGTGAAGGAAAATGTCACACAAGGTCAGGAGGCATAGAGAGTCCCATTCAAGATGAACCCAGAGATCCACACCTGCACACATTGTAATTAAAATTGCAAATTTTAAAAGCAGCAAAGGAGAGCCAGAAAATTAGATACAAAGGAGTTCCCATTGGAATGTCGACTGACTTCTCTAGAGAAACACTTCAGGCCAGAAGGGAGTGACATGAAGTACTCGAAGTAATGAAAAGCACCTAAATCCAAGACTACTGTATCCAGCCAGGCTATCATTTAAAATTGAAGGTGAAATAAAAAGCTTTCCAGAGAAAAAAAACTTTTAAAGTACATTACTGTACCACCAAACCAGTAATGCAAGAAATGTTAAACTGCTTTAAGAAGAAGAAAAGGCGAAAAGTGTAATTTAGGCATAAGAAATTAAAAATGTCAATAAATAAATACTTATCAATAATAACCTTAAATGTAAATGGATTAAATGCGCCAGTCAGAAGACATAGTGTGATTGATTGGATAAGAAAACATGACCCATAGATAGGCTGTCTACAAGAGACCCACCTCAGAACAAAAGATATACACAGACTGCGAGTGAAGGGATAGAAAAATATATTCCATGCAAATGGAAAGAAAGAAAAGAAGACAAAATAGACTTCAAAACAAAGGCCATAATAAGAGAAAAAGAAGGCCATTTTATAATACTTAAGGGAATAATTCAACAAGAAAATATAATCTTTACAAACAGATTTGCACCCAATATTGGAGCACCTAAGTACATTCAAAAACTCTTGATGGACTTTAAGGAGATATTGACAGCAATACAGTCACAGCAGGGACTTTAACACTCCATCAACATACTGGATAGATCTTCCAGATAGAAAATTAACAAGAAAACAGAGGACTTAAGTGACACACTAGATCAGATGGATCTAACCGATATTTACAGAACATATCACCCTAAAGCAACAGAATATACATTCTTCTCAAGTGTACATGGAACATTATCCAAGATAGACCACATATTAGGGCACAAAATAAGTCTATACAAATTCAACAAGATTGATATAATACCAAACGTTTTCTCTGATCACAATTAGAAATCATGAAGTTAGAAATGAACTACATTAAAAAAACTCAAAAACACTCTAATACATGGAAGCTAAAGAGCATGCTATTAAACAATGAATGGGTTACCAATGATATCAAGGAAGAAATGAAAAACTTTCTGGAAACAAAGGAAAATGAACACACAATCACCCAAAACCTATGGAACACAGCAAAAGCAGTCCTGATAGGGAAGTTCATAGCACTACAGGACTAATGCAAGAAAAAAGAAAAAGTACTAATAAACTATCTAACCCTACAACTAAATTGATTAGAATTAGAACAGCAAGAAAAACCCAGAGTAAGGAGAAGGAAGGAAATAATAAAGATTAAAGCAGAAATAAATGACATAGAAAATAAAAAAACTGTACAAAGATCAATAAATTCTATTTTTTTATTAATCCTCACCTGAGGATATTTTTCATTGTTGTTTTTTTTTTTTTTTTGAGAGTGGAAGAGAGAGGGAAAGACAGAGAGAAACATCTATGTGAGAGAAACACTTCAATTTGTTGCCTCCTGCAGGAGCCCCAATCAGGACCCAGCCTAGGGAGGAGCCTGCAACCTAGGTATGTGCCTTTGACCGGAATGAAACCTGGGACCTTTTGAGGCTGATGCTCCATCCATTGAGTCAAACTGTCTAGGGCAAAATCAATATATTCAAGAGCTGGTTCTTTGAAAGGATAAAAAAAAATTGACGAACTCCTAGCCAGACTCATCAAGAAACAAAGAGAGAGGACCCAAATAAATAAAATTAGAAATGAAAGCAATGATATAACAACAGACACCACAGAAATACAAAGGATTGTAAGCAAATACTATGAATAACTATATGCCAAAAAACTGGACATACTGAGTGAAATGGGAAAATTCCTAGAAACATACAATCTTCCAAAACTCAATTTGGAAGAATCAGAAAACCTGAGTAGGCCAATAAGAACTGATGAAATTGAAGCAGTTATTTAAAAAACTTCCAGTAAACAAAAGTCCTGGTCCAGATGGCTTCACAGAGGAATTTTTAGTTTTTTTTTTTCACCTTTAATTTAATTTAACCTAATTTAATTTTTTGTTTAATGTATTACATAACTCTCCTTTTTCTCCCATTGACTTCTCCCTGAACGCCCCAACCCCCAGCACATGCCCTCACCAACATGCCTCCGCCCCCGTCCATCTGTGCCCATTGGTTATGCTCACATGCATGCATACAAGTCCTTTGGTTGATCTTTTACCCCCTCACCTCCCACCTTCCCTCATAGGTTGGACAGTCTATTCAATGCTTCTATGACTCTGGTTCTGTTTTTGTTCATCAGTTTATGTTGTTCATTATATTCCACAAATGAGTGATATCATGTGATATTTATCTTTCTCTGACTGGCTTATTTCACTCAGCATAATGCTCTCCAGTTCCATACATGCTGTTGCAAATGGTAAGAATTCCTTATTTTTTTATAGAAGCATAGTATTCCATTGTATAGATGTACCACAGTTTTCTAATCCATTCATCTGCTGATGGGCACTTAGGCTGTTTCCAAATCTTAGCTATTGTAAATTGTGCTGCTATGAACATAGGGGTGCATATATCCTTTCTGATTGGTGTTTCTGGCTTCTTGGGATATATTCCTAGAAGTGGTATTACTGGGTCAAATGGGAGTTCCATTTTTAATTTTTTGAGGAAACTCCATACTGTTCTCCACAGTGGCTGCACCAGTCTGCATTCCCACCAGCAGAGCAAGAGGGTTACTTTTTCTCCACATCCTTTCCAGCACTTGTTGTTTGTTGATTTGTTGATGATAGTCATTCTGACAGGTGTGAGATGGTACCTCATTGTTGTTTTGATTTGCATCTCTCAGATGATTAGTGACTTTGAGCATGTTTTCATATGTCTCTTGGCCTTCTGTATGTCCTCTTTCGAAAGGTATCTATTTAGGTCCTTTGCCCATTTTTTGATTGTATTGTTTATCTTCCTTTTGTTAAATTGGGGATGGATCACGAGAATTCTCACTTCATGTTACACAGTGTTTTACAGAGTATCATACTTTAAAAAGATATTAGCTTGCAAGAAAATGTAATAAATAACTTCTAAATGCAATGGGTATTTAATTTTAAAGTGTGCCTTTAACATTTACGTAAAACGTTTTTTGGACTCGTTCAATAGAAACTTATCTGGCCATTGGGTAAAGCTAGCAATTAAACTACTGGTCCGCAATGTGTTAAGTTGTGTGAGTTCCCTATAAATTTTGAAGATTAAACCCTTATCTGAAATGACGTTAGCAAATATGTACTCCCATGCAGTGGGTTTTCTTGTTGTTTTGTTGATGATTTCTTGTGCTGTGAAGAAGCTTTTTATTTTGATGTAGTCCCATTTGTTATTTTCTACTTAGTTTCCATTGCCCTAGGACAGTGGTCGGCAAACTCATTAGTCAACAGAGCCAAATATCAACAGTACAACGACTGAAATTTCTTTTGAGAGCCAAATTTTTTAAACGTAAACTATATAGGTAGGTACATTGTTATTAACTTAATTAGGGTACTCCTAAGCTGGCCTTTGCTAAAAACGTCTTCAATCTGATTGAGGTACGTTAGCTGAGGTCGACCCCTTCCAACTCTCCCATCCACACTCGTCTTGTATACTTGTTTCGTCTATCTCCTTTCGTTCATCCTTTCTATATGTCCAAACCACCTCAACATACCTTTCTCAATCCTCGACACTACATCTTCTTTCACTCCACAACGTTCCCTAAAATTAACTTAATAAACTTTACTTAAAGTTTTAAGTCTTAGTTAAACTATAGGTACGTTGAATAAAAATTGATATCATACTTAATAATGATATTATATATTGATAAAATTAAATTCCTTATAATTACCTTACAATATCCATAATATTAAATTATGACAATGACTGACAAACACTAATGTGAACAATGTCCTTGCATCTCCTTGGAAAGTTTGGGTAAGTCAGGTTTGTATGTTGTTTTTAATTTTAGGCACAATTCCAGGTTCTCATCAATAAGACGACTTCTCAATTTACTCTTGATAAGGTTCATGCTTGAAAATGATTGTTTGCATAAATATGTAGACCCGAATAAGGAAAGAACAGCAAACGCTAGTTTTTTCAGTTGATTATATGAGTCAGGAATACTATTCCAGGTGTTAAAAATCAGCATATCTTCCTTCTCCAGGTCTTTCAAAGCAGACCACTTGTGCTGTGAACTAAGTTCACATTTGTTTTTCTCCAATATTTCTGTATCAGCACAAAGACGTTCAAATTTCGAGCTCCACAGCTCTTTGTTTTTTAAATCCAGCAATTGCATTTCAAAGTTACCAATGTCAATATTAAAGGGAGAAAAATTTAATTCTGTTACAGTAGCATTAAGAGGTTTTTAACAAAGGCTAACGTCGCTTTGCTGTTTCTGAATTCCTGAAACCTGTTGAGAAAAGCTTCCCTCATATTTGAAAGTGTGTTTTGAAATAGCAAATGAAAATATCAGAATTATTTTCTTGGCAATGTTTCAACGGGCTTGGAAAGTGAATCAAAGTTTCTCTTTCAAAATCTTGAGCAAAAGAGATAATTTGTTTTCGAATGAAATAACTTCTTCTAACATTGAAAAAAACTGTGTTTCCTTTCCCCTGTAGTTTACTATTAAGCTGATTTAGATGAGACTTAAGGTCTACCTTGAAATAAAATTTTTGGATCCACTGATGGTTCATTAGTTCTGTATTGTAAACACCCTTCTCAAGGAGAAATGCTTTAATTTCTGTTAATAAGGAAGTGAATCGTTTCAAAACGTTTCCTCTTGATAAACAACGTACCTTGTTATGCAGCAGAAGATCTGCGTACTCACTCTCCATTTCAACTAAAAATGATTTAAATTGGCGATGATTAAGAGCTTTAGCTATAATGGAGTTGATAATCTTAATCACCAATTCCATAACTTTGCAAATTTCTTCTGGAAATGTCTGCACACAAAGCGCTTCTTGATGATTAAGCGTATCTCGTGATTAATTTTTTCTTTCAGAATAGCAACAAACCCATATCTTATGCCGGTCATACTTTTCGACCCGTCTGTTGAAATTGAGACAATTTTATCAAGTGGAATATGATGTTTTTCAATGCACTCAATTACAGCATTTGCTATATCTTCTCCATGTGTTTGACCTTTGAGTGGCAATAATCCTAAAAGTTCTTCTTTAGGACCTGTAGATGAAATAAATCATACAAAAAGTGAAACTTGCGCTGTATCATTTATGTCACAAGACTCGTCAACTGCTATTGATAAAGCTGAAACCAATTTAAGATCTTTGACTTGCTGGTTGGTTATACTCGAAGACATTTTGACTGTTCTATCTTTCACTGTTTTAGCAGACAATGGTAACTCTTTAATTTTTTTGTTCTTAAAATCCCGAAATAGCTCTTTGGATGCATTTATAAAACAACTTTTTATGTATTCGCCGTCTGTACAGTGGGGCCTTGACTTACGAGTTTAATTTGTTCCGAGACCGAGCTCGTTAAGGAGCTCATTAAGGAGCTCGCTAACTCAAATTACTTTGTCAACTCAATGTAAAAAATTGGCCGAGAGACAGCTGGTATCTCAAAAAACTCATTAGTCAGGACACTCGTAAGTTAAGGCCCCACTGTATATGGTTTTCCTCTCTTAGCAATCTCTTGACTAACCACAAAACTTGCAATATTAACATTGTTGGAAGATTGCATCCAGTAATTAAATACAGAACTTGATTTTTCTTGACTCTTCTGAAGTTCCTCAACTGCTTTCTTCCTTGCATCACGGACAGGATATTTAGTACTAAATGACATGTGTTTAGTTGTAAAGTGTCTCTCCAAATTTGATTTCTTGTTATGCGCCAATTTTTCCTGACAAATAAGACAGGTCGCAAGGCCATTTAAGTTTTGAATAAATGCGAAAGTCTCAGTCCATTCAACTTTAAATTCATGGTTTTCGTCTTCCGTTTTTCTTTGCTTCTTCTTTGTAGCCATGTCAAACAGGGCACCTAAAAAAACATTTCATTTTATGATAATAAAGCCACCAACACAAAATAATTACGATTCTTAAATTGATGACAAAAATAGCTGTAGGATTTGCAGTTGGTTAGAAAAATACAGGTAACTTTATGCTTCGAGTAGGTACTTTTGTCACCCGCGAGTGATTTGCCGACGTGACTAACACTAACCACTGCACAATGAGACTGCTGACTGACTGGCTCACTCAACTCGTGCATGAATCACTCATGCCTCCCCCGCACTGCGGCCCGCCTGCGCCGTGTCTCCCTTCATCCAACCGACCGAAACTCCCCACTTCATCTAACGCCACTTCTTCAAAATAGACTCGCCCAGGCCAAAAACCGACTTCTGCGCATGGGACATGAAGTTTCAATCACACTGTATGTGCAGGCCCGCACTCGGTATTTTGTGGAAGAGCCACACTCAAGGGGCCAAAGAGCCGCATGTGGCTCGCGAGGCGTGGTTTGCCGACCACTGCCTTAGGAGATGTATCTGTAAAGATATTGCTACGATAAATGTCTGCTATTTTGCTGCCGATGGCTTTTTCTAATATTTTTATGGTTTCCTGCCTTACGTTTAAGTCCTTTATCCATTTTGAGTTTATGTTTGTGTATGGTGTAAATTGATGGTCTAGTTTTTTTTCTTTTCTTTTCTTTTTTTTTTTTTGCATGTATCTGTCCAATTTTCCCAACACCATTTATTGAAGAGACAGTCTTGACTCCATTGTATGCTTGATATCTGGTATTGTGATCCCTCCAACTTTGCTCTTCTTTCTCAAGATTGCTGTAGCTATTTGTGGTCTTTTTTTATTCCAAATGAATTTTTGGAGAGTTTGTTCTAGATCTTTGAAGTATGCCTTTGTATTTTAATGGGAATTGCATTGAATCTATAGATTGCTTTCGGTAGTATGGACATTTTAATGATGTTGATTCCAGCAATCCATGAACACGGTATATTCTTCCATTTGTTTAGGTCTTACTCTATCTCTTTTTTCAGTGTCCTATAATTTTCTCAGTACAGGACATTTACCTCCTTGGTTAAATTTATTCCTAGAAACCATCAACAAAGCAACAAGAAAGGCCACTGCATGGGAGAACATATTTGCCAATGATATTTCAGATTAGGGTTTAATCTCCAAAATATACAGAGAACTCATACAACTTAACAAAAGGAAGATAAATGATCCAATCAAAAAATGAGCAAAGGATCTAAATATACACTTTTCGAAAGAGGACATACAGAAGGCCCAGAGACATATGAAAACATGCTCAAAGTCATTATTCATCTGTGAGATGCAAATCAAAACAACAAAGAGATACCATCTCACACCTTTCAGAATGACTATTATCAACAAATCAAAAAACAACAAGTGCTGGCTAGGATGTGGAGAAAAAGGAACCCTCCTGCACTGCTGGTGGGAATGCAGACTAGTGCAGCCACTGTGAAGAACAGTATGGAATTTCCTCAAAAGCTAAAAATGGAACTCCAATTAGACCCAGTGATCCCACTTCTAGGAATATATCTCAAGAAACCAGAAACACCAATCAGAATGGATATATGCACCCCTATGTTCATACCAGCACAATTTACAATAGCTAAGATTTCTAAACAGCCTAGGTGCCCATCAGCAGATGAGTGAATTAAAAACCTGTGGTACATCTACACAATGGAATACTATGTCGATATAAAAATGAAGAAACTTTTACCATTTGCAACAGCATGGATGGAACTGAAGAGCATTATGCTAAGCGAAATAAGGCAGTTGGAGAAACACAAGTATCTCATGATCTCACTCATATGTGGGATAATAATGATCAACATAAGTTGATGAACAAGAAGAGATCCAGAGACAAAAAGTAGGGGGGGGGGCGGTTAGAGATCAACCAAGGGACTTGAATGTATGCATATTAGCATAACCAATGAACACTGACACTGGGGCAGTGGGGGCTTACCCGGGATGGGAATGGCTAGGGGGTGGGCGTCAATTGGGGAAAAGGAGACATATGTAAAACTTTAGACAATAAAATAAATATTCCTAGGTACCTTAATTTTTGTGTTGCAATGGTAAATGGGACTGATTTTTTTATTCACAGGGGAGTTTTACCAAACATTCTAAGAAGAAGCAACACCTATCCTCCACCAAAATTTCAAAAGAAAAGAACACTTCGAGGGGAGAGACAAAATGGCGGCGGTATAGACGGACGTGTCCTGAGCCTTGTCCTGAAGCAGATAGGGTGAGCAGCTGAAACGAGTTACATCCAGCCCGAATTGGCAAAGGAGACTCAGCTGGGAGACACTTTTCAGCCAGGAAGGGCAGAGGATCCCTGGAATAAGGTAAAATCAAGGCTCTGTGAAGGATAATCTACCAGACCTCTGAGCCCTGAAGGTCAGAGGGAATCTGCACGACACCGGCACCGAGCCGCTCCCTTGGGACAGGCACAGTGTCTGACTGTGGAAAGAAGGTCCACAGAACTGCAGGACAGCAGGGGATCCTAGATCTGGGTCCACGGTCAGGAAAGGCTGAAGAGGAGTGCCAGCAGGAGAGGAGCGCGCAGAGGCGCAGCCTTTCCCCCCTCTTTGGCCTGTGCTTTTCTTCATTGAGCCTAGGGCATAGGACCTTTCAGATACAGACACTTACCTGTGGCTGCAGTGTGGGAGACAGTGTGGACTTGTGGAATCTGGGGAGAGAGAGGGGTCCAGGAGAAGTGGCAGGGAGTCTGGTGCTGAGTCATGCCTGAGCCCAGGACCTGGGCAGCCATTTTGTCCTGAAGAGATAGCCCCTCCCCTCCAGTATCCAGGCAACCAATTCAGCCACACCCAGATTCCACCCTGAATGGTACAAAGGATTTAAAAAAAAATTTTAAGTCCCTGAGAGTCCAAAGGGACTGGCCTAAAGAGAGACCTTCAGTCCCAGCAACAGGAACCTGAGAAACAGTACAGTACAGAAGACTGGGATCTTAAGCCAGCCAAAGGAACAACACGTCACTTTTTCATTTTTATTTTTATTTTTTTAATTATTATTTTGTTATTTCTTTTTTTTTCTTCTTTTTTCTTTGTTTACCTTTTTTTGTTTGTTGCTTTATTTTCTATTTCTTTTCGCATTATTCTTCCATCACTCTATTTTATTTTATTTTTATTTGCTATTTTTATACCATTTTGAAATCAATTATTTTGTAAATTTATTATTATTATTATTATTATTATTATTATTATTTTCTTCTTGTTCTCTTTCCTCTTATCCACCCATCCCCTTTCTACTTCCTCTAGACTGAACTGAGATCCTCCCCATATTCATCCAATTCTTAACCTTATATTCTGTATATAAGCTGAGCCTCTACAGATTCTGCCCCCACCCTCTTTGCTGAGGTTTTGGTGTTTGTATTTTTTGTTTGTTTGTTTGTTTTGTTGTTATTTATCTATTGGTTCTATGGTGTTCTCTCTCTCTCTCTCTCCATATATATATATATATATATATATATATATATATATCTTCTCCTTTTTATTCCTTTTTCTTTTCGCTCTTATCTTTTTCTCTCTCTTTGATATCATTTATGCTCTCTTTTCTCTCCCTTAATTCTCTTTTCACAGGTGGTCACTTATAGTGGGGTTATTGTTGTCGTGAGTACATTCGTGCTTTGTTCCCTTTGTGTTGTGTCTTGTTGAGGTGAATTTTATCCTGTCTGGCCAGGTGCTAGAGAGAGAGCCTCATAAACAGACACCTAGAGAGGAAACTACATCTAACGAATGGGTCAATAACACCCCAGACCCAACTACAGAGGCAGGAAGAAGGCAGCAGTGAGGGAGAGAGAGTGAATGAGTGAGGGAGCAAAAGAGGAGTCTGTGGTCATGTGGGATGTGTGTGTGTATGTGAGTGAGGCACAATTAGATCCCACAGGACCTTCGGGGGCAGGCTAACTGGGCTCGCCTAACTAGGCAGCCTCTGCTACCGTAGTAAACAGTACCGGGAAGCCACTTGTCCTCAGAGGCCTAGCCTTTTAAAGGGGAGAGCTGCTGTAACTGGGAGCCCAGCCCCACCTCCATCCAGGGTGCCCTCAGATAACACCTGGGACTCTACAGCCACCCCTGCCAGGGACCTGCTACCTCAGCTATGGTCCCACAGTCAATGAGTCTCCAGCCACCCTGGGTGCAGGCTCCTGTGAGTTCTGAAGCACACTCCCCTCTGATCGGCCCAACGCCTTAGCCCAGGGCACTGCAACCACACGAGCAGCAGACACGTGAGCAGCCCACTCCTGACCAAGGAGCAGCAGCCCCACGAGCAGCCTGCCCCAGGCCTAAGAACAGAAGCTTCACGTGGCCTGCCCATGTCCAAGGAGCAGCAGCTGTGTGAGCGGCCCTCTCCCCTATCCAAGGAGCAGCAACCACACGAGCAGCCTGCCCACAATTGAGGAGTGGCAGCGTGATCAACCCACCCCTGTGCAAGGAACAGCAGCTGAGCGAGCAGCCTCCGACACCAGCTAGAGGTGACACCACTGTCGCAAACAGCACTCAACAGAGGAGCCGTTGCCAACTGAGGAGCAGCCACTTCTGCGAGCACCTGAGGAGCAATCACAGTCCGAGGAGCCACTGCAACCCAAGGAGAAGCGCCTGCATGACTCGACATCTAGATCACTTGGTGAGACCCAAAATGGGTAGACAAAGAAACTCTACAGCCACCCCTGCCAGGGACCTGCTACCTCAGCTATGGTCTCACAGTCAATGAGTCTCCAGCCACCCTGGGTGCAGGCTCCTGTGAGTTCTGAAGCACACTCCCCTCTGATCGGCCCAACGCCTTAGCCCAGGGCACTGCAACCACACGAGCAGCAGACACGTGAGCAGCCCACTCCTGTCCAAGGAGCAGCAGCCCCACGAGCAGCCTGCCCCAGGCCTAAGAACAGAAGCTTCACGTGGCCTGCCCATGTCCAAGGAGCAGCAGCTGTGTGAGCGGCCCTCTCCCCTATCCAAGGAGCAGCAACCACACAAGTCACTTACAGTGGGGTTATTGTTGTTGTGAGTACATTCGTGCTTTGTTCCCTTTGTGTTGTGTCTTGTTGAGGTGAATTTTATCCTGTCTGGCCAGGTGCTAGAGAGAGAGCCTCATAAACAGACACCTAGAGAGGAAACTACATCTAACGAATGGGTCAATAACACCCCAGACCCAACTACAGAGGCAGGAAGAAGGCAGCAGTGAGGGAGAGAGTGTGAATGAGTGAGGGAGCAAAAGAGGAGTCTGTGGTCATGTGGGATGTGTGTGTGTATGTGAGAACAGCAGCTGAGCGAGCAGCCTCCCCCACCAGCCAGAGGTGACACCACTGTTGAAAACTGCACCCAACAGAGGAGCCGTTGCCAACTGAGGAGCAGCCACTTCTGCGACCACCTGAGGAGCAACCACAGCCCGAGGAGCCACTGCAACCCAAGGAGCAGCCCCTGCACGACTCGACATCTAGATCACTTGGTGAGACCCAAAATGGGTAGACAAAGAAACCCCCAAAGGAAAGAAAAGGAGGCTTCACCAGAAAAGCAGCTAAGTGAAACAGAGGCAGGCAATATGTCAGAAAAGAATTCAGACGAAGGGTCATACAGTTCATAAACCTGATAAAGGAAAAAATCAACAACTTATGTAAGAATCAAGAAGAAATGGATGAAAAAATCAATAACTTATGTAAGTATCAAGAAGAAATTAAAAGTGATATTGCTGCAACAAAAAACACCATGGAAAGTTTCAACAGTAGACTAGGAGAAGCGGAGGACCGAATTAGCAAATTAGAAGACGATAGCAAAACACACCCAAACTGAACTGCAATTGGAGAAAAAATAAATAAAAGATAGGACGAGAGCCTAATGGAGCTATAGGACAACATGAAATGAAGCAACATACGAATAATAGGGGTGCCAGAACAACAGGAAGAGGAACAAGTGTTAGAAAACCTATTTGAAGAAATAATGTCAGAAAACTTCCCTGAGGTAGGAAAGAAAAAAGTCACAGAAGCACAGAGAGTACAAAACAAGATGAACCCAAAAAGACCCACACAAAGACACATCATAATTACGCTGGCAAATGTTCAGGATAAAGAGAGAATATTAAAGGCTGCAAGAGAGAGACAGAAAGTTATATAAAAGGGATCTCCCATTAGATTATCAAATGATTTCTCAACAGAAACACATCAGGCCAGAAAAGAATGGACAGAAATTTACAAAGTTATGCAAATCAAGGGACTGAATCCAAGAATACTCTATGCTACAAGGCTATCATTCAAAATTGAAAGGGAAATAAGAATATTCACAGACAAAAAAAGGCTAAGGGAGCTTATCACCACCAAGCCAGCAATGCAAAAAATGCTGAAGGGACTGGTGTAAAAAGAATAAATAAAAAGCTAAGAAAGAAAACAGGCACAAAAGATAAAAATGGCTACAAACAAGTACCTTTCAATAATAACTTTAAACGTAAACGGATTAAATGCTGCAATCAAAAGACATTGAGTGGCTGAACGGATTAAAAAAAACAAGATTATATATATATATATATATATATATATATATATATATATATATATATATATATGGTGTCTACAAGAGACCCACCTCAGAATAAGGGACTCACAGAAACTGAAAGTGAAGGGATGGAAAAATATCTTTCAGGCAAATGGAAAGGAAAAAAAAACTGGGGTAGCAATACTTATATCTGATATAATAGACCTCAAAGTGAAGGCCATAACAAGAGATAAGAAAGGCCATTTCATAATACTAAAGGGATCGATACAACAAGAGGATATAACCCTGATAAACGTATATGCACCCAATGCAGGAGCACCCAAATACATAAAAAAAACTCCTGGAAGATATCAAGGGAGAGATCGACAGCAATACAATCATAGTAGGGGATTTAATACACCACCGACATCACTGGATAAATTCTCTAGACAAAAAAATCAGCAAAGAAACAGCAATCCTAAATGACTCACTAGACCAGACGGACTTAATTGACATCTTCAGAACATTTCACCCCAAAGCCACAAAATATACATTCTTCTCAAGTGCCATGGGACATTTTTCAAAAATAGACCACATATTGGGTCACAAGCAAAGTCTTCCCAAATTCAAGAAGATTGAAATCATATCAAGCATTTTCTCAGACCACAATGGCATAATATTAGAAATAAACTACAATAAAAACAATCCAAAAAATTCAAACACTTGGAAGCTGAAAAGAATGCTATAAACCATGATTGGGTTACCAAAGAGATCAAAGAAGAAATTAAAAACATCCTGGAAACTAATGACAATAAATCCACAACAAACCTAAATATATGGGACACAATGAAAGCAGTCCTGAGAGGGAAGTTTATAGCTCTACAGGCCTACCTCAAAAAGCAAGAAAAGATGGTAATAAATCATATAACTCTACAACTCAAAGAATTAGAAATAGAGCAACAAGAAAAGCCCAGTGTAACCAGAAGGAAGGAAATAATAAATATCAGAGCAGAGATAAACGACATAGAGACCAAAAAAAAAATACAAAAGATCAACAAAACCTAGAGCTGGTTCTTTGAAAGGATAAACAAAATTGATGAGCCTCTAGCCAGGCTCACCTAGAAGCAAAGAGAGAGGACCCAAATAAACAAAATCAGAAATGACAGAGGTGAAATAACAACAGACCCCACAGAAATACAAAAGATTGTTAAAACATACTATGGACAACTCTATTCTAACAAACTAGACAACCTGGAGGAAATGGACGTATTCCTAGAAAAATACAACCTTCCAAAACTCAGTCAGGAAAATTTTAAAATTCTAAATAAGCTAATAACTATGGAAGAAATTGAAGCAGTCATCAAAAAGCTTCCAGCAAACAAAAGCCAGGGGCCAGACAGCTTCACAGGGGAGTTTTACCAAACATTCAAGGAAGAACTAAAAACTATCCTCCTCAGACTATTCCAAAAAATTCAAGAGGAAGGAACACTTCCAAGCACATTCTATGAAGCCAGCATCACCCTAATACCAAAACCAGATAAAGACAACACAGTGAAAGAGAATTACAGGTCAATATCCCTCATGAATATAGATGCCAAAATTCTCAACAAAATTCTAGCAAATCGGATGCAGCAGCACATCAGAAAGATCATACACCATGACCAAGTAGGATTTATCCCGGGGATGCAAGGATGGTACAATATCCACAATTCAATAAACGTGATACATCACATAAACAAATTGAGAGATACAAATCACATAGTTATATCAATTAAAGCAGAAAAAGCATTTGAAAAAATCCAACACCCTTCCTTGATAAAAACTCTCAGCAAGGTGGGAATAGAAGGATCATACCTCAACATAATAATAGCCATATATGACAAACTCACAGCCAACATCATACTCAATGGGCAAAAAGTAAAACCATTTCCCATAAGAACAGGAAGAAGACAGGAATGCCCACTCTCACTACTCCAGTTCAACATAGTACTGGAAGTACTAGCCATTGTGATCAGACAAGAAGAAGAAATAAAAGGCATCCAAATTGGAAAAGAAGAAGTAAAACTGTCATTATTGACAGATGACATGATACTGTACACAGAAAACCCTAAAGACTTCATCAAAAAATTATTATACTTAATAAATGAATTCAGCAATGTATCAGGATACAAAATTAACGCCAAGAAATATATGGCATTTCTATACACCAATAGTGAACTTACAGAAAGAGAGACTAAAGAAGCAATCCCATTTACCATCGCACCAAAAAAATTAAGATACCTAGGAATAAACTTGACTAAGGAGGTAAAAGACCTGCACACGGAAAACTACAGGACACTGAAAAAGGAGATAGAGGAAGACATAAACAGATGCAAGAACATACCATGTTCATGGATTGGTAGAATCAACATTACCAAAATGTCCTTACTACCCAAAGCAATCTATAGATTAAATGCACTCCCCATTAAAATACCAACGGCATATTTCACGGACCTAGAACAAACTTTCCAAAAATTCATCTGGAATAAAAAAAGACCCTGAATAGTTGCAGCAATCCTGATAAAGAAGAATAAAGTAGGTGGGATCTCATTACCATATATCAAGCTGTATTACAAAGCCACTGTTCTCAAAACAGCCTGGTACTGGCATAAGAACAGACATACAGATCAATGGAATAAAATAGAGAACCCAGAAATTGACCCAAACCACTATGCTCAATTAATATTTTACAAAGGAGGCATGAACATACAATGGAGTCAAGACATCCTCTTCAATAAATGGTGTTGGGAAAATTGGACAGATACATGCAAGAAAATGAAACTAGACCACCAACTTACACCATACACAAAAATAAACTCAAATGGATAAAGGACTTAAACATAAGATGGGAAACCATAAAAAATACTAGGCATTGGTTCTCAACCTTCTGGCCCTTTAAATACAAGTTATTGTTGTGACCCAACCATAAAATTCTTTCCATTGCTACTTCATAACTGTAATGTTGCTACTGTTATGAATTGTAATGTAAATATCTGATATGAAGGATGGTCTTAGGTGACCCCTGTGAAAGGGTCGTTCCACCACCAAAGGGGTCACGACCCACAGGTTGAGAACCGCTGTAAGAGGAATCCACAGGAAGCAAAATCTCAGACATATGCTGAAGCACTTTCTTTACTGATACTGCTCCTAGGGCAGTGATGGCGAACCTATGACACGCGTGTCAGAGGTGACACATGAACTCATTTTTTGGTTGATTTTCTTTGTTAAATGGCATTCAAATATATAAAATAAATATCAAAAATATAAGTCTTTGTTTTACTATGGTTGCAAATATCAAAAAATTTCTATATGTGACACGGCACCAGAGTTAAGTTAGGGTTTTTCAAAATGCTGACATGCCAACCTCAAAAGGTTCGCCATCACTGTCCTAGGGCAATGGAAACTAAAGAGAAAATAAACAGATGGGACTACATCAAAATAAAAAGCTTTTTCATAGCAAAGGAAACCATCAACAAAACAACAAGAAGACCCACTACATGGGAGAACATATTTGCCAATGATACCACCGATAAGGGTTTAATCTCCAACATTTACAGGGATCTCATGAAACTTAACAAAAGAATGATAAACAATCCAATAAAAAAAATGGGCAACGGACCTGGATAGACACTTTTTGAAAGAGGACCTACAGAAGGCCGAAAGACATATGAAAACATGCTCAAAGTCACTAATCATCCGAGAAATGCAAATCAAAACAACCATGCGTTATCATCTCACACCTGTCAGAATGGCTATCATCAACAAATCAACAAACAACAAGTGTTGGAGAGGATGTGGAGAAAAAGGAACCCTTCTGCACTGCTGGTGGGAATGCAGACTGGTGCAGCCACTGTGGAGAACAGTATGGAGTTTCCTCAAAAAACTAAAAATTGGACTCCCATTTGACCCAGTGATCCCACTTCTAGGAATATATTCCAAGAAACCAGAAACACCAATCAGAAAGGATATATGCACCCCTATGTTCATAGCAGCACAATTCACCATAGCTAATATTTGGAAACAGCCTAAGTGCTCATCAGTAGATGAGTGGATTAAAAAACTGTGGTACATCTACACAATGGAATACTATGCTGGGGTAAAAAAGAAGGAGTTCTTACCATTTGCAACAGCATTGATGGAGCTGGAGAGCATTATGCTAAGTGAAATAAGCCAGTCAGAGAAAGATAAATACCACATGATCTCACTCACTTGTGGAATATAATGAACAACATAAACTGATGAACAAAAACAGATCCAGAGACAGAGAAGCATCGATCAGACCATCAAACCTCAGAGGGAAGGTGGGGGGGGAGGGTGGGGGTAAGTGGGAGAGATCAACCAAAGGACTTATATGCAACCATATAGGCCTAACCAATGAACACAGACAATTGGGGGGGGGGTGAGGGCATGAATGGGGGGTATAGGGGGTAAAGGACACATATGTAATAACTTAATCAATAAAAAAATTAAAAAAATTAAAAAAAGATTAAGCAACTTGTTAAAGGCAGAATTCAAATCAGAAAAAAAAAGAAAAGAACACTTTGAATCTTTTTATATGAAGCCAGCATTATCCCAGTTCCAAAACTAGATAAAGCCAGTACAAAGAAAGAAAATTACAGGCCAATATCTCTGATGAACACAGATGCTAAAGGCCTCAAGAAAATTTTAGCAAATCATATCCAGCAATATATAAAAATGATTATACACCCTGATCAAGTGGAATTTTTTCTGGGGATGTAAGGCTGGTACAATATTTGCAAATCAATAGATGTGAAACATGAAATAAACAAATTGAAAGATAGAAACCACATGATTATGTCTATAGATGCAGAAAATGCATTTAACAAAATCCAGCAACCTGTTTTTTATAAAAAACTCTCAGTAAAATTGGAATAGAGGGAATAAACCTCAACACAATAAAGGCCATATACAACAAACCTACAGTAAACATCATACTCAATGGGCAAAAACTAAAACCATTACCCCTAAGAACAGGAACAAGACAGGGATGTCCACTTTCATCACTCTTATTTAGCATAATATTGGAAGTCCTAGCCACAGCAATCAGAGAAGAAGAAGAGATAAAAGGCATTCAAGTTGGAAAGGAGGAAGTAAAATTCATTATTCACAGATGACATGATATTTACATAGAAAATCCCTACAGGCTCCACTAGGAAACTACTAAACTTAATAAATGAATTTGGCAAGATAGCAGGATACGCCAAAACCGGTTTGGCTCAGTGGATAGAGCGTCGGTCTGCGGACTGAAAGGTCCCAGGTTCGATTCCGGTCAAGAGCACGTACCCCGGTTGCGGGCACATCCCCAGTAGGAGATGTGCAAGAGGCAGCTGATCGATGTTTCTCTCTCATCAATGTTTCTAACTCTCTATCTCTCTCCCTTCCTCTCTGTAAAAAATCAATAAAATATATTTAAAAAAAAAGATAGCAGGATACAAAATCAATATGCACAAATTGATGGCATTTTTATACACCAAAAATGAACTCTCAGATAGAGAAATTAAAAAGCAATCCCAGATACATGCAAAAAAATGAAACTAGACCACCAACTTACACCATACACAAAAATAAACTCAAAATGGATAAAGGACTTAAACATAAGACAGGAAACCATTAAAATATTAGAGGAATCCACAGGTAGCAAAATCTCAGACATATATCGAAGCACTATCTTCACTGATACAGCTCCTAGGGCAATGGAAACTAATGAGAAAATAAATAAATGGGACTACATCAAAATAAAAACCTTCTGCACAGCAAAAGAAACCATCAACAAAACAACAAGAAAGCCCACTGCATGGGAGAACATATTTGCCAATGTTATCACCAATAAGGGTTTAATCACCAGCATTTACAGGAAACTCATACAACTTAACAAAAGGAAGATAAACAACTCAATCAAAGTATGGGCAAAGGACCTGAATAGATACTTTTCAAAAGAGGACATAAGGAAAGCCAACAGACAATGAAAACATGCTCAAAGTCACTAATCATCTGAGAGTTGCAAATCAAAGCAATAATGAGGTACCATCTCACACCTGTCAGAATGGCTATCATCAACAAATCAACAAATGAGAAATGCTGGCAAGGATGCAGAGAAAAAGGAACACTCGTGCACTGCTGGTGGGAATGCAGACTGGTGCAGCCACTGTGGAGAACAGTATGGTGTTTCCTCAAAAAACTAAAAATGGAACTTCCATTTGAGCCAGTAATCCTACTTCTAGAAATATATCCCAAGAAACTAGAAACACCAATCAAAAAGGACACATGCACCCCTATGTTTATAGCAGCACAATTTACCATAACAAAGATTTGGAAACAGCCTAAGTGCCCATCAGCAGATGAATGGATTAAAAATCTGTGGTACATATACACAATGGAATACTGTGCTGTGATAAAAGACAAGGAGTTCTTACCATTTGCAACAGCATGTATGGAACTGGAGAGCATTATGCTAAGGGAAATAAGCCAGTCAGAGAAAGATAAATATCACATGATCTCACTCATTTGTGGAATATAATGAACATTTACTGATGAAAAAACAGATCCAGAGGAATAGAAGCATCGATCAGACTGTCTAAACCTCAGAAAGAAAGGTAGGGGAGCGTGGGTGTAAGGGGTAGAGATCAAACCCAAGTACTTCTATGCATGCATATAAGCCTAGACACAGACACCAGGGGGGTGAGGGCATAAGTGGGGGTTTGGGGACACAATGGGGGGATAAGGACATATATGTAATACCTTAATCAATAAAGAAAAAAATAAAATAAAAAATGAGTCCAATTTACTATTGCTACACAAAAAAAGATACCTAGGAATAAATTTAACCAAGGAGGTAAAAGACCTGTACTTGAAAATCTATAAGACATTGAAAAAAGAAATAGAGGAAGATACAAATAAATGGAAGTGTATACCATGTTCATGGATTGGAAAAATTACATCATTAAAATGTCTATACTACCCAAAGCAATCTACATATTCGATGCAATTCCTATTAAAATACTAAAGGCATACTTCACAGAGCTAGAACAAATACTCCAGAAATTTATATGGAACCATATATAGACCCCAAAGAGCTGCAGCAATCTTGAGAAAGAGGAATGAAGTAGGTCGGATCACAATACCAGATATCAAACTGTACAACAAAGCCATTATAACCAAAACAGCCTGGTACTGGCACTAGAACAGGCATATAGACCAATGGATCTGAACAAAGACCCCCAAAATTGATCCACACCATTTGCAGTCAATTAATATTTGACAAAGGAGGCAAGAACATACAATGGAGTAGACAGTCTCTTCAACAAATGATACTGGGAAAAGTAGATAGACACATGCAAAAATATGAAACTAGACCACCAACTTACACCATACATAAAAGTAAACTCAAGGTGGATAAAAGACTTCAATATAACTCGTAAAACCATAAAAATCTTAGAGGAGAACATAGGCAGTAAAATCTCAGACATCTCACATAGCAATATGTTTACAGATACATCTCCCAGGCAAAGGAAATCAAGGAGAAAATAAACAAATGGGACTACATCAAAATAAAAAGCTTCTGCACCATAAAATTGAAAATGGAACCCACTGCATGGGAGAACAAATTTGCTAATGATACATCCGATAAGGGGTTAATATCCAACATATATAAAGTATTCATACAACTCAATAAAAGGAAGACAAACAATCCAATTAAAAAATGGGAAAAGGACCTAAATAGACATTTCTCCAAATAGGACATAAAAATGGCCAAGAGACACATGAAAAAATGCTCAAAGTCACTAATCATCAGAGATTTTCCAATTAAAGCCACACCTGTCATAATGGCTGTCATAAAAAAAATCAACAAAGAAGAAGTGCTGGCAAGGATTTGGAAAAAGGGAATACTAGTTCAGTGCTAGTGGGAATGTAGATTGGTGCAGCCACTATGGAAAACAGTAAGGAGTTTCCTCAAGAACTTAAAAATGGAACTTCCATTTGACCCAGTGATTCCACTTCTGGGAATATATCCTGGAAATCCCAAAACACCAATCAGAAAGAATATATGCACGCCTATGTTCATAGCAGTGTTATTTGCAATAGCTACGATTTGGAAGCAGCCCAAGTGCCCACCAGTAGATGAATGGATTTTTAAAAAACTGTGGGACATTTACACTATGGAATAATACTATGCAGCTGTAAAAAAGAAGGATCTCTTACCCTTTGGGAGAGCATGGATGGACCTGGAAAATATTATGCTTTGTGAAATAAGCCAAACTGAGAAGGATAAATATCACATGATCTCACATATTTGTGGAATCTAATGAACAAAATGAATTGACCAACAAAATAAGACCCAAAGCAGAGAGGCATGAAATAGACTGACATACCTCGATATGGGGACGAGAAGAGATAAACCAAATAAATTATATACTTATATGCATAGCCCATGGACACAGGCAATAGGGTAGTGAAGCCCAAGGTGGGGGGGGGATGGGCAGTGGGAGGAGGTGAGGGGAAAGAGGAAAATGGGATATATCTGTAGTACTATCAACAATAAATAAAATAAATAGATAAAAATTGATTATTTTTTTATATTATTATTGACATTATTACAGATGTCCCTATTTCCTCCCCTTTACCCACCTCTACACAGACCCTTCCCACTCTGTCCCTGGCCATCACCACACTGTTGTCTGTGTCTGTTGGCTGTGCATATATGTTCTTTGCCTAATCTTCTCACTTTCTTTCATCCTGTCCCCCCAGCCACCACCCCTCTGACCCCTGTCTGTTCCATGTATCCATGCCTCTGATCCTATTTTTTCATCAGTTTATTTTGTTCATTAGATTCCACATATAAGTGAGATTATATGATACTAGAGGCCCAGTGCACAAAATTCGTGCACGGGGGGGGGGGGGGGCCCTCAACCCAGCCTGCACCCACTCCAATTGGGGACCCCCTGTGGGATCAGGTCTAAACCGACAGTTGAAAATCCCTTTCCCAATCTGGGACCGCTGGCTCCTAACTACTCACCTGCCTGCCTGCCTGATTGCCCCTAACCTCTCTGCCTGCCTGCCTGCCTGATCGCCTCTAACTGCCTCTGCCTGCCTGCCTGATCGCCCCTAACTGCTTCTGCCTGCCTGTCTGATCGCCCCTAACCTCTCTGCCTGCCTGATCTCCCCTAACTTCCCTCCCCTGCCGGCCAGATCTCACCCCCAACTGCCTCTGCCTGCCTGATCACCCCTATCTGCCCTCCCTTGCCGGCCTGATCTTGCCAGCAGAGGAGAGCAGTTGGGGGCGAGATCAGGCCTGCAGGGGAGGGCAGTAAGGAGTGATCCAGGCAGGCAGAGGCAGTTAGGGGTGATCAGGCCAGCAGGGGAGAGCAGTTAGGGACAATATCAGGCTGTTGAGGAGGGCTCCCAACTGCCCTCCCCTGCCGGCCTGATCTTGCCCCCAACTGCCCTCCTCTGCTGGCCAATTTTGTTCTGATTGGTCAGTTTCTATGCCAGTCAGCATCTCTGGGCCTGTCAAAGGGGCTTGATCAGAAAGGCGGGGCTGATCAGCAGCCCGGTGAAGGTCTAGAGAGAAATGGAGGTGCGGCTGTTGGCCAGGCTGGGAGAGAAAGAGAGGCAAGTTCTGATCAATGGCTGCCACAGAGGCTACAGATCAGACCATGCCTCTCTCTCTGCAGGCCTCTCTCCAGGCCTGATCCACAGCCCCCTAGGCAGTCATTGCTGGGTCGGGGCACCAGGGGGCTCACAGTGGCCCCAGTCAGTGCTGGGTCGCCATGGCAACCCAGCACTGACTTCTGGTCTGGTGGAGCCTTTGGTCCTTACCACCCTGGCTCTTTATTATATAGATTTGTCTTTCTCTGTCTAGCTTATTTCACTTAGCATAACAATCTCCAGGTCCATCCATGCTGTTGCAAAGGGTAAATGTTCCTTTTTTCTTATGGATACATAGAATTCCATTTTGTAAATGTACTACAACTTTTTTATCCACTCATCTACTGATGGGCACTTGGACTGCTTCCAAATCTTGGCTGTTGTAAGTAATGGTGCAATGAACATAGGGGTGCATATATTATTTCAAATTAGTGTTTGGGCTTTATTTGGATATATCCTTTATTATAAGTGGAATTTCTTGGTCAAAAGGTAGTTGCATTTTTTATTTTCTGAGGAAACTCCATACTGTTTTCTACAGTGGCTGCACCAGACTTAATTGTTATCAGCAGTGTACTAGAGTACCCTTTTCTCCTAATACTTGCCAGCATTTGATCTTTGTTGATTTGTTGTTGGTAGCTATTCTGGCAGGTGTGAGGTGATACCTCATTTTGTTTTAATATGCATCTCTCTGATAATTAGTAACATTGAGCATTTTTTCATATGTCTATTGGCCATCTGTATGTACTTTTGGGAAAAGGGTCTATCCAGGTCCTTTGCCCATTTTTTAATTAAATTGTTTGTCTTCCCTTTGTTGAGCTGAATAAGTTCTTTATATTTTTTTTGAAAATTTACCCCTCATCAGATGTGTCATTGGCAAATATGTTATCCCATACAGTAGTTTCCCTTTTCATTTTGCTGATGGTTTCCTTTGCTGTGCAGAAGCTTTTTAGTTGAAATTGCCCTATTTGTTTATTTTTTTCTTGTATTTCCCTTGCCTTAAGAGATATATCAGAAAAAATAATTGCTATCAGAGATGTCTTTGATTTTACTGTCTATGTTTTCTTCTAGAATTTTTATGGATTAGCAACTTACATTTAAATATTTTAGTCATTTTGAGTTTATTCTTGTATATGGTGTAATTTGGTGGTCTAGTTTCATTTTTTACATGTACCTGTTCAATTTTCCCAACACCATTTATTGAAAGATTGTCTTTTCTCCATTGTATGTTCTTGCCTCCTTTGTCAAATATTATTTGACAATAGAGATGAGGGTTTATTTCTGGGCTCTCTATTCTGTTTCATTGATCTATATGCCTGTTCTTATGCCAGTTCCACACTGTTTTGATTACAATAGCTTTGTAGTAGAGCTTGATATTGGTTATTGTGATATCTTCAACTTTATTTTTCTTTCTGAAGATTGTTGAGGCTATTTGGAGTCTTTTTTGGTTCCATATAAATTTTTCAAATATTTGTTCTAGATCAGTGAAATATGCCATTGGCAATTTAGTGGGAATTGTGTTGAATCTATAGATCACTTTGGGTAGTATGGACATTTTAATAATGTTGATTCTTCTAATCCATGAACATGGTATATATGCTTCCACTTATTTGTATCTTCCTCGGTTCCTTTCTTTAATGTCCTATAATTTTCTGAATACAGGTTTTTTAATTCCTTAGTTAAATTTATTCCAAGGTACCTTATTTTCTTTTTGCAATAGATGGGATTATTTTCTTGGTTTCTCTTTCTGATGGTTCATTATTAGTGTATAAAAATGCCACCGATTTCTGAATATTGATTTTGTATCCTGCTACTTTTCCAAATTTATTTATTAGATCAAATAAATTTTTTGGTGAGTCTTTAGGATTTTCTATGCACAATATCATGTCATCTGTGAATAATGATGGCTTTATTTCCCCATTTTCAATTTAGGTGCCTTTTATTTCTTCTTCTTGTATAACTGTTGCGGCTACTTCCTCCAGTACTATCTATACCAGTGATGGCGAACCTTTTGAGCTTGGCGTGTCAGCATTTTGAAAAACCCTAACTTAATTCTGGTGCCATGTCACATGTAGAAATTTTTTGATATTTGCAACAATAGTAAAACAAAGACTTATATTTTTGATATTTATTTTATATACTTAAATGCCATTTAACAAAGAAAAATCAACCAAAAAAATGAGTTCGTGTGTCACCTCTGACACGCGTGTCATAGGTTCGCCATCACTGATCTACACGAATAAAAGGGTAATATGCTAATTAGACTGGGAGACCTTCCGGGAGACCGGCCAGGGAGGGCAGTTGGAGGCCATGAGTCTGGCATGGGAGGGCAGTTGTGGGCAAGCAGGCCGGCAAGGGGGGGGGCAGTTGTGGGCGAGAAGGCCATCGGGGGCAGCAGTTGGAGGCGAGCAGGCAGGCAGGCAGAGTGGTTAGGAGCCAGCAGTCCCAGATTGTGAGAGGGATGTCTGACTGCCGGTGTAGGCCTGATCCCACAGTCAGACATCCCCCGAGAGGTTCCAGTTTGGAGAGGGTGCAGGCCGGGCTGAGGTACACCCCACCATGCACAAGTGTCCTGCACCAGGCCACTAGTGTTGAATAAGAATGATGAAAGCTGAGATCCTAGTCTTGTTCTTGATCTTAAAAGAAACACCCTTAGTTTTTGTCCCTTGAGTATGATGTTGGCTGCAGGTTTTTTTAATATATGATCTTTATTATGTTTAGATATGATCCTTCTATTTCCACTTTGCTGAGAATTTTTATCATAAAGGGGTGCTGGATTTTATCAAATGCTTCTTATGCATCTGTGGATAAGGTTATATGATATTTTCCTTCATTTCATTTATGTGGTGTATCATATTTATTGATTTGTGTGTACTGTACCAACCTTTCATGTCCAGAATAAATCCCAATTGATCATGGTGCATGCTCTTTTTAATGTATTGCTGGATCTGATTTGCTAAGGATTTTAGCATCTATGTTCGTGAGGGATATTGGGCTACAATTTTCTTTGTTGTGTCTTTCTCTGGTTTTGGAATTAGGACAGTGGTCGGCAAACTCATTAGTCAACAGAGCCAAATATCAACAGTACAATGATTGAAATTTCTTTTGAGAGCCAAATTTTTAAAACTTAAACTATATAGGTAGGTACATTGTTATTAACTTAATTAGGGTACTTCTAAGGCTTAGGAAGATCCACACTCAAGGGGCCAAAGAGCCACATGTGGCTCGCGAGCCACAGTTTGCCGACCACAGAATTAGGATAATGCTGGCCTAGTAAAAATAGCTTGGAAGTCTTCCCACCTCTTGAATTTTTTTGGAATACTTTTAGAAAGATAGGTGTTAGTTCTTTAAAAATTTGGTAAAATTTGCCTAAGAAGCTATCCAGTCCAGCACTTTTGTTTGCTGGGAATTTTCTTTTTATTACTGCTTGAATTTCATTAGGTATTATCAGTTTATTCAGTTTTTTTTTTCCCTCATTCAATTTTGGAAGATTGTGGTTTTCTAGAAATTTGTCCATTTCAATCAAGTTATTCATAGTATTTTCTTATAATACTTTGTATTTCTGTGGAGTCAGTTTTTACTTCTCTTTCATTTCTGATATTATTTATTTATTTGGGTTCTCTCTCTTTCTTGATGAGTCTGGTTAAATGTTCATCAATCTTGTTTATCTTTTCAAAGAACCAGCTCTTGGTTTCATTGGTCTTTAGTATTTTTTTTTTTTTTAGTTTTTATATTACCTATTTCCCCTTTGATCTTTATTATTTCATTCCTCCTAATTACTCTGGGCTTTGTTCGACATACTTTTTCAGTTCTTTTAGTTGTAGGATTAGATTGTTGATTTGAGATTTTTCTTGCTTCATGAAGTAGGTGTGTAATGCTATGAACTTTGCTCTCAGGATTATTTTCTCTGTGTCCCATCGATTTTGGATTGTTGTGTGTTCATTTGTCTCCAGGTAGGTTTTGATTTCTTCCTTGATATAATTGATAATCCACCAACTCATTATTTAATAACATGCTATTTAGACTCCATTTGTTTGAATGATTTTGAGGGTTTTTTATGTAGTTTATTTCTAGTTTCATGCTATTGTGATCGGAGAAGATGTTTGACATGATTTCAACTTTCTTGAATTTGTTAAAACTTATCTGTGTCCTAACATGTGCTCCATCTTTGAGAATGTTCCACATGCACTTGAGAAAAAAATATATATATATTCTACTTATTTAGAATGAAATGTTTTGTAAATAATTAATTAAATCCATCTGATCTATTGTGTCATTTGTGGTCAATGTTTCCTTGTTGATTTTTGTGTGGAAGATCTATGCAATGATAACAGTTTGGGTTTAAAGTACCCTACTGTGACTATATTGTTGTCAATCTTTCCCTTGAAGTCCACCAAGACTTTCTTTTAAATATATTTAGGTGCTCCTGTAATGAGTACATATATGTTTATAAAGTTTATATTCTCTGATTGGATTCTTCCCTTTAGTATAGTGTAGTGACCTTCTTTGCCTCTTTTATGGCCTCTGTTTTGAAGTCTATATTATCAGATATAAGTATTACTATGCCAGTTTTTAGTGTGTTTTCATGTAATATTTTTCCATCCCTTCAATTTCAGCCTGTGTAAATCTTTGCTTCTGAGGTGGGTCTCTTGTAGACAGGATATATATATATATATGAAAATGGATAAGAAAACATAACATATATCTATCTATCTATCTATCTATCTATCTATCTATATATGTTATGTTTTCTTATCCATTTTCATTGGAGCATTTAATCCTTTTACATTTATGGTTATTATTGATAGGTAATTATTTATTGCTATTTTTTCTTTATACCTATGTTTTTCTTTCTATATATTTACTCTTCTTAAATCAGACCCTTTGACATTTCTTTTTTTAAAATATATTTTATTGATTTTTTACAGAGAGGAAGGGAGAGGGATAGAGAGTTAGAAACATCGATGAGAGAGAAGCATCGATCAACTGCCTCCTGCACACTCCCTACTGGGGATGTGCCTGCAACCAAGTTACATGCCCTTGACCAGAATCGAACCTGGGACCCTTCAGTCCCCAGGCTGACGCTCTATCCAGTGAGTCAAACCAGCTAGGGCCCCTTTGACATTTCTTGCAATGCTAGTTTGGTGATAATAAACTCCTTTAGCCATTTTTTTCTTGGAAGCTCTTTATTTCACCTTGAATTCTAAATGATAGGATTAACGAATGGTGTAGACTTGGATGCCATCCTTGTTTTTCATTAATTGGAATACTTCATGCCAATACCTTCTGGCCTGAAACCTTTCTTTCTTTCCTTCTTTCCTTCTTTCTTTCCTTCTTTCCTTCCTTCCTCCTTTCTTTCTTTCTTTCTTTCTTTCTTTCTTTCTTTCTTTCTTTCTTTCTTTCTTTCTTTCTGTCTTTCTTTCTTTTCTTTCTCTCTCTCTCTCTCTCTCTCTCTCTCTCTCTCTCTCTCTCTCCTTCCCTCCCTCCCTTCCTTCCTTCCTTCCTTCCTTCCTTCCTTCCTTTCTTCCTTTCTTCTTTCTTTTTTTTTATTCTCACCTGAGGATATTTTTTCCATTGATTTCCAGAGAAAGTAGAAGAGAGGGAGAAGGTGGTGGGGAAGTCGGGGAGAGAAACATGGACATGAGAGAAACACATTGACTGGTTGCCTCCTGCATGTGTCCCTATCAGGGCTGAGTACCCAGCAACTGAGGTACATGTATTTGACCAGGAATTGAACCAGTGACAATTCAGTCTACAGGCCAATAATCAGACTACTGAGAAAACCAGCCAGGACTGGCTTGAAGTATTTCTGTTTTCTTTTTCTTCTTTAAAATATTCTTTTAATTCTTTATTGTTGAAGGTATTACATATGTCTTCTTTTTCCACCATTGACCTCTCCCTGCCCACTCCGGCCCCCCAGCAGAGGCTCTCATCACCCTACTGAATGTGTCCATTGGTTATGCTTATATACATACATACAAGCCCTTTGGTTGATCTTTACCCTCCCCTCACACCCTCCCCAGCCATCCCTCTGAAGTTTGACAGTCTGTTCAATGCTTCTATGTCTCTGGATCTATTTTTCTTCATCAGTTTATGTTGTTCATTATATTCCACAAATGAGTGAGATCATGTGATACTTATCTTTATCACACAGGTTTATTTCACTTAGCATAATGCTCTCCAGGTCCATCCATGCTGTTGCAAATGGTAAGAGTCCTTTCTTTTTTACAGCAGCATAGTATTCCATTGAGTATATGTACCAGAATTTTGTAACCCACTTATCTGTTGATGGGCATTTAGGCTGTTTCTAAATCTTAGCTATTGTAAATCGTGCTGCTATGAACATAGGGATGCATATATTCTTTCCGGTTGATGTTTCTATTTCTTGGGATATATTCCTAGAAGTGGAATTACTGGGTCAAATGGGAGTTCTATTTTAATTTTTTTGAGGAAACTCCATACTGTTTTCCATAGTGGCTGCACCAGTCTACATCCTCACCAGCAGTGCACAAGAGTTCCTCTTTCTCCACATCCTCACCAGCACTTGTCCTTTGTTAATTTGTTGATAATAGCCATTCTGACAGGTGTGAGATGGTAACTCATTCTTGTTTTGATTTGCCTCTCAGATGCTTAGTGACTTTGAGCATTTTTTATATGCCTGGCTTTCTGTATGAGCATTTTCAAAAAGGTTCTATTTAGGTCCTTTGCCCATTTTTTTTATTGGATTGTTAGTCTTCCTTTTGTTAAATTCTATGAGTTCCCTATATATTTTGGAGATTAACCCCTTAGAGGATGTAACATTGACAAGTATCTTCTCCCCTGCAGTGGGCTCTCTTGTTGTTTTGTTGAGGGTTTCTTTTGCTGTGCAGAAGCTTTTTATTTTGATGTAATTCCATTTGTTTATTTTCTCCTTAATTTCCATTGTCCTAGGAGATGTATCAGTAAAAATATTTCTAGGAGATATGTCTGATATTATGCTGCTTATGGATTCTTCTAAGATTTTTATGGCTTCCCATCTTATGTTTAAGTCTTTTATCCATGTTGAGTTTAATTTTTAGTGTAATTTGGTGGTTTAATTTCATTTTTGTGCATGTATCTGTCCATTTTCCCAACACCATTTATTGCAGAGACTGTTTTGACTCCATTGTGTGCTCTTGCTTCCTTTGTCAACTATTAATTGAGCGTAAGGGCTTGGGTCGATTTCTGGGTTCTCTGTTCTGTTCCCTTGGTCTATATGTCTGTTCTTGTGACAGTACCTGGCAGTTTTGAGAACCTTGGCTTTGTAATATAGCTTGATATCTGGTATTGTGATTCCTCCAATATTGTTCTTCTTTCTCAGGATTGCTGTGACTATTCAGAGTATTTTTTTATTCCATATAAATTTTGGAGAATTTGTTCTAGGTCCGTGAAATATGCCATTTGTATTTTAATGGGAATTGCATTGAATCTATAGATTGCTTTGGGTATTATGGACATTTTAATTATGTTCATTCTACCAATCCATGAAAACGGTATATTTCTTCACTTGTTTATATCTTCTATCACTTTTTTCAACATACAGTAGTTTTCTGAGTACAGGTCTTTTACCTCCTTAGTTAAATTTATTCCTAGGAATCTTAATTTTTGAGTTACAATTAAATGGATTTTTTTTTTTAGTTTCTCTTTCTGTGAGTTCATTATTGGAGTAAAAATGCCATAAATTTCTGGGTGTTAATTTTGTATCCTGCTATGGTGCCGAATTCATTTATTAAGTCTAATAGATTTTTGATAGAGTCTTTGGGCTTTTCTATGTACAATATCATGTCATCTGTGAATAATGGCAGTTTTATTTCTTCTTTTCCAATTCAGATGCCTGTTATTTTTTCTTTTGTTTGATCATTTTGGCTACCACTTCCAGTACTTAGTCAAACAGGAGTGATGAAAGTGGGCATCCCTATCTTGTTCCTGTTCTTAGGGGATATATGTTTAGTTTTTGCCTATTCAGCATGCTGTTGGCTGTAGGTTTGTCATTTAAGGTTTTTATTATATTGAGGTATGATCCTCTATTCCTGTTTTGCTGAGATTTTTTATCAAGAAAGAGTGTTGGGGAAACCATGCCATCTTGAAAAACAGAACTGCTTGATGCTAGGATCTTAGCCTCACCACCACCCAATCTGGTCACAGATGCAAACCAGGACCCTACAGTCACTTGGGTAAAAAATTTGCAACCACAGCTACAGACTCACAGACACCAAGACTCCAGGCACCAGTGCCACAGACTTCTGTGTGTCACGGAGCCCATCCCCCTCCCCACCGGCCCACTGCAGTGGCATAGGAACTGCTACACCTTCCACAGTAAGCAGGCCTCCTGCCCACACAGGGAGGATGTGCTGAATTTGAGCCTGAGCGTGCACACTTAGGGAGTTTGTTTCCTACAGTGTGCACCCCCACAACCAGACCCCACGCCCACACAGAGCTGCACTGAATTTGAACCTGGGGAAGCAGACACGGAGAGTTTGTTTCCCTCAGCGTGCACTCCGCAAACAGACCCACGCCCACACAGAGAGGTTGTGCTGAATATGAGCCTGGGCACACAGAGACGGGGAGTTTGTTTCCCTCAGCGCGCACTCCCATGACCAGACCACAGGTCCACACAAGGCACCTGTGCCACCTGACTTTGCTTCTGGGTGAGGACACATGGAAGTCTGTCTCCTGCAGTGCAAGAGTGGACCTCCCACCGACACAGGGCGACTGTGCAACCCAGTCCCCCAAGCAGACTGGGGACCCTCAGTCTCCATGTGAGAGTCAGCACTGAGCACCAGTGACTTGACTCTGTTTCTCATCGCCCACACACGGGATCCCTGATTCTGAATACACACACACACTAAGAGCCAGTGACTCCATTTCTCAGTGCATGCACACACAGGGACCCTGATTCTTGGTGCGAGGCATCACCAAGTGACAGAGACTCCAATACTCGATTCTTGGCATGGGCACAGGGGGACACTGACTTCAAGCGTGTACTAGGGGACTATGATTTTCAGCACACAACAGTGGGGTCTCTTTTTCAGCATCGTACAGGTGGGGTCACTGATTCTAGGTGTATGCACGAGGCCACACTGAGGACCAGTCTGGGTGAGCATGGCTCCCACAGACTCATGGCAGCCACATGTCTTGGTGTCAGAGCTTTTCAGTGGCAGTTAGGTGGCGTGATTCCCACTGCACATAGCCCAGGTCCTCACAACTTGGTGATTGGACATTCTGGTGATAGTTAGAATAGGGAGACAATAAAACAATCCCCAGAGGAAAGAAAAAGAGGAATTGCCAAGAAAGGAAATAAGTGAAAACGGAGGCATGCAACGTGAGAGAAAAAAATTCAGAGTCATGGTAGTACAGTTCATAAACTGGATGGACGACAAAATAAACAAATCTTTGCAAAAATCAGGAAGAAATCAAAAGTGATATACCTACAATAAAAAATGCCATGGAAAGTTTCAACAGTAGACTAGAAGAACAGATGACCAAATTAGTGAGTTAGAAGATAAGGTAGAGAAACAAGCCCAATCGGAACAGCAACTGGAGAAAAAAATTAAAAAGCAGGAGGAGAGCCCAAGGGAGCTTTGGGACAACATGAAATGAAGTAACATATGTATAAGAGGAGTGCCAGAAGGACAAGAAGAGCAGCAAGGATTAGAGAGTCTATTTGAAGAAATAATGACAGAAAACTTCCCAGATGTGGGGAAGAAAAAAGTTACAGAAGTACAGAGAGTCCCAAGCAAGAAGAATCCCAAAAGACCCACACCAAGGCACGTCATAATTACAATGACAAATGTTAATGACAAAGAGAGAATATTAAAGGCTGCAAGAGAGAGACAGAGAGTTATTTACAAAGGATCTCCCATCAGATTATCAAATGATTTCTCAACATAAACACATCAAGCTAGAATGGAATGGGATGAAGCATACAAAGTGATGCAAAGTGAAGGTCTGAATCCAAGAATACTCTATCCAGCACTACTATAAATAAAAATCGAAGGGGAAATCAAGAGCTTCACAGAGAAAAAAAGGCTAAGGGAGTTTATCACCACCAAGCCAGCAATGCAAGAAATGCTAAAGGGAATGCTGTAAAAAGGAGAAATAGAAAGGGAGGAAGGAACACAGGCATAAAGTACAGAAATGGCTACAAACAAGTACCTATCAATAATAACATTAAATGTAAATGGATTAAATGCTCCAATCAAAAGACATCGAGTGACTGAATGGATAACAAAACATGATCCATATATATGCTATCTACAGGAGACTCGCCTCAGAACAAGAGACTCACACAGACTGAAAATGAGGGGATGGAAAAATATCTATCGGGCAAATGGAAATGAAAAAAAAAGTGGGGGTAGCAATACTTATATCTGACAAAATAGACCTCAAAGTGAAGACCATAATAAGAGAAAAGGAAGGCCACTTCATAATTCTAAAAGGATCAATACAACAAGAGGATATAACTCTGGTAAACATTTATGCGCCCATGCAAGAGCATCCAAATACATAAAGAAAACTTCTGTAAGATATCATGGAAGAGAATGACAGCAACACAATCATAGTAGGAGACATTAATACCCCATTAACTTCACTGGATATATTCTCTAGACAAAAAATTAGCAAAGAAACTTCAATCCTAAATGACTCCCTAGATCAGATGGACTTAACTGACATCTTCAGAACATTCCACCCCAAAACTACAGAATATACATTCTTCTCAAGTGCACATGGGACATTTTCAAAGATAGACCGCATACTGGGACACGGGCAAAGTCTCTCCAAATTAAAAAAGATTGAAATCATATCCAGCATCTTCTCAGATCACAATGGCATAAAATTAGAAATCAACTACAGTAAAAACAATCACAAAAATTCAAACACTTGGAGGCTGAATAGCATACTATTAAAATTAAACAATGAGTGGGTTACCAAGTAGATCAAAGAAGAAATAAAAAAACATCCTGGAAACAAACAACAATGAAAACACAATAATCCAAAATCTTTGGGACACAGTGAAAGCAATCCTGAGAAGGAAGTTCATAGAATTACAGACCTACCTAAAAACAAAACAAAACAAAACAAACAAAAAACAAGAAAAACTGGTAATGAACCATCTAACTCTGCAACTTAAAGAATTAGAAAGAGATCAACAAGAAAAGCCCAGTGTGAGCAAAAGAAAAGAAATAATAAAGATCAGAACAGAAATAAATGACATAGAGGCAAAAAAAAAACAACAAAAAACAATACAAAAGATCAATGAGACCAAGAGCTGGTTCTTTCAAAGGATAAACAAGATTGATGAACCTCTAGCCAGGCTCACCAAGAAGCAAAGAGAGAAGACCCAAATAAACAAAACCAGAAAAGAAAGAGGTGAAATAACAACAGACCCCACAGAAATACGAAGAATCATAAAAAAAAAATACTATGAGTCACTCTACTCCAACAAATTGGTCAACCTAGAAGAAATGGACATATTCCTAGAAAAATATGACCTTCCAAAACTCAAACAGGAGGAATAAAAAACCTGAATAGGCTGATAACTATGGAGGAAATTGAAGCAGTAATAAAAAAAATCCAACAAACAAAAGCCTGGGACCAGACAGCTTCACAGGGGAGTTTTATCAAACATTCAAAGAAGAAATAAAACCTATCTTCCTCAGACTATTCCAAGAAATTCAAGAGAAAGGAACACTTCCAAGCTCTTTCTATTAAGCCAGCATTACCCTAATCCAGATAAAGACCATACAAAGACCAGATAAAGATAATACAAAGAAAGACAATTAAAGGCCAATATCCCTCATGAACATAGATGCCAAAATTCTCAACAAAATTCTAGCAAATTGAATCCAGAATTACATTAGGAAGATAATACACCATGATTAAGTGGGATTTATTTCGGGGATGCAAGGATAATACAATAGCTACAAATCAATAAATGTGATACACCACATAAACTGAGAGATAAAAACCATTTAATCATATCCATTGATGCAGAAAAAGCATTTAACAAAATCTAACACCCTTTCTGGATAAAAACAAACCTTTCAGCAAGCATGGTGGGAATAGAAGGATCAGACCTCAACATAATAAAAGCCATATATGACAAACCCATAGCCAACATCACACTCAATGGGCAAAAACTAAAACCATTTTCCCTGATGCTCACTTTCACCACTCCTGTTCAACATAGTACTGGATGTACTAACCATTGGGATCAGAAGAAATAAAAGGCATCCAAATTAGAAAAGAAGAAGTAAAACTGTCCTTATTCGCAGATGACATGATATTGTACATAGAAAACTCCAACGACTCCATAAAAAAACTACTAGACTTAATAAATGAATTCAGAAATGTAGCAGGATACAAAATTAACACCCAAAAATCTATGGCTTTTCTATAAACCAATAATGAACTCACAGAAAGAGAAATTAAAAAAGCGATACCATTTACTGTTGCACCAAAAAAATTAAGATACCTAGGAATAAACTTAACCAATAGATAAAGGACCTGTACTCAGAAACTTTCAAGACACTGAAAAAAGAGATAGACTAGAGGAAGACATGAACAAATGGAAGAATATACCATGTTCATGATTTGGTAGAATCAACATCATTAAAACGTCCATACTACCTAAAGCAATCTATAAATTCAATGCAATCCCCATTAAAGTATCAACTGCATACTTGTAAGACCTAGAACAAATTCTCCAAAAGTTCATCTAGAATAAAAAAAGACCCTGATTAGCTGCAGCAATCATGAGAAAGAGGAACAATGTTGAGGGATCACAATACTAGATATCAAGCTATACTACAAAGCCACAGTTCTCAAAACTGCCTTGTACTAGCACAAGAACAGACATATAGGTCAGTGGAACAGAACAGAGAACCCAGAAATCGACAGAAGCCATTATGCTCCATTAATATTTGACAAAGGAGGCAAGACCATACAATGGAGTCAAGACAGTCTCTTCAATAAATGGTGTTGGGAAAACTGGCCAGATACTTGCAAAAAAATGAAACTAAATCACCAACTTACACCATACACAAAAATAAGCTCAAAATGGATAAAGGACTTAAACGTAAGATGGGAAACCATAAAAATCTTAGAAGAAGCCATAGGCTGCAAAAAGGCAGACATTTATTATAGCAATATATTTAACAATACAGCTCCTAGGGCAATGGAAACTAAGGAGAAAATAAACAAATGGGACTACATCAAAATAAAAAGCTCTGCACAGCAAAAGAAACCATCAACAAAACAACAAGAAAGTCCACTGCATGGGAGAACATATTTGCCAATGTAATCTCCGATAAGAGTTTAATCTCCAACATTTACAGGGAACTCATACAATTTAACAAAAGGAAGGTAAACAACCCAATCAAAAAATGGGCAAAGGACCTAAATAGACACTTTTCAAAAGTGGACATTCAGAAAGCCAAGAGACATATGAAAACATGCTCAGTCACTAATCATCCGAGAGATGCAAATCAAAACAACAATGAGGTCCCATCTCACACCTGTCAGAATGGCTATCATCAACAAATCAACAAATGACAAGTGCTGGAGAGGATGTGGAGAAAAAGGAATCCTCCTTCACTGCTGGTGGGAATGCAGACTGGTGCAGCCATTGTGGAAACAGTATGACGTTTCCTCAAAAAATTAAAAATGGAACTTCCATTTGACCCAGTAATACCATTTATAGCAGGGGTCCTCAAACTACAGCCCGTGGGCCACATGCAAATAGAAATATTGTATTTGTTCCCGTTTTGTTTTTTTACTTTAAAATAAGATATGTGCAGTGTGCATAGGAATTTGTTCATAGTTTTGTTTTGTTTTTAACTATAGTCCGGCCCTCCAATGGTCTGAGGGACAGTGAACTGGCCCCCTGTTTAAAAAGTTTGAGGACCCCTGATTTATAGGAATATATCCCAAGAAAATAGAAACACCAAGCAGAAAGGATATATTCACCCCTATGTTCATAGCAGCACAATGTACAATAGCTAATATTTGGAAACAGCCTAAGTGCCCATCAGCAGATGAATGGATTAGAAAACTGTGGTACATCTACACAATGGAATACTACACTGCTGTAAAAAAAGAAGGAATTCTTACAATTTGCAACAGCATGGATGGAACTGGAGAACATTATGCTAAGTGAAATAAGCCAATCAGTGAAAGAAAAATACCACATGATCTCACTCATTTTTGGATAATAAAGAACATTATAAACTGATGAACAAAAATAGATACAGAGGCAGAGAAGCATGGAACAGACTGAGAAACTACTACGGGAAGGCTGGGGAGGGTTGGTGAGGGAGGTATGAGATCAACCGAAGAACTTGTATGCATGCATATAAGCATAACGAATGAATGCAAGACACTGGGTTGGGGGGTGTGATGGCATGTGACGGGGGGAAGGGGAGGCTGGGGGAAGGTCAATGGGGAAATAAAGGAGACATATGTACTACTATTTGTAATACTTTAAACAATAAAATAAAATTTTAAAAAATAAAATGCTCTTGTAACAATAATATTAAATATCTGCTGGATTGAAGTTTGCAAGTAAATGTGTTTTTTGCTGAGTGATCTTATATCACAAGATTTTAAAAATAGACTGGTAAAATAAAACAAATTACAAATCTTAAAGTGTTGGATTTTGTCAAATATTTTTTCTAAATCAATTGATAGATGATGTGGCTTTGATCTTTCAATTTGTTTATGTGATCAGCTATTTAAGAAAGTAATATTTATATATCTAATTTGGCTTAACATTAGTTTGGAAGCAGACAGAAAAGGGAACAAAAGAAGAGGCTGTTGGTTCTCTGCCTATAAGTTCGACAAGCATGTCAAACTCGCTGCGTGCGGCCCACAATGAATATTTTTGTGGTCCAGCCAATATAACGGTATGTAAGAAACATTTTAATAAAAATTTTGTAACTGAATTTTGACAATATATTGTTATACATAATTAATAACAATGAACTACAATGTTTGCTAATGACTGATTACTATAATCATGTTGCATTCATTTCCCTTAATCACCTCACACACTGAGCTTTGAAAGGAGATCCATAGACAACCTGGATTCATGTATCTCAAAAGGACTGGCTGTCGCAGTATATACTTGTATTGCCAAACATATTTCTTTCTGTCTAACATGAGGCTCCTGGACGCAGGAGAGAATCAGAATCACACTCCTATTAGTGAGGTTACATTACACCCTGGAAAAAGATGGCATGGTTAAAAACAAGTAAATATAAAGGCAGATACTTTATGGCAAACTCCTTTTCCTGTCCTTTCTGATACCTGTGACCCTTGGCCAAGTAACTTCACCTCTCTGAGCCTCATCTATCTTGTTTGTAAAGACAGCATCCATCCTGCATGGCAGTCATGAGGATTTAGTTGGAGATACGCATGAAACACTCACCTTGCAAGATGCTTAGTGAAGGTACCAGTCTTGCTGTGAGGACAGTGTGAAACCTACATGGAGCCCTGAGCACAGCCATGGTTGCTGGAACATGACAGCTGCCCCATAAGCATTAGCCTGCCTCTTCCTGACTGATGACTCACTTACCCTACAGTCTTATCCAAGTAGGAGTCTATAAAATATTTTCCCCAATCAGTATCTGTGTTTTAGGATCTAAGTTTAGGTCTTCATTTTTGTTTCCATTCATTTCTACTCTTAGAATCATCATTCCAACATGTCACACTCCTCTTAGGTCTATATTCATTCATCTAGGTTAAAACTATGCCTTAACTGTCCCACCATCCTCAATGTAATGAAGATGTTGCTGATAGCTTTATTTATTTAGAAAATTATTCTAAAACCTTGAAAAAAACATTGCCTGTTGCCATACCCCACAGTACACCCCATACTCTCCATTCTGATGAATGTAACGTTTATATGGTCATGTTGAAGTGTCTAGCTCCCCAGTTGCATTATAAGTTCCTGGAAGCCACAGTCTCTGGTTCCATAGAATATTGAGCCAAGTAGACATGCTGCCACCTGCTTTGCTGTTAGGGTATCATTAATTTGCTGACAATGCTGGTCCTCTGTTTCTGCAGTGGCTTTCGCTCTCATACACCTATTTTTCTATAAGAATGTTGTTTTTTCTGTAAGAATGTTACAACTCAGCCCTGAACATCCAGACCCCACAGACCACAGAAAGGGTACGTGGTTCTAGCCAGTGTAACCACAGCCTGACATTCCAGGATCTTCACCTTATATACATATTAGGTAATGTGCAATCATCCAGTTTACTGGGTCTTCCAGGAACAGCCTAACATAGAACATCTTTTCAAAAGCAAATTGCCATTCTCCCAAAATGTTAACCACAAATCTAAATTTCATAACACTTGTTTTCCAGGATAGTTTCAACATCAAATTCCTCCTGGTTAAAAGGCTTCATAAAGTTGATGAATTATATGCAAGCAAATGATTATTATTCAATGATTTCTCTTCTGCCATGACTACAGGATGGCAAACTATTTTGGGTAAGCTTGAATAATGATTTAACCAATCATTTCCTCACATATAAAACATGTTGGTTCCAGGGTTCTTGTGGGATAGGTTTTGGAATAAATAAGGTGACATAGAAATATCTGGGTCCCTGAGATACTGAAGAAAATAAAGGCAGTTTCTACTAGTACCTATCTTGTTGATAGACAGGATGTGTTCCTTTCCTTCTCCCAGAATTTAAAGATCCTTTGCATTTTCTGTTATGATAAGGACCAATTTCCACAGAAGGTGGATTTTTTTCAAGGAATTATTACCTGACAATAACAGAGCTTTAAAAATGGAAACCTTTGAGTTTTTGTTTGTTTGTTTCTCTTGTTGGTTTATTTGTTGCTTTCAGTTTTATATGCCACATATGAGTGAAATCATATGGCTCTTAACTTTTTCTGTCTGACTTATTTGGCTTAGCTTGATATTCTCAATAAATTTAATAATAAAGAAAAAAAGGAAGCCTTGACACAATTTCAGTTCTATCAACCCAGACAACAATGCTCTAATTTTTCATATAAAATTTCTCCTTTTGGATGCCAGTGATGAGAAGAGCATTTTTCACACACTGAGTTTCAGTGGTAACTGCTGATATAAGGTGAATTGGGAGAGGGGGGCTCAGAAAGTTCTCCTTACATGCATCTTTCCATGTCTTTCTATTTCAAGTGGCTGCACAGTCCCTCAGCCCACCTAATAGTTCCCTTACTAGTATTTCTTTTAAATAATAGACTTGTGAATAATCACAACTGCTTATGGGACATGCCAAACAATAACCAGATGACTAACATGCAGAGTACAGTCTGTCAGCACAGGGAGCCTTAATTTAAGCCATACGTGGTGAGACACAAAGGCATGGCAAGCACGTCGCTCCATGTACAGTTTTTTGTCTGTTTCATGTTAAATAAGTCCCTGAGTTGCAGAGAGTAACATTCAGAAAACTGAGAGCAGAGGACCTGATTTATTGTCACCTGTTAGCATAAGGCTGACCTGCCTGAGCAGCCGACATTCCATCCAGAAGGAGATTGCCCACCACTCAGAATGGAGTAGGAACTGAAGGTGCAGGACCAACACAGCTCAGCTAGACAAGAGCCTGGTGAGGTTTCCTGCTGTGCCAGCAAGCAGGTAATCACACTGCCTGCTCCAGGATGAGGGCCCCGAATGCACTGCCCCTATTGTCTGGACAAAATTCATCTCCTGGGGCTTCTGAGAGGGGCTGGGCTGGCAGCTCCTTCATTAGGAACCTAGCCGGAGGCAGCTTGGATCCGTGAAGGACAGCTGTCTAATTGGATTTGCTGTGTGCCCTGTCTTAGACTTTACAATGGGAATAGGCTACCCAGCCTTTCTAATTAGATTGTTAAACATAATAGCTGAATGGCATCACAGTAAAGAATTTGCCCTACTCTTTGTAAGCATAAAAATAGGGCTCAGAGAAGATTCTGGATATTTCCAGCCCATTTCCCCCATCATTTTATCTGATGGTAATGAGACCAAGTTTATTTATTTTTAAAAGCTCCCAAAGGAGCACTGGCCAGGTTGAAGTTCAAACTAAATGTCAAAACACATACACATGCCATACAGTAGCAAACTCCTGCTTTCCTCTGACCTCTTGTTTCCCCTAATTGCTGCCTTGTGGGCAATCTCTACTGAGAGAACAAGGATGGCAGGGGACTGAACATTGTGTTACCCTGTCACCCTCAAGATGGTGTCCAGACTGGGCTGAGAAAAATCACTAGAACAAGATGGAAACAAACCACTTGCTGGGGTTCTGAATCCCATTCCCTGGGTCTCCTGGGAACCTGCAGGGAGTGAAAGGAACAACTGGGGGACACGAGAAAGGACGGTGAAGGAGTGTGGAGCTCCATGACACTGGTCCTGCAACATGAAAGCCATTTGTATTCACACCAGGAGTAACCTTTTGTCTGCACCTCATTTCCTGACTGACTGTCATCATTGCTACATTCATCACTCAGGGAACATTTACCAAATGCTTAGCATGACTCAGGTTGATATTACAGAAGACCCACACATAAGGTTTTATGTCTTTAATGTAAAAAGAAATGCATTCCACCATGTCTCCCTCACTCTTTAGGATGTACTGGTAAAATACTTGAATACCTGCACCCAACACATGGCAGACATTGTGTTCTGTGTAGAAGTCACACCAAACCACCTGACATTGGAAAACTGTCAAAGCTCTGACCCTATTGGACATGTTCTATCTCATCAGTGAGAACAGGTTTCATCTCTCTTCTGAGGCAGCTGTCAATGCTTTGCCTCAGGGCCCATGGGCCAAAAAATGTGGTCTCTAAAGCAAGATAAAGAATTTCTTCTTAAATTTTCAGGAACATAAGCTGTGACTCCAGTATAATAAAGTACAAATTCTAACCCTGAGATCATTTTTGTCGTTTTTATTCTATTTTGACAGCATCCCAGAGAGATATCTACCTGATTTTCAGGAATATCAATAATAAAATCAGACAACACTTTACTGAAAATTACAAAAAATGAAATAAATAAGTGAGTGGACAATGAGTTGCCTCCCACTTACTCCTCAGGCCTCTACCTCTCCCCACAGATGGCCCCTCTCTGATTGAATCTGAAGTAGGTTTGCTAGGATTCTACAGCTTTGCCAGGATTTTGTCAGGACTCCAGATCTCAAAGCTATTCATAGTCCTTTGTTTTCTCCAGAGAGTTGTAACATTCTGTCTGTGCACTTGTACTGTCCCTTCACTGGGATATTCCCTGTCCCTAATAAGTGCCTGGCTCCTGGGTTGCAAACTCAAGAGTTCAGAGGTATGGTCATTATTTGTTCCTTTCAGGTGGGTCCAGAATTCTGTAAGACTCGTGGCCACTTCTATTTTATCTGGCCACTTGCCACCATAGTTTACCTGTCCACACCTTGAAAGCATGGAAGGTGAAGACCCTATTTTCCTCACATATGTTGTACTTCTGTCTGCACATATCTTCGGCCATTTCATCTCCAGGCTTTGCATAATTACATCCTCAAAATTCAATAACTCTCCCTTCACTGTGATCACCAGAAATGTTTATTTTGTTGTTTTGTAACTCTCCTCAAAACTCACTTCTTTGAAGTGTGGCTTGGACTTTATTTCTGGGTAGAGGCCCAGTGGACGAATTCTTGCACCAGTGGGGTTCCTCGGCCTGGCCTGTGGGATCGGGCTGAAACCGGCTCTCCGACATCCCCTGAGAGGTCCTGGATTGCAAGAGGGCGCAGGCCAGGCTGAGGGACCCCACTGGTGCACGAACTGGACTGGGGAGAGATGCAGGAGGTTGTCCAGCCAGAGAGGGACCACGAAAGTGTTCCAGGGCATTTCCAGCCCGTCTCACTCACTCCTGATCAGCCAGACCCCAGAAGCAAGCTAACCTACCAGTCGGAGCATCTGCCCCCTGGTGGTCAGTGCACATCATAGCAACTGGTCAACCAGTCGACTGTCTGCCCCCTGGTGGTCAGTGCACGTCATAGCGAGCAGTTAAGCGGCCTTAGCATATCATTAGCATATTACACTTTGATTGGTTGAATGGACGACCGGAAAACTGGACACTTAGCATATTAGGCTTTTATTATATAGGATACACTCTCAATTGAGAAGGATGCCTAAGGAGAAACATAAAAGGACTCATTAAAATGGGGACAAGCACAGATCTATCACAGCAGGTGAGTCCTCTGGTCTCCCTGTGCTTCTATAGTCTTATTTAGATTATGGGGCTTGGATAAGACCTGACCCATTATTTGGGCTCTATGTTATCCAACCTAGCACAAATATTACTGTGAAGTACATTTTCCTAAAGTGATGAGAATATGTAACCCCATATGGAAACTGTTTAAAGAAGTTTAAAAGATCTCGCCTCACAGATTAAAAATTTTTGAAAATTGAACCATAAAATCAGTACAGATCCTGGCCCCTACTCTTAACCTTCAAATAAAAGAACCATGTTCCTGAAATGAAGACAGTTGTGCAAAAGTTGTGCAGGCAAAGCAAACCCAAATATTGGTTTTGTTTTGAAATAAGAGTCCCTTCTGTAGTCTGCTCCCATGTGTTGTTTCTCATTCCATTCCTCACTCTTCACACATGGGTGACTTTAAGTCAGCATTTGTGGAAACAGTTAAAAAATCTTGAAACTGAGAAGTGCATTATGTCAAAGACTTAAATTACTTGAGAACTTTTTGATCATAGAGATATTGGAGCATGATCAATTTGACACGTGTGTCCATAATGATATGAATACATGTGTATTCTGTATTTCTGTGAAAACACAAAAGATGTGGACAGAATGAAGTTGCTCCAAATGCTTTATATAATGTTTCATTTAGTTCAGAACAGGTGTTTCAAACAGTTCCCAAGTATTACTCGAAATGGCCTGCCACACTTACATTCCTAGCAATCCTCTACCCTCCTTCTAAAAGCATATTGACAGCTGATTTGGCTCCTTGAATTTCTAAAAAAAATAACTTGCCATTGATATGAGAATATATCATTCCTGATTTTCAAGTATAAGTATCAGATAATCTGGGTCTGTGTGACAAATGGGAGTTGAAACACAGGACTTACCAAAAAGGGGAAAAAATGCACAAAAATCTTTCCTTAGCCTCTCACTACAGTTCTTTGTCTATTTCTAATATGAGTTCCAAAAAAGTATTCCTACAACTAAAATTTCCTGAGATGAAGTTGATCTCTGATTATTCAGTTATATTTTCCTTATATCTTATTTCATTTCATGTCAAAGATAAGATTTGAAAAAGAATTAGCGGGCATATTGAAGGACAAGAACAAAGTTGAAGCATTGACACTTCCTGACTTCAAGACTTACTATAAAGCTATAGTAATCAACACAGTGTGGTGTAGAAAAACCAGAAATAGACCCACATGAATGCAGTCAACTGATCTTTGATAAAGGGGCAAGTGCAATTCAATGGAGTGAAGATAGTCTTTTCAACAAATGGTGCTGGAACAACTGGACATCCACATGCAAAAAATGAATCTAAATACAGACCTTACACCCTTCACAAATATTAACTCAAAATGGATCACAGACCTAAATGTAAGACACAAAACAAACCTCCGAGAAGATAACAGGAGGAAACCTACATGATCCATAAAAGATACAATTGAAAAGCTGGACATCATTAAAATTAAGAACTTCTCTGTGAAAATGTAAAAGATGAGAAGACAACCAGAGACTGGGAGAAAATATTTACAAAAGACACATCTAATGAAAGACTGTTATGTAAAATTACAGAGAACTTAAAATTCAACAAGAAAGCAAATGAACTGATTAAAAAATGGGCCAAAGACCTTAGGAGATTTTTCACCAAAGAAGATATACAGATGTAAATAAGCACATGAAGAAAGGCTTTTTATCATATGTCATCAGGGAAATGCAAATCAAAACAACAATGAGCCCTAGCCAGTTTGGCTCAGTGGATAGAGCATCAGCCTGCGACCAAAGGGTCCTGGGTTTGATTCCGGTCAAGGGCACAGACCTTGGTTGCAGGATCCTCCCCAACCTGGGCCCTCGTCAGGGTGTGTGCAGGAGGCAACCAATCAATATGTTTCTCTCACATCAATATTTCTCTCTGTCTTTCCCTCTCTCCCCCACTCTCTCTAAGAAATCAATGAAAAAAATATCATCGAGTGAGGATTTTAAAAAAATTAAAAAATCTAAAAAATACATGAACAAAAGACAACAATGTGTACCACTACATAATTATTAGATTCTCCAAAAGCTGGAACACTGACCACACCAAATGCTGCTAACAATGTGGAGCAGCAAGCACTCTCATCCACTGCTGGTGGGAATGCACAATGGTGCTGCCCCTTTGTAAACATTTTGGTTGTTTCTTTCAAAATGAAACAGACTTTTGCCATATGGTCCAGTAATTGAACTCCTTGGTGATCCCTAGGATGGACATCTTCAGTGAGTATACTTTTTCTGCAATTAAGAAAAGATGCAGAATTTTTTTCTGAATTTCTCACTGGGAGGCCTCAGTATTTACACATATGTCATTAGCTAGGACAAACATAGTTTAATTTTCAAAGACAAACATAATTTAATATTCCTTCATCTTGAAATTGTTAATTTGCTTATTCATTGATCACTCAGCAAATATTTATTAGTCATATATGATAAACAGATAAGACAGTAAGGACCCTACATGTAAATGAAATAAAATAAAATGTAAATATTCCTGCCCTGGCCAGTGTGGCTCATGGATTGTGCCTCATTCCATGCACCTAGAGGTCCCCAGTTGAGTCCCAGTCAAGGCACATGTCTAGGCTGCAGGCTTGATCCCCGGTAGGGGGCATGCAGGACACAGATAATCGCTGTTTCTCTCTCTCCTCTCTCTAAAAAAAAAATCAATAAGAACATATTTAAAATATGTAAGTATTCCTAAGTAGGAAAGAAGGGCATAAGTGTAAAACATCAGAATCTGTTTCTTGTTTCTTTGTCTGTCTGTCAGTGAGCCCTGTCCCCACCTCCCTGGTGAGAAAGACCTACCAGTCACTGTCACACTAGGGACACTGCTGAAAAACCCACAACTCCAGGAGTGACTCCAAACTAACAGGGAATGTGTCAGTATGTCTATACTGGGGAGGCTGAGGATGCTTCCTCCCCATTCCACCCTCATCCCCAGGTTTTCCTCAACAGAGCTCAGGAAATACACGTGTGTGTGTGTGTGTGTGTGTGTGTGTGTGTGTGTGTGTGTGCTTGCCTTAGCCACTGTTAGTGTTAAATCTAAACGAGGCCTTGAGAAAAAAGTCATACTGGATTGTTACTCATGGTATGTGGTTAAACATGTTTTCATGCTGTCAAAGACTAAATAATTTGAAGAACATGGTCAAGATCAAAAGTTAGTCCCATGTTACAAGCAATTAGGAGGCCACTATAGCTGTGACAACCAAGGATCCTGCTGGTCCAATACCTGTTTCAGCCAGCCATGTGGGCTCAATATGGTATCTGGACTTAGGTCTTTCCATTGAAATCTTATTAAGATAGTTGCAACACAATAAATACAAAAATAACAGAGGTAAAGTAGATACAAAACTGAGGACAAAGTAAGAGACATATTAAGAAAAAGAGTGAGTCATTTGTAATGGTTTATAAATTAGAAATCCATTATTGCAGGAATATTGTAAATAGAAATGCTTACATTTGTTAATACAGATTTTAACCTAGGATAATTATAATGCCATTTTTTCAATATATCTGTACATTCTCATTAAAAAAGAAAACTAGCTGATGACTCAAATGGATATTCAAATAGACATGTAAATTATTATAGAATTATTAAGTAGATATCTTTTTAGTGATCCTATCTGCTGTCTAATTCTGTAGATCAGAATATCAAAGAATGAACTAGACAATGCCACCTGAGAGTCCCCCTACTTCATACTATTGGCAGTCAAATTAAGTGACATGAAAACAACACAGGTGAGTCTAATATTAAACTTGTAAAAATTGACTGATTCCCATATGGTTAAGTCAAGAAAAGCTAATCTGATTTCCTCTAGTAGAAGTATCCCTCCATGGCCCCACCCAGCCACCAAATTACCTGTCCACAGTCCAACCTTGCCATCAAACTGTTCCAAACTCCAAGTCTTCCAAATACTTTTTCTTTTCCAGGGTGCTGGGGTAGGGGGAGGGGAAGTCCTGGTGCTTCCAGCTGGAGGCTGGAGTCTAGTGTCCACTGAGAGCAGAGCAGTGAGTAAAATCCTGAGAGGTCCACACACAGGCTGTTCTGGACCCAATTAGGCTCACAAAGTCATAACACTAAAAGGCTATTTCACTGTTATTTCTCACCACAAATGTTTCACTAAAAACAATGTCCAGCTCAAATTGTTAGCTCAAAACATTTCTGTATAAGAAAACTCCAATGCTCCAAGTCTGATTATGTTACAGAAACCACCAGTGTCACATCTAAAGCTCCAATAGCCTTCTGCCCAGTCTGAGGCCCTTATATCAATCGGGCATCTTCCTGAAGTCAAAGATGCATCTTAACTGCTTCACGGCAGTGTGGGCTGTTACCTGCACCTCCAATGCAGCTTTGTTCCAGGCACTGACTCTACTGCGCCTTTCATACCCTCATTCCCAAGACACAGTGACACCACCAAGGGTTTTCTTCTGCCCAAGGCCCCTGCACCCACCTGCACAAGTGCTCCTCATTGCCAGATCTCTCCTGGGTCCTGCCTCCATTCAGTACTGATCCAAACTTCTGCCCTGTTCTGGGGACAACTGCTTTCTCCAGAATTCTTTCCACATCTACTCTGCCCACTATTCAGCTGCAGTGACCCTGCCATCAACCACACCTGCCTCTGCTCTCTCCCCCACTGCAGCCCTTGGCATGGCCCAAGGCACCCAGGCTGGCAGACTTACCTTGCCCATCACAACAAGCATTCAACCTACTGATTTTCTAGATTCTCTGTGTTTGCACATCCTAGTGCAAGAGCAAGTTTTAACACAACTCTCCCTCCCCAGAGTGCCCAGAACCCAAAGGGGTCCTCTTTGAGTTGGGTTTCCTAACACTGCAGCCCATAGGCTCCATACTGAGAAGCCCCTCCTTGCCACCAGTCCTGCCCAGGGCCCAGTCCTCCCATTAGCTGCCTTCATGTTACCTGACATGCCTGCATGTCTGAATCTCTGGCACAGACACAATGCAAGACTTCCCCAGTCCTGACTCCCTTACCCCATGAGTTTTAAATATTCTAGCAGGGTTTGAAATGACCACAATCAAAATATAAGTGAACAGTGCGATGTAACCATTAAAAATGCTAATGCCATCTTGGGCTGAAAAGTTACACGATGCTACATATATAGTGTCCAGATGGAAAGAAGGACTAGCTCTGTCACATGTATGTCCCCTACACCCACTTCAAGGTGCCATGCTCAATTGAGGCAATTCTTTGTCTATTTCTGTCTAACAAGAGTTGCCCAACAAGGGTGTTCATGGCCTGGTAATATAGTGATTGCCCTGTCGTTGGGAACTCAGGTAGGGACTTTACAAAGGCTCACAGGAAAGCACACTTGAAATCAGGTGGGATCTTATACTATAAAATCTCTAACATTTCTTCAAAAACCAAGACCCTATCACCAGAGCTGTTTGAGCTGAGGATCCCCAGACTACTATGGGCCAGTGTATTTTAATGTGCCTTCTTTATAAATGGCCCAAATATACATTCTCACAGAAAAACTAGAGAAACAAAAAGAACAAAACAAATAACTAATTTATAAATTTCTAATAAATGTATTAGAAATAAACATTACTGGTGTCTTTCTTTAGTTTTTGCTCACAATAAATTTTATTAATAGTGTTTTCTAAGCCTCAGAATGTTTCTTTTTAACTTGAATGTGTTGAAATGTATTGAGCTGTTTTCATCCTTGCAAGTTTCAAAAGAGAGGCCGAGGATCTAGGGTAGGAAGGCAGCATAAGGAATTCTTCAAGGAAAATGAGATGGAGAGGCTTCTTCCAATGTGAAGTTCTGTGCAATAACACTGGCCAGTCCAGTTAAAAAAAAATCCACAAGATGCTGGCAAGCTGATCCCCACCGCATCCCCCTCCTAATAGTCTCAGCACATTGAACCAAATGGGAGAACTGTTTTTCCTAAAATCCAAAATCCTAAACTTAGGTTAGTGTTGATAAAGAGCCATGTGGGGGAGTCTATACCAATGAGAGATAAAATCAAATTAACTCTGAAGAGACTGTGCAGAGGGCACAGGAAAATCACCTTTGATAAGTTCTGCTGAGGGCAGGGCTTTGAAGTGTGTCTCCAGGTGTGTCAGGGAAGAACCCTATAATGTTCTAAATGGGAAAGTCACTGTTGAAAGCCCTGCCAATCTCTCCTGGGCAGAGGAGTGTGACTTGGAAAGAAAGAAGTAAAGGAAGCAAGGAACAGAGGGAAGCCATCCTGTTACTTTAATCTCTCCTTCCATCCTCTGACCCCTTGTCCCCTCAAGGCTTTTTTTTATTGACAGGAATATAGACTGTCAGCAACCTAAGGCCACATTAAGGTACCAGGCCTCTTCAATCTCTAGCGATTTCCCTGAGGAAGAATGATGCCTATAAACTCATTCCAAGGTCTTCCCTAAATTCTTAGACTCCACAGCTTCTTTGTAACACAAATAAAGTTAAATGAGATACAAGAGTTCAGTGGGAGAATCAGAGACGTCCTGTCTGTATAGGGTTTCCTGTCTCAGGCAAGAGACAGCCTGCCTGCCCCGTCCCAGTGGAATGTTCTGGGGTTGCTTACCGCCTGCTTTCAATTCAGCTTCTGAAGTTAGTCTGACAATGGAGACAATTCCTTTACATGATTAAAATCTTCCACCCTCTAAAATTAGTCCCAGGAAATGAAACACCGGTAATTGTAGGAGGTCACATAATCCCCGCAATTTGAAGTAGAGTCATTTATAGAAATCACCAAGGCAAGTTCCTTGACAGGTATTTCCTCACTAGTTTTGTCCTATAACTTGAGGCATCAAAGGTCATCACATTTCAATGGCTCTCTGAGAGCAGTCTCCCAGTTATTAAATCCATCCCAGCTAAGGTAACCCAGAATTGTCAGCAAAGAGAAGTTGTGACATGCTGACCTTCACAGAAAGGGAGGAGGATTGGTGTGTGTGTGTGTGTGTGTGTGTGTTTAATGAGGTAATTTGGGATTTAACAATTTAAGACTCTGTTCTTTAAATTATTTTGTCATTATTTTTTTAAATCACAAAGAGAAAAATCAGAATTATATTTTGTTTTTCTCCATAGCCTATGCTTTAAATCTAATAATGTAAGAGCTTTGTAAAGCAACTGACAAAGTGGCCTTGCCAATGAGCCATTGGCTCACCAGCTCACTGAATAAATAGCTCTACATTTTGCTTGTATGTGTTTTTCTTGAATGTACTGCACTTTCCTTGGAAAGCAGTTTGTGGTTTTGTGTGTGTGTGTGTGTGTGTGTGTGTGTGTGTGTGTGTGTGCGCACGCGCGTCTTTTCTGGCTAAAAAAATAAAAAAGAGAGGGCTCATGAGAAGTGGCTTGTGAACAAAAAAGGAGCAGATGACTGAACTCTGAAGCTGGGTTTCCAGTCATGGACCCAGAAAGCTGTGCACTTTTTGACTCTGTCATAGCCATGGAGGCCGGGCTGGAAAAGAGGAAACAGATAGCTGGGGTTCAACCTCAGCCTCCTTCCATTACTCTGAGTTTGTTGGCTCACATCCTGAACAAGTTCCCCAATTCCCCCCAACTTACCCATTACTTCATTTTTACTCTCACAGACTATCGTATCTTCTCTCTGGTTTTAAAGCAGTGGCCACAGGACTGGAAACCCTGAGAAGAATTACTCCACCAGATCCAGGGTACCTCCTATCACATCCCACCTTGTACCAGATGTTTTGGGAACTCCAAAATACTCTCTGTTTCTTAAGGTCATTCATGCATTCTTCTTCCTGACAAATATTTATGGGACCTTTACTAAAAGAAGCACGTTGCTAAAGATAGTGATACCACAGTGAAAAAAGGTAAACAGAGCCCTTCTTCTCTTAGAGAGGACAGTCTATGAAAGGACACAGACAGTGTTCAAACTTTACCAGTAAATATAAAATCAGAAACTGTTCCTGGTACTAAGGTGAGAATTATGAGATGCCATGAAAATACATATAATCAGGCACTTCCCTGATTCCAGGGGCAGAGGAGCTACCTGGAAAGGTGAGTAGAAGCTAAGATGTCAATGACATGTGGTCACCTGGGAGAGGTGGGGAAAGCCAACCCTCTCAAGCCAAGGGGACAGCTCTTGACCCCACAGAAATGTCCTGCCACTCACCTGCACCTGGTGAAGTCTGCTCCTCCTCTAAGCAGCATTCAAGTGATGCCCCTGAGGAATCCTTCCTGGGTTCTCCTAAACTGGATTAGTCACTCCCTCTTCCCTTTGTTCCATCCAATCCCTGAACAAGCACATACTAAGCCACCCCATCTGTAATATTTTGTGATGCAGCTCTAATCGACTGACACAGTACCTTGTACCGTTTCACATCATAGCTATAGGTGCCAAGGGACACCTTCTAAATCAATGCAGACAAGATTCTGAAGCATAAATTACAATGGCTAGCTGTCTTTTACTGTGATGTTTGTCTAGTCAGTAGCCCAGTGTCCACTCTGCATAAGGGCCTTTTTGTCCATCCTTCTCCTCTGGCCCATTTATCTATGCTTATTAGCAACAGTCACCTGGGTCTTATTTTACAGAGACAACTTGGAGCCATCATATGGGAAATCCCTTTGTTTCAGATACTAATGGACAATATTGTTGCCTTCTGCACACATTCCTTTCTTCCTGTCACTCAGGAAAACCACTTCTCATCCAGGCTCAGGTCACCATGTACCTTGTCTTGGAGTCTGTCCTCCCATGATCTTCTTCCCACAGACTGACTCTCTTCAGTCTGGTTCTCATCCTTCCTCTTACTGTGCGTCCCTCCACCTTCATAGGCAAGTTCTTCAAGATCCCTCTATATTTGTTGTCTTCACATCCTAGCTCCCTATAACTTCTCCACCTATTAGGTTTGGCCCCTGCCCTTGTTTCTATGACAAAATGATTCTCATCAAAGCTACCAGTAAGCACCTTATTGCTGAACATAATGGCTCTGTCAGCATGTTTCACAGCATTCAATGCTCCTTCCTCTTTCAGTGACACAATGACTGGCTTTTCTCCTCTCTCTTTGACTAGTTCTTTCACTGAGCTGTTTCCAAGTTTATAATCTTCCACCTGGATGTTTCATTCTGAAGTTCCTAAAACATGAACTCCTAGGTCCTCTCCACTTTTTTCTCTACCTATGCCCCAAACTCCACCTGCAGCTTAGCCCTCTCCTCTGTCAGGTCACCAGGAGACTGCGTTATAACTTCAAATCCAAAATGGATCACACTGAACTCCCACCCAGCACCAACCCTGCTGCTCGGCAAGTATGAGTTGTTGTCAGCGGTTCAACTTGTCGCAGTTCTCCAGGCAAAGACCAAGCAGTCAGTCTTGGCACTTCTTTCTCCCTCATCCTCATCCCCATATTCAAATCATCATCAGGTCTGTCAATTTTTCATCCTAAAAATGTATTAATTCCATTTATTATCTCTGAATGCCTTAACCTCCAGGCTTTTTCCAGCTACCATTGTCTTTGTCCTGGATTCTCCTAATGTCACTAACGTAAGCTGTGATCCCAGCCTCTTCTGCCTGCTCTCCAGCCAGAGAGACTTGAGAGATGCAACTATAATCATGCCATGTTCTCCTATACCCACTCCCTGAGTCCCTCCAAGACATTTCACTGTTTACCCCCTTCACTTAGAATGAGGTGAGATCCCCTGAACACACCCCACAAGATGCTACACAAGCAAGCCCCAATCTGTCCTTCTCGTTCCACTGGTCTTAGCAATTTGGGCCCAAGACACAGAATTTTATTTCATTCTCAGCTTTATTAATATCTTATTGATTTTAAGAGCTGTTTATGTAGTAACAGCATTAACTTGCTTTCATTATGTGGCAAATATTTCTTAGATTTTGGCTTTCTGAACTAAAATAGCCATGGTTGCTATACCCTTACAGAGAGACAATCACAAACAATGCCATGAGTTACTCCTGTGACATGGAAGAACATAGTCAGCTTTCAAGGGGGGAGGGAGGGAAGGACCAGACCTGGGAGTAAAGGATCAATGTTGCAGAACTAATCTCAAAGCCAGCAGCCTGAAAAATTACGTTTTGAAAATAACCACCTTTTAGAGACAAGAAATAGACACCTCTCTGATGAAGGCACTGAAACTTCGGGAGAGTGGCAGAACAGGGTTTCTTTTTGAACTTCTGTGAATTTCATTCAAAGCAGACATAGCAATATACTTAGAATTGATTGCCTCCAATCCTATTTTTAGCTCAGATCATTCAATGCAGCTGAATAGGCACATTTCCCTTTCTCATGTTTCCCCCACAGCATTTTAGTTCACACAGTGATTGCATGTCATTTTTCCATTTCATACAAAATGGGGGCCTAGTGAGAACTGGCCATTGTTCTGCTGTATCATGTGGTCCCCCATTGTTTCCCTTTCTGTGTTCAGGCTGAAATTTGGTTGCAGCGAGTGGGCAGGTAAAAGGAGAAGAAAATGTATAAAGGAGAGAGAATGGCTGGGCAAGCAGCTGCCCTTTTATCTGTGACAGTGGAACAGGCCAGGTATTGATGGGTAGGCCGATAGGGGGTAAGTTTAAATACCTTATTATTTCCATCTATTCACTGAAGATGTTCAAATGGCTTATACTAGCTTCTCTCATACCTTCTCCTGTTGAGCTTCTCCAGACTGACAGGCACCGCAGGCATCCCGGAATCTGGAACCATGGGGTGATTCTGAACATGCTGAAGTTTTTGTTCCAAGTGAGCACTGACATTCAAAGACAGCTATCTTCTTGCTGGAGAGCAAACACTGTAGCTGTTTTACATCACTGTGTCTATTCTGCTCAGCCAACATACTTATCATCCATTGCTGAAGACATTCCCAGATGGAACCAGGTGGCTGAATTTTACTGCTCTGAGTCCGAATAGCATGAACTGCTATGAAGGTCCAGAAAAATGGTTGTGCTCTTATATCTCCCAGCAAGAAATAAAGAGAGACATGCAGAGCTGGAATTTCACTGGTTCTACTCTGTAAGCGGTGTCAGAACTGAAGGATAGCACTGGAGCTCTCAGTGCTTCTGAAATCAGAAGCCTAACACATTTCTCCTTTCACTGTAGGACATGTGTCTCCTTCACATTAAGATGAGGTATTGGTGTCTCATGGCCATGCAGCAGCTTCAACTTGCATTTTGTGAGAGCTCAGCCCCTGAATAGCACTGGAACCTTCACTTTGTTAGTCTAATCTTCATTTCCTCTATGTAAAATAAGAGAAATTACACTTTGCTTAAGACTGTATGAAGACTAAAAGAAGCAAAGTATGAAAAGTCATCTAAATACTGTCTACAAAACAACAAGTTAAGTCACTAATCATCTGAGAGATGCAAATCAAAACGACAATGAGGTACCATCTCACACCTGTCAGAATGGCTATCATCAACAAATCAACAAATGACAAGTGCTGGTGAGGATGTGGAGAAAAAGGAACCCTCATGCACTGCTGGTGAGAATGCAGACTAATGCAGCCACTGTGGAAAACAGTATGGTGTTTCCTCAAAAAACTAAAAATGGGACTCCCATTTGACCCAGTAATTTCACTTCTAGGAATATATCCCAAGAAAAGAGAAACACCAATCAGAAAGGACATATGCACCCTTATGTTCATAACAGCACAATTTACAATAGCTAAGATTTGGAAACAGCTTAAGTGCCCATCAGCAGATGAGTGGATTTAAAAACTATGGTACAACTGCACAATGGAATACTAAGCTGCTGTAAAAAAGAAAGAATTCTTACCATTCACAACAGCATGGATAGACATGGAGAGCATGATGCTAAGCTAAATAAGCCAGTCAGAGAAAGATAAATATCACATGGTCTCACTCATTTGTGGAATATAATGAACAACATAAACTGATGAATAAAAATAGATCCAGAGACAGAGAAGCATCAAATAGACTGTCAAACTTCAGAGGGAAGGCAGGGGATGTTGTGAGGTGGGAGGAAGGCTAAGAGATCAACTAAAGGACTTGTATGCATGCATATAAGCATAACCAATGGACACAGACACTAGGGGGAATGAGGGCATGTGCTGGGAGGTGGGGGTGGCCGGGGAGAGGTCAATGGGGGGAAAAGGAGACATATGTAATACTTTAAACAGTAAAGAATTTTTTAAAAAGTTAAATTATATTGTTAAAATTTTCAGGATAAAATTCTAATATTAGATACCTCAAGGATATAATTTATTTTACAAGAATAAAATTTTTTCAAGGTTTCCATAAGTTACAAACTGTATTCATTCATTTCCTCAGCAAGTATTTATTGGGCACCAGCTGTATGGAAAACACTGCTCTGGGTACTTGGAGCATGTTCAGTGGAATGCTAGTAAGTTTAACAGCTGGGGTATCTGGCAGAGACTGGGAAGAAGCCCTTATCTGTAGAGTTTGCCAGTTGCCATGTTGTAAACACTTCCAGAATAGACAATTGCAAACAGCCAACAACATGGAAAGTTGGTAAGAGATACCCACAATAGCTCTGGCTCCAGCACAGCACTAGGTATATTCATAAATAAACTATGGCACCCAGCCCTGCCCTCTGGGAGCTTTCTTTCTGATATTACCTTGCAGATAAAATATGAAGCTGTACCCCTCCCTCACCAAACCTCTCCATAAGGAAGTTTTCAAGAACAATATAAAAAATGAAATGGACTTCAAACCATTTCTATTATCATCACCACATTTCTTTGTCTCATTTTTCTTCATAAAGAATCAAATCAAACATCAGCTCCTGCCCAAACTTTACTTATACATGAAAGGATAAAGTTAAATTAAAAACAAAAAGAGAAATCCAAATTTCAAAAATTGAAAAAACACACACACAATCCTCCAAAACTTCACATGATTCACTTGTTAAGGGAACCCCCACTGTATGGAAAGAACCTAGCCTGATCTCTTTCTATGGGAAACACCTGAACTGTGGGACAAGCTGCCTGGGCACATATATGTAAGCTGGAAGAGAATGAAGAGAGATTCACAGGCACTTCCTTTTCCTGGCACCTTTGCAGTTAATTTGTAACAGTATGACATAGGGCAAAGTCATGACAATATGTAAATGCATGACACAGGCAAATGCATGACACAGGGCAACTTCATGACACAGACAAATGCATGACAAAATGTGAATATATGACACAGGGCCAATGCATGACCCAGGGCAAATGAATGACACTGGGCCAATGCATGACACAGGCAAATAAAAGACATACAGGAAGTGCATGATAAACGGCAAATGGATATCACAGGGCAAATACTAGACACAGGGAAAATGCATGATAAAAGGCACATGCAAACACAGAACTAATTCATGACACAAGGCAAATGCATGACACAATGTAAGTTCATGACACAGGGCAAATTCATGATACAAAGAAAGTATGTGATACCAAACAATTCAATTAAACAAGTAAAATGCATGGCACATGTCAAGTGCATAACACTAGGCAAATATATGACACAGGCCAATGCATAAAATAAGGTCAATGGATTACATAAGGTAAATGCATGGCACAAGACCAATGCATGACAAAAAGCAAGTGCATGACACAGAACAAGTACATGACCCAGAGTCAATGCATGTCACAAAGCAAATACATGTGACATGGCATACGCATGACAGAGAATAAATACGTGACACAGGGCATGACCCAGGGCCAATGGATGCCACAAGGCAAGTGCATTAAACAGGGCAAATGCATGACACAAAGCAAGTACATGACACAAAGTAGGGGCATAACACAGGCAAATCCATGATACAGGGCATATTTATGACATCACAAGGCAAATGCATGGCACAAGGCCAATATATGACACAAGACAATTGCATGACACAGGGCAAATGCATAACACAAGTTAGGAGCATGACACAAGGCAAGTTTATGACACAAAATACAGATGACTCCCCCCAGAATAAACTTCCCCATTTCAAGGCATGTAAGGATGAGAGATATCAGGAGATCAAAGACAGTGAAGTTTTATGGTTCCTGGGGCACCGCTCTCTGACTACACTAAATATTTCTTAGACTTTTATTTTAATAGGAAGCAGTAAAACTACCATAGAAAATGAATAGGACATACTTGTTGCCATTCTAGGAATTTGCAGCTCTCTGTGCCTGCTGCATTGCAGTTTACTAAATTGGATCTGGTCCCCTGAGGATAAAAGTTCAGGCTATTTCAGGTGCTGCCAAGAATTTCCCATGCAAGAGCAGGGTGGGCAGGTGGCCTTGCTAGGAGGCCTAACTGAGCACACAGAAGGGATGTCCCAGAGCAAACATGCTGGACCAATATTTTGCCCAAATTTGTTCACTCTGGATTTGTAATGAACAGATTACTACCTAGCTGTAAGGACTCGATTCCACTCAACCTGCCATGAAGCAGTTTATCATAACTAGTGCATGGCTTCAGTCTATCAACCTGCAAACCATTGTGAGATAAAAATGCCATGCCAGTTGCACATTTGATGAGTAAATAAAGAACACCAAGAAACACAGTGCACCCACTTCAGCTTCAAAGCCCCACACAGAATCCAGGAGTACCTCAAATGCCCTCCTTTTTCCTCATGGCATCTCATGTGAATTCCAGACCAACAGTGGCAGTATACTCTCTCATAAGCTAGTGACCCCCTTGAGTGTATCCATCCTCAAGCAGGTCTGCATGCTCAATAGGAGCATAGGGGTGGAAGAACTGGACAGTGGGGTTCAAACCCTAGCTCATTGTTTACTTGCTCTCTAGTTATAAAATGGTGTGACTAAAAGCATCTGCCTGGTAGAGCTGTTGTGAAGATTAGATAATTTATTATGTGCAGCATATAATTCAGAACAGTGTCTGGCATGTGAGTCCTGTTACATGTTCATTGCCGTGGGGAAGAGTTGTAGAAGACATTGCATTGGGTCAAAGGGGTTGTTGGACTGTTGTGAAGATTAGATAATTTATTATGTGCAGCATATAATTCAGAACAGTGTCTGGCATGTGAGTCCTGTTACATGTTCATTGCCGTGGGGAAGAGTTGTAGAAGACATTGCATTGGGTCAAAGGGGTTGTTGGACAGCCTTTAGCAGGATATTGCATTATAAGGAATATATGCCTCTATATGATATGCATGCTGTTTTACTTTGGCTAAGATATTGTATAACTCTGTGTAGATATAAGTTCAGTTATAGAAAGTGATAGTTATATATCCTGGGAAACACAGTGATAAAATCTTACTGTTTTATGTACATGGCCTAGTTTTGTCAGTTTACATCAAGTTGATTTTGTATTTGTATGAGAATCATGATCTTGTTCTCCTTTAATGTTTACCCTTTAACACTCTCATAGTCATGGTCACTTTCCACTTAATCACTCATTCACTCAACAGATATTGTTGGGTGATCAGTGTACACCAGACCCGTGGACTTGCCCAATTTCTACAATACTACAAATCTGTACAAGTTAGGATTGGTATTGGAAAGGCATTATTTATTCATAGCATTTTAGGTGCAATCGTTTTTCTAAAGACTTGATAGTGACCATATGGTTCGGGTTCAGGCATCGTCTCTGGGCATTTGTCCTCATAGTTAGGAAGGGCTCTTCTCTTCATTTCTGAAAGGTACAAAGAGTTCAAAAATACACAGTATGTTGCATCATCATTTCATTTTCTTACTTTAGCCCATGTTTACAGCCTACACTGAAGATACCTCTTCACTATCAGGTCTTGTAGGTGCCTTAGGGACCATATTGAGCGTAAATTGCTAGAGATAAAAGACTCACACTAAGGAGCCACTAGCCCATTGGATCACTTAAGATTTCAAGTATATAAGTTGAAAGAACATACATCTACAAGAAACCCAGTGCCAGTGGACTCAGTTATAACTCATACTAGTATTTCACAGGTGAGCTGAAATCAGCCCAAATGTGCCTTTGCCACCCAAGTTGATCAAAATGAGAAAACCAGGAGGGTTGGGGAGGGCACTTGCCTGAGGGTGAGTCTTTCTACCCCTTACACTCCAGCCCTGCTATGAGAATGTCTTTGTGGTTTGCCATTATCTGGAAGGAATCATCAGATCCCAGACTTGAAGACCAATGAATGTATGAGAGGCCAGAGATCCTAGATGCCGGCTCTGCAGCTGAGAGCATTCAGGTGGACACAGCCTCAGACATCACCCTGAACACATCCTGACCATTGGGGACTGTAAAGGATCATTCTATTGGAATCATTTGAAATCAAAGGCGGCCATGATTTGTATGCAGCCTTTGATAAACTATAAATTTATCAAAGTTTAAGTAAGGCACACCTAAGAAAATAAATGCTAGTTAGAGGACGATTTACTAGTAATGCAGTTACTGCAGTGGGTAGGGTTCAAGCCCAGTAACTTTTACCAAGTTTTATTTGAAAGACTAACTTTGTGTGGTTGTCACACAGTTTGCTTGTGGCTGAGGCAGTACTGCTAATAGATGGACACTTAGCAGCCTTCCTAATGCATGAAGAAACTCTACAGAAGGAGTGACCAGGCTGACTGATTCCAACCTCAGACACACAAACCGTTCTCCCCTGTGTTAATAAACAGAACACTTTAGAGCTGTTCTGATCAAAACACTAAGCAGAAATATTCAGCTATTCCTCCCTTCTCATTTCTGTTCACCCTGAGAATTCATCAAAAAAATTGTCTGAAGAAAAAAAGAATAAAAATAAAATATCATCTCCAATTATCAAGTCACGTTAGGATCTCCATGACTAAAAAATAAATGGAGACACTGGGATGTCAGTGTCTCCAAGTTCTCTTGCCAAACACATATAGTGGCAATTGGATATTTAGGAAATCCAATGTGAGAGAGAACTTAGGGTCCCACCTTGGTTTCTGGAGACCAGTTTTGGAGAACTGCTCTGTACTTTTAAAACAAAGCAAAGCAAAAATCCTTATGAAAAGAAGCTCAGTATTTCACATGTAGGCACCAAGTTTGATTTTAAAGAAGCAAAACTTCGTGACCTTTGCTGTATTTTAGAACATTATGACACATGGAGACATACAGCCAAATGCAGTCAGCCACAGCCAGCAGTGGAAACAGGAGGGGAACACCCTGGGAACAAGTTCTGGGAACTCCTGGTACATCCATGTGCAAATCATCTCCCAGCAGTGCAGACTGAAATCCAAGAACAGGGAATGACCAAGGCCACAGACCACCTGCCTCTCTGCCTGGACCACTACAACCCCAGAGGAGAACTTCCCTAATCCTTCAGCATTACAAAAAGAAACCATCCAGAACATTGGGTATTATGTTCTCAATGTGTCTGCATAGGGTGAGAATAAATGCTCTCTTTTTTTCCACTTTTAAAGGGTTTTGTGTCATTTGTAAAATGACAATATTAACCTTTAGGCCAAATTACTTTTCCAATAGTTCCCAATTACTCCACCTACATTTTCAAAGGCCAACAGCTGCTCCCAAAGAATCTGGTGAATTTAGCCATTTCTCAAGCTGAAACGTTTGAAAGAGTTCCCCTTCAGCAGGGACAGATGATGCCCTGGGCCAGAGAACCCATGAATAATGAGATTTCCTGAGAACTCTATCAGTGTGTGTTGTTTTTAAAATCTATCACACAAAAAATTTATTTTAACAAAAGGGAGGAAAGTCAATTATTCTAATTCCACATATGGTTTAAAGTAGTTTTAAATATTTGCCAATACAAATAAAGATTGAATTTGTAGTAAATAAATATTTTGCCAATGGCATCTGTGTTCAGAAATTCACCTGTTTTTGTATGCCACCTTTTGATGATGCTCATGGTTAACAGGACACAGGACACAGCCAGGTGGGACTGAAGGGATCTCTGACTCTAAAACAGGAGAATTGTTGATACCTAAATTGATATATTTTTAAAATCAGCTTAATTTACAGCATCTGGGGAGCCCCAGCTGGAGACACAGAGAAATGGTGTACCTGTGTTCCTTACCCCCTCCCAAAAAGGCCATTCCCAAGATATGTGCTATTCTCTAGGTTTTCTCACAACCTCTTCTCCCCTCCTCTCTCCATCTCTGCTGTTCAATAGCTCAGCAGTCTGGAACCATGCACTTCACAATTCTGCAGGGTTTACCTGCTCCCTGCCCAAGCTTTGGAAATACAGTTTTATTAAATAGTCCTCAAATCAGCTGAACTCAGGTGGGCCACCTATTTCCTGCAGGGACCCTGACTTATGCAGCCTTATTTAACACTGATCCTTCACCTGAGCCCCAGGTACTCCCCGAAAGGATCCCCTGGTAGAAGTCTATTTCAATATAATTGGTTCTTTTGTAATCCTCTGTATTCTATGTATTTAGAAGCCCTGTTCTGTGGAAGGGTCCTCAGGCTCTGCAGGGTTGGTAAAGAAGTCCATGGCATCAGAAGAAGAAGGAGAAGAAGAAGAAGAAGAAGAAGAAGAAGAAGAAGAAGAAGAAGAAGAAGAAGAAGAAGAAGAAGAAGAAGGGCAGCAAAGTGAGCAGATAGCTATTTTGTTTTTTTAAAACTACTCTTTACTGAAAGTGGAATAGAACTCACTGTGTCTGTGAGTAGGAAAGTGAAGACTCCTGTTCCTTTTATGTGCTCTTGTTCTCAATATACCTCTAGGTATAAGCCCCTCATTCTACCCCAAGGTAAAATTTTCAAACTGATTGAAAGGAGGAAGGCATGAGGGTTATTTTTCCAGGTATCAATAGAATTTAGTTCTACCTTTTACCTCCCTTGGTTGAAGTCTCAGTCATCCTCTCTCTCTCCCTCTTTATTTCTCCCTCTTTCTTTCTCTCTCTCTCTCTTTCTCTCTCTCTCTCTCTCCTCCCCCATGTATATGTGTATGTATACTTGTGTGCATATGTGTGTGTGTGTGTGTGTGTGTGTGTGTGTGTGTGTGAAGTACAGTCTTTGGTTGAGCCATTGCCACAAGGAAGCCAGAAGGTTGGCTGGTCTCCATTCCACTCTTGAACTTGACTGTGTTCCTTCAAGGAACCAGGATCTCCTCCCTGGAGAGGTCTAGCCATCTTTCATGGGAAGCAATACCCTGGTTCCCAAGTCCCTCTCCCAGAAGGATCTTAACAAGACTTCTAAGCCAGCAATTTTAATCCGGTATGCGGCAAGAATTTTTAAAACATACAATACCTTTCCCTTAGAGTATCAAATAAAAAAAATGACAACAGCCAACACAACAGTAGCCATCTGGTGTGAATACCCTGTCTTGAACCATAAATATATAGCTCATATAATAGAGTTGCATCTTATTGGTCATGTCACATAGTAAGGTTAATACTTGGTACCAGAAATCCTTATATACAAGTATAGGTACCAGATATTTTTAAAAGTCACTTGGGAGCAAAAAGGAGAGGTGATTACTTTTTTTGGTAAATCAATCAAAATTATGCCTACTTTTTGTCAGATTTGCAAAAATATATTTTTTGGTGTGCTGCAGAATTTTAGTAATTAGTATATGTGTGCCATGAGATGAGAAAGGATAACAATTGCTATTCTAAGCCATTGTCATGTTCTCATTGGGCCAAACTGTCTTGCTCAGAGCCCTGCCTGGCTCTTTCACAGGCAGACCTACTCCAGGCTTTCCATGCATTGGACTGAAAAGGTGGAGACCAAGCTGCCATGGGTGGCTGTGAGCAGATTAGTACATGTACACTATTCCTGCTAATTTAGAATGACTTGAGATAGTTCCCTGTGGATTTCCCTCACCTGCTACAATGTGCAGTGCTATTGGTAGCAGAAGCCATTCATTGCTAATGTGAAAAGTTAAATTTCTTTGCCTCTTTCTCTATACAGGGACCTGGTTACTTGGGATGTCAGTGTCTCCAAGTTCTCTTGCCAAATAGCAGTAAAATATTACATCATGGTTTGCACCTTTATGGGCATCTAGTTCAGAATGATTTATTTCTATCTATATACATAAAAGCCAAGCAACCAGACCAGCGGAATGACTGGAATAACTGGTCTCTATGATGTGCACTGTGGCGGCCAACTGGCCCAATGGGGGCTCCGATGGCCCCCCTGCATACTCCCCCTGGCTGGCCCCACTCCTGATCGGTCCCTCTACCCCGATCAAGGGCAGGGCCAGCTGGCCAACTTCCTGCATCCCCTCCCCCCTGCTGGCCCAGCCCCAATTGGCCCCCATAGGGACGGGCTGGCCGGACCCCACCCATGCATGAATTCATGCACTGGGCCTCTAAAATTGTTAATAATTAATCAATAAATTGTCAAGTAATTAATATCAAATAGGAAGATTAACTAAAAACTACAGCACATAAGTATAATTGTAAATAAAAACAAGAGTTTTTACAGACAAGACAATGGTGATGTGGAAACAAAGAAGTAACACCTCAAGTGTCAAACAAGATTGTGCAGAGCTATGACTGAGCTCAGGAATAGTCTTTTAACTGGAAATCAGAACAGAGAAGATAATATGTGATGAACTGTCAGTTATAAACCAGTCTATGATTGAAAAGTTAGTCTATGACTAGCATGCGTTTTAAAGGAAAAATATCCAGAAAGTGGGAAATACTCAGTTATATAAAACTTACAACTATTCCAAAGACACTATGAAGACTAAACATAAAATATACAGGACAGAATAAGGAAAAATTTGACAGTTGAAGACTAACTAGAGAAGGAAGAATAGATAAACTCTAACTGTGTCATAACATGAAACATACTGAAGGGCACAGAATGAATCCCACAGCCTGTAATTTCTGGTTCTTTCTGCACAAAGTAAGCAAGTAAATTTACTTTAATTTTTTTTATAAGAAATTGTTCTTTCTCTGTATCTTTGTTTACATGGTACTAAGGTATTTGCTAAAGGTTGAGGATTTTTAAGGATGAACCTACTGCAGATTATAAGAACTTTTGTGGAAAATACCCATAGGTGGGGGAAAAACCATAACTGAGCCAATATTTTAATACAGTTTTTATTAAGAGAAATGGTTTCTAAGATAATAAACTAGTGCTCAAATCTTTGTCTCAGAGGATTCTTCTTGAAAATGTGAGTGTGAATAGAGAGGCAAGAGAGGGACCCTTGATGTTATAGGGATACAATGTGGACCCACAGAGCAGTCATTTTTTTGAATTTCCATCATTCATTAACCCTTCAAATGCCAGCTAGGCCACATCATAACCATTTAGCTTAGGTAAGTAATTTAACCTCTCTGGGCCTCAATAGAGCTCAAATCTATAAAAGCAAAACATACAAAAAACCCTGCTTATTACAAAATTTGTAATCCTAGATAAATCATTGTTAGCCTGGTTAAATTGGTGAACACCTATGCTTAGGTAATTTCTAATCTACACTTGTTTGGGTTAGAAACTAACAATAACAACAACAAACAAACAAACGAACAAACAAACCAAAAAAACTAATATTCAAGCTTCTTGCCTGAGGTATTCTTGGACATTCATTAGATCTGGGAGAACCTCTGTTCCTTTAAGCCTAGATATGGGTCCTCAGGTCATCATTTCCTCTTCTGAGCTACACACGTGGCTCCCTGGTCTTCTCTTGTGTCCTCCCTACTCCCTGGCTCTGGATGATGATGGACTTCCAGAATCTTTTGAACTTCACAAACTTGAGTGCTGAGTTTAGAGCCTCCTCCTTCACTCCCTACTGACTCCACAGGTTGGGACCTTTGACAAGATTTCTCTGGTTTTCATGTTTTGTTTTGTTGAGTTAAAGCTGTTTCTACTTTTCAGTTCAGCTTAATTTCTGAGCTATTTTTCTAGAAGTTGGGTAGCAACTTAGAAAACTTAGCACATGATTTCATTCATCCAACACTTACTGACTGCTCATTATGACCTGGCTCTCTACTAGGGATATGAAACACAGTCCTGAACAATGTCCTTGTCCCCAAAAAGCTGACTGCTGAATTGGGTAAAGAGATTATTTTTTAATCCAAGAAATGTGGAATAGTGGCTCTCAACCCATGTCTGCATATTCAGTTGTCCTGGGGAGCTTTAAAGAAAATACAGTGAGCAAGCACTACTTTCAATCTCTAAAGCAGGGGTGGGCAACCTTTTTGTGAGTGCGTGCCAAAACCAGCAAAATCTCTTTCTCAAAATTCTTCTGCGTGCCAACCCTAATTTTTTGAGAACATGTTACGCCTACTTGATATCTCTTAAGGTGTACATATGTGAAGAACCTTGAAGAAATAATAAAATTCATTCACGTGACAAAAACACAGTATATGATGATGAAAAATACATTTATTTTTTAATGTATTCATGTACACTGATAGTCCGACAGAAAACTTTATGACTCCATTTGATATTATCAGTGGAACTTTTGCTGCTGCATCACTGACGACAGAGATTTTATATCACGTTTATATTTCGTGACCTTCAGAGATATGCACGAGCTACTACTTTCATACTTCAGGCTACTCCTATTACGAGACTTAACAAAATTCATCACAGAGAACAAAGATTCACAAGTGTATGTGGATGAAACCAAAACACTGGTCAGATCTAGGAAGGCAGGGAGAGTTAAGGCAGAGGCATAGAAATTGCTCTTCCCCTCTCTTGTCAATCCATGTCTATGGTCTTTAAGATAACTTGTTATGTAAAATTATTTATTTATCTAAGATGCATCTACACGAATTTATCTGAAAAATAAAAAAGTTGATATTAAGAAAAAAAATGTAAATGGAAGATTATAAGAGAGGGTTTCGCGTGCCAGCAAAAGTTACGGGCGTGCCATGTTTGGCACGCGTGCCACGGGTTGCCCACCCCTGCTCTAAAGTAAGAATCCCTAGTTAGGAGAGCTCTCTCACATGGAAAGCTGTTAAAGGGCACTTATGTCAACAAAAGCAACTGAGTGCCTTCTGTATGCTGCTCAAAAAACAGTTAATTTGGGGGAAATGAATTATTCATCGAGCCCTTTGTAAATTCTATTATTTAAAAATTGAAGCATTTTTTGTTTTTTACTTACTTAAGCAATCATCATTGTGATCAATTCAGTTTAGTAGTTCAATATACGTGGTTGACTTTGAACTATTTTTTAAAACTTTACCAAGTAACACAGATGAAGAACCTTCTCAATCTAGCTTTTACCTAAAATCTAATTCATTAGAAAGCTTTCTATATAAAACCATGATTTAATACATACAATGCCATCTTCCAGTAAATTCAACATAATTTATTTTTTAAAAGCTGTAACAAAATGTTATACAATTACATTTACAGATAATTCTTCATAAACCCAGTGTGGGTTGACATTTTAATGTTTTTCTCTATTTATATGTGTATAAGACATATTTTCTCCAAGAAGGATTTATTTTATGCCAATTTTATAAAGCCATTAATACATTATTTTTATAATATTTATTGGAAACAATTACATCTATCCACAGAGAAGAAATTAAAAAAAAACATTAGAGTTTTGTAATAATAGAAAAACATGTAATTGACTGTACCTTTGCTACACCTCCCATTGGCTAATCAGCATGATATGCAAATTAACCGCCAACAAAGATGGCAGGGGAGGCAGGGCGGGACAGCGCCAACCGCCGTCCAGGGCAGGCCTGCCGCCCCGGGACCCCAGATCGGTGGGTCCCAGGGCGGCAAGGCATGCCCGCCCCAGAAGCCCCAGCAGCCACCTGATATGGTAGTAACTCTATCAGTAAGCACTCTGAAAGTCAGTGGCATAAATGCACCAATTAAAAGACAGACAGATTATGAGGGTGAATCAAAAACAAAACCCACTTTAAATATAAAGACACATATAGATTAAAAGTAAATGAATTAAGCTGCAGCCTGTTTTGCTCAGTGGATACAGCATTAGCCCGTGGACTGAAGGGTCCCAGGTTCGATTCCAGTCAAGGGCATGTACCTCAGTTGCTGGTTTGGTCCCCAGTCCCTATCAAAGCATGTGTAGGAGGCAACCAATCAATGTGTCTCTCCCTTTCCCTTCACTCTCTCTAAAATTCAATGGAAAAATATCCTTGGGTGAAGATTAACAAAAACAAAGTAAATGGATTAAGTAACATTAAAGAGATTATAAGAAAAATATATTCCAAATTTTGTTAGTTGTATAATGGTTATGTTTAAATTATTAACACCTAAGAAATTGGGTGAAGGGTACATATAATATGCTGTAGTATTTTATAGTTTTTTTTACATGTATGAGATTATTTCAAATTAAAATATTAAAAAATTAAAAATTAATAAAATATTAATTGAAATGTGTATGCATTACATGAAAAATCTCCTAATTGCTTCTAGCATAATTTATTAAATTGTGCTAAAATTTACAAGGGTTCAATTAAAAAATATCTTAATTCTAAATGCTATAATAGAAAATATATAATAGTGCAGTTATAAGCACTTATCTGAAAATAAAAATTTAAAGAAGTGAATTTAAAGACGGGATTAGCCAAAGAAAATATATGCACAACCCATGGACACAGACAACAGTATGGTGATGGCCAGAGAGAAGTGGGGGGCAAGAGCTGGGTAGAGGGGGCAAAAGGGGGGAAATAGGGACATCCTATAAAATAATAATAAAAGGCTAATATGCAAATTGACTGAACAGCAGAATGACCGGTTGCTATGATGCGCACTGGCCACCAGGGGGCAGATGCTCAATGCAGGAGCTGCCCCCTGGTGGTCAGTGCACTTCCATATGGGGAGTGCCACTCAGCCAGAAGCTGGCTCATGGCTGGCCAGTGCAGAGGTGGTGGCAGGAGCCTCTCCCACCTTCGTGGCAGCACTAAGAATGTCGAACTAATGGTTTAGACCTGATCCCTTGGGGGCTAAGCCTTTAGTTGGACATTCCCTGAGGGCTCCCTGGCTGCCAGAAGGATGTCTGACTGCAAGCTTAGGTCTGATCCCCCGGGGAGTGGGCCTAAGTCGACTGGTGAACATCCCCCAAGGAGTCCTGGACTGTGAATAAGCACAGGCCGGGCTGAGGGACCACCTCCTTGAGTGCACAAATTTTTGTGCACCTGGCCTCTAGTTCTAGTAATAAAAGCCTAAACTGATATCTAAAATCAGTTTGAAATAAAAACTACTATTATCCTGCATTTTAAAACCTGTTATAGTAGAAAAAAATTTCAAATCTAATTTAACACAGATGCACAAACATATTGTAAAATCCTAGAAAAGGTGAGTATGACAACATTTGTGAACTTAAGAACTTTCACAGTAGAATTCATTTTTATGGTAGGTAGTCCTTTTTAAGCTGCACATAAAAACCTGTCTATAGATGTCAAAGTGACCAGATAATACATGACCCACAAGGTGATCCTTATCCTGTGGTTTGGGTAAGAAATGGTTTTCCCTTTGCACCTTGGGTTATAAGTCTCCATGAGACAGAGCCCTGTTTACTTTATTTCCACCATGTTAAAAGCCAAAGACACTGAAGGCATGAACACACACAAAAAAACTTGACATCAGGGAAACTACTTACATATTTGCACATTAGACCAATTTAGTTATTTTGATTCTTCTCCAGCTCTCTACATGGGTCTCTTGTTCTCTCTCTCTCTGTAGGCTGCCCTGAGCTTGTTGGGTCTTCCACTATGACCAATCATGATAATTTTCTTAACAAAAGATCACCTCTTTCAGACTCATGCATATATATATACATGCACATATACATGCATATGAGTATATAAGTACTTTTAGCATTGTACATGTAACTTAGCTCTGTATATGTGAAGTTTCTAGATGTATATAATTTTAAAATATTTATATAACATAATCTTTTGAAAAAGCTCTTATCAGCTGAATTCTCCCAAGTATGGGCAGAGAAGTTTTTGTATTCTCAGGAACATATCAGAACATAATCCAGACCAGAAAATTATTGTTTTTTTCCATCTTCAAAAATATTAATTTTCATGGGAGTTCTCAGCAAGGAAAAATTAGAAATACAGACTCAGCCAACCCTGCCAATTTGTGACTCCTAGAAAGTACAAAATCTAACTTAAACATCGACTTTACCCTGAAAGTGCCCACAGGACCTTGCTTCATGGATTCATTAGTGATCTCTCATGGACATCAGCTTTGACTAGGAATTCAGCCGAAATAGCTATAGAGAAATTCTACAGATATGGAAGGTTTTAGCAATCCAGAAAAAGATTTAAAATTTACATTGAAGTACCTTTATGGAACTTCCTTTCAATCACAAGAGATGGACAAAATATTTATCTTTTATAAAAATGTGTGAACAGCCAACCAACTTGACAGAGAATAGGTGAGTTCCCAGTAAAATTATTGGTTTTGGTACCACTTACAAATCACAGGTAATCCCAAATGTATTCTGCTTTATGTGTACTTTTATTTAAAGTAAGTGTTTAAGCTATATTAATAAAACTAACAGATAATAACCCAATATCGACTGCTCTTGGGAGAACAGAGATGCTTTGATGCTTATAGCAAGCAGCTCTCACCCATTATTTAAGAGACTTCAGAGTGTCTAAAGCTGTGTGCTGTGTGTAATGTGTTCCTGATGCACACTACATGTTATGAGGATTAACAATGTCATCTGTCAAGCAACATAAAATAATTTCCCTTCCAGCCGGTTTGGCTCAGTGGATAGAGTGTCGGCCTGCAGACTAAAGGGTCCCGAGTTTGATTCCAGTCAAGGGCACATGCTTGGGTTGTGGGCTCGATCCCCAATAGGGGGCGTGCAGGAGACAGCCAATCAATGATTCCCTGTCATCATTGATGTTTTTATCTCTCTCTCTTCCTCTCCCTTCCTCTCTGAAATTAATAAAAAATATTAAGAAAATAAAATAATTTCCCATGATTTTATCCATAGAGAAATACAAAGGTACCAAGTTACATTTTAGAATAAAGTAAAATGAAATAAACATGATGATATGTTCTCAATATTCTCAAACACCTCAAAAGAACCCCACTGGAAAACAAATATTGAGCTCCCAGGATCAGGACTGAGGAGTTTCTGGACCTTTCATGTCATTCAGACAACTAACTGGTGTATTTGAAAGAACAAAACTGAAGAAAGAGTGGTCCCTTCAGTGTTGATCTTGCTAGTGAGCTGCTAAAATTTCCCCATATCCACAGACATTTCTGTGAAGGTTGATGACCAGATTGCTGGCTGGGAATGCCAACTGAGGACGTGTTGAGCACCAAGAAATGAGCTGGAATTTCCAGACACATACTCACACCCAGATCTCTTACCAAACACATCTGACAAACATCTCAGCTCTGCTCCTCCTTTTAATACTCCTAGAACTTTTTTGATTTTTCGAAACAAAAAAGCAAACAGTTATATTCTTGGACTTCTTGACACTCTTTTTGACTTAATACCTATAAAGAAATGAGTAAGCATTTTACTTTTCTCTGAAAAAATTTTATTAGTCTCCCAACACATGCACACGTGGGATTTGTTTCTTTCTGCTCCCATAAAAGCAGTCATAATCAATGTGCAGCGCCATTCCATCTCCTGTTTGCCTGTTCAGGCCCAGGGTTCATACCTGACACCATTCTTGGCTATTCTCCTACCTCTCCCATTCTCTCCAACAGCAGGGCAGATGTCCAAGATCTTTGCCATTTTATTGGCTCAAGAAGCCTACCAGATAGCATTCAGACTAGAGGGATGACCTCACAAGGAATTTATTTTTCCTTTTGGGTCTAAATTTTGGGAGTTGGACACAAGACTGATATATTTTCTAAGTGAAGCCAATGGAAATGGAGCAATTTAACTGAGTTGAAGTCTCTTACAGTTTTCCGTAGCTCCAGAGAATTAGGGAAAAATATTTAAAGTTGAATTGGTCTTCATCTAAAAGTGAGACATGCATTCTGCTCTGCATAGCTATAGGGAACATGCACAACACAAGTAAAGCCCTAAATGCACCCAAGTCAGTAAATTCAAAGTTATGGCTTTCACCACAATCATAACTCATGTGCGGGTAGAATTTTTCATTTCTGCCAGAGGTATTAAATTGACCAGAGTCCAGTGGTCGGCAAACTGCGGCTTGCGAGCCACATGCGACTCTTTGGCCCCTTGAGTGTGGCTCTTCCACAAAATACCGACTTCTGCGCATGGGCCACGAAGTTTCAATCACACTGTACATGCGCGCCCGCAAGTGGTATTTTGTGGAAGAGCCACACTCAAGGGGCCAAAGAGCCGCATGTGGCTCGCGAGCCGCAGTTTGCCGACCACTGGACCAGACTAATGTAAATGCACAGGGCAGCAATGTGGGCTACTGAGTTTCCTGACTTTTCTTATGCTGAACAGTCACACCTATCATAATAGTCATCACTTAAAGATATGTAGTTCTCTGTCCAAAGGAACTCCTCAGTCTATGTTACCTGGACCAAAAAGAAGCACAAGTTGATGAGGTCAACCTTTCCTGGGAAATCCAGAAACTTATGATCTTATATACCGTTTGAAACTCAGAATTCTCCAACTCACATACTCACATGGCTCAAAACTCCCGTGTGGGGTGAGTTTTATTTCTCAGTAATTATATGCAAAAGCTGAAGTACAAGGTCATGTTGGGGTATTTGAAGTCGTGAAATTGACTTGTTTATAGATCTTTGAGGTTTTATGGACTTTCCAGGTATCATCTCAGGCACTGATAGAGTTCCACCAGAAACATGAAATATCAGCAGGAGGAAAGTTTCCAGTAACCTGATACTTTAACTGCTAAATAAATGTTATAATAATTAGTCTTTTTAAAAATCATCAGTAAGTTGGTCACTGATAACATTTTTCATGAGCTCTGAAGTTTCTTTATAAAGAAGTACATAATCTCAAACCTAGTTATTGAGATAGCACTATTATCTAAAATAGCTTCTCCTCCCACCTCCACCCATGAAATAGCTACAAAGTTATAAACTGACTTTGGAGTTCCTCCTTCTTAAGCTCTGGCTGTATCCCAAGCCCACATTACAGGTGGATTGGCTAAGACAGCAGAGTAATAATCCCAAGCTACCAATGTACATGAGCAATCCCAGAGGCTCACTGCCAGCACATATGGCATCTCTGAATGCAACAGAAAAGGCCCCCCTCCAACAATCCAAGGTCTCCTGGCTGAATATTCCAAGTCAAGATATCCCTCCCTGATGACACCATCTCATGCCACAGCCCAAGGCCAGGTGAGTGTAGCCAGGAGACCTTGGGCTCAGCCCAAGAGCCAGGCACTGTTGCGCAGCCAAATGCAGTGAACTTAGTCATAGAACAACAGTTCTAGCCAAGCTACAGAGGTGTTATAACATAGCTCAAAATATGGAATCAATCATGCCTGGGTATAAATCATCTCTATAACTTAGTATGGTATCACCTGGAGACATTGCCTTGCCTCTCTAAGCCTCAATCCCCTGACATGTAGATTGGACCTAATGATAACACCTCACAATTGTGACTTAATATTTATAAAGTTCCAGCACAGTGGCTGCCACACAGTGTGTTCAGTTCTTCTGGAGCAACTCTGGTTTAGGAGAACAGAAACTGAGATTCTACCTTTAAGTATAACACTAATAACTATGATGTAAAAAATCATATTGTTATACTTCAATTTCTTAACCTTTACATAATGGGAATATTGAAATAATTGTAAGTAAAAATACTTGCAAAAATGTTATATTATTTTGCTATCTTTGAAAGTAATTATGTATATCTATAGTTTTAAAGTGAGAATACCAGTAAATAGGGTTAAATAGTGAGTTTACTCAAAGAGGGCAAGACAAAACCACAGTTAAAGATAATACTGATTTTGCCTTAGCTGGGTGTTGGTTGAACGTTGTCCTGTGCACAGAAAGGTGGAGGGTTTGATTCCTGGTAAGGGCACATACCCAGGTTGCTGGTTTAATCCCCAGTTGGGGCACCTGTGGGAGGCAACCAATTGATGTTCTCTCTCTCTCTCTCTCTCTCTCTCTCTCTCTCTCTCTCTCTCTCTCCCTTGCTCTCTAAAATAAATATTTGAAAAAAGATAATACTGATTTTTTTAGGAACAGCCAGGCTCATTTAGGCAAGGGTAATAGTTTTTAAAGACAAAAATAGCCCTGCTCAGACAATTCACTGCAATTAGCAGACTGATGTTTATGACACTGGAGAGAAGATTCTCACCAAAATAGCTGATAAATATTGACCATCGCCCAGGAGTATTTCATGCTTGACACTGTGAGGGTTTTTATAGAATTCACCCAGGGCTACTGTGAAGCACCCCCAGTGATGACAGCAAGATCTCAAGGTCACACATACAATAACGAACGTTCTGAAATTGGGGTCGTGATCCTTTGCTGGGATAAACACTTTACAACAGACATCTTTATTTGAGAGTCAGAATGGTCCAAGACCTCCAAAATACGTGACTCATAATAAAGAAAAATGAAAGAGGCCTAAGATGGATCTTCTTTCTTGTTATGATTTCATAGGAACTTTTTAAAAAGATCCCTTTTGTCATGATTCATTCCACAGACGTGAGAGAGTGCTGCTTAAGTTTCTCCAATACAATAACAATTCTACGAAACACCTTCTCCTATGTTTCTCCTCCACCCCAAGATAGGAGAGGTTGGCCTCAGAGCTAAGACAAAGCCTTTGGAGCAACCAGACTTTGCACCTTGTCAGCATGTTTATAAAGTAATAGATACATCTAGTCCATTACGCTGAAGACCCAGAGGAGTAATAAAGTCTCAATATTGCTTTCCCTGTCCTTCCCAGCCCTGTAGGGTCCAAAGGTCAATGATCTGTAGCTGCTTCACTGATAAAGTTTGCTCACTTTTCAATTTAAAATACCACTAAATGGGAGTCCTCTCTGTATGTCACCATCAGCACTGGGTTTAAAAAAAAATTGTCATTTTACTGGTTGGCTTGGGAATATGCTCTATGTTTGGAACTTAATTTTCTGTTTTCAACAGTTTTTATGAATACTTATATGTGTCAAGCAGAACACTGAACATTAGAGTAGGAAACAAAAAAGAGGACACATCCATGCACACACACTCTAAAAATAAAGTAAAAACTTTCTTCAAATTCAAATCCCTTTTTAAATTCCATTCTCTCTCTCCCCTTCCCATGATAAAGCTTCTCCAGGCAGTAGGAACATTGAAGACCCGCCCTTCCTCCTTCCCAAGCTCTTTCCAACTCACTATATTCTAGCATTGCTTCCACAACTCCAGTAAAATTGCTCTGACCAAGGTCATAAATGGTCAGCATGTTGTCCAGCTCAATGGTCAGTTTCCTCTCCTCTAAGTGGATATATTTGAGTCTATGATGATGAATCACTCCCATGATGTCAAGATTTCCTATTCTCCTTTGAAATCCATGACTTATCCATTAAACCACATCATGATCTGTTTCCTCCTTCCTCCATGTCCATTATGCACGCCAGCACGGCCAAGGGTGAACCTAAGGAGGGGTGGTGAAGGATTGAAGAAAAGACAGACAAGAGAATACAGCTGGGGCTTGGTGAATCTCACGTGCCTGGATGAGGACACAAAAGACCCAGCCTGCAAACCAATGCTTTATTTTATAGTCTGATCAAAACAAGGGTAGATTAACATGTATACAAATGTTCTTGTTTTGGCAACACTTGCTGCACCTCCCACAGCCCATTAGCTACTTAGGAAGGATTTAGGGAGGGCTACAAGGTCAGGCTTAATTATGCTAGGAGAGCTCTGCCCTCCAGGCTGGGACTTGTCTGTGGCCTTGCCACAGGTCAGCCCAAAGTTGACCCTAGAGCCGCTCCCTACACTCCCCCTTTTTTTTGTTTTTAAGCTACTGTAATAAAAGTAAACTTGAACATAACTCTGGCTACTAAAACAATAACAAAACAATGCTAAAGCAACACAGCAATAAAAGAGAAATCAAACTACAGACATGTTTAACATTTTTGGCTACAAAATGAAAGTTTCTTTTTGCTGCTGGTGTATATTTACTCAGAGTCCTCGGACTTGGCTGTGTAAGACTTTGCAGAATACTGGCAGCTAACCAATGCTAGCATAGCCAGAAACACGGTTGAGGGGGGAGCTTCCACTTCTTGCTTTTCTACCATCTGCTGGGCTTCAGTTGTTAGCTTCTTCAGCTGGCCCCATGTTGGCACCTTGGCCTCTTGCATAGCCTTTGTTTTCTTCTTCTTCTGCATTGCTGTCATCAGGGCAACTCTCAGTCTTTTGAACAAAAGAACAAGGAGCTTCTCTGGGTCCATTATGGTGACACACGTAATGCTCTGGCACCCAAATTGGCCGCGCTGCTCCTTCTGGAAAGATACAAGCACAACCTCTGCCCCACATCATTACTGGATCTGGCCCAAACCATTGTCCAGTTTGTGCATCTTTCCACTGGGCTAACCCAGTGGAGGCCCGATGCCTTTCGGCTGCTGTACGACCCTCTGCATCGCAATTCAAAAAATTTAAAGTATAAAGAGGATGACTGAGTTTGTTTTGAGTTGACACATAACATCCGTCACCCCCTTTTTTTGTTTTAGTAATTGCATTTTAAGAGTACGATTGGCTCTTTCCACTATAGCTTGACCTTGAGGATTGTAAGGGATACCAGTTTTATGACAAATTTGATATTGCTGACAAAAGTGCTGAAAAGCAGAACTAGCATATGCGAGTCCATTGTCTGTTTTTAGCTCTGAGGGAGGTCCTAGTACCGCAAAGGCAGCTAAGCAATGATTAATTACATGCTTGGCACTTTCTCCTGTTTGGGGAGTCGCAAAGATAAAGTGGGAGCAGGTATCTACATTAACATGTACCCATCTATGCTTACCAAACTCCGGGATGTGGGTGACATCCATTTGCCAGATTTGATTAGGTTTAAGACCCCTAGGGTTAACCCCTAACGATTGTACAGGGCAATGAATTACACACTGAGAGCACTGCTTAACAATTTGATGAGCTTGCTCCCAAGAAATAGGGAATTGTTTGTGCAAGGCAGCAGCATTTTGATGATGCAATGCATGGGAGGACTGGGCAAGAGAAAATGGGGTAGCCTCTTGCATTACAGCAAGGAGGCGATCAATAGCGCCATTACCTATAGCTAACGGACCAGGGAGACCTGAATGAAATCGGATATGACCAATAAAGCAGGAAAATTGTCGTTCTCTAATAACCTTTTGAAGGCTGAAAAATAAATGAAAGAGTTCCTCCGATTTAGTGTGCCCTATAGTAACTGTTTCAATAATTTTGGCCATACTTACCACATAAGCACTATCACTATATAGGTTGATGGGCTCCGTAGCAAAGTCTGTCAAGACATAAACAAGAGCTTGTATTTCTACCCGTTGTGCTGAAATATAAGGGGTTTGAAGGAATTTTGCTCCCCTGCTGCAATAGTATCCAGCCTTTCCAGAACTGGATCCATTTGTAAAAATGGTTAATGCCTGAGGTATAGGTTGTGACTTCATTATCTTTGGGAAGGTAAAGGTAGTAACTGAGAGAAAATGTAAGACTTTATTTGCAGGATAATGGTTATCAACCTGTCCAGAGTAATTAGCAAGTGTAATTTGCCAACTTGTTGATCGTTGCCAGAGCCAGTCTTGCTGTATAGCTGAAAATGGCACTACAATGAGGTCAAGGTCTCGGCCTACTAACTGGCCTGTTCAAAGGTGGGCTTGAGCTATTAGCTGGGAAACTGAATCATGGACAGGAGTTAATAGCTTACTCGGAGAATGAGCCAAATATAGCCATTCAACAACTCCAGAAGCTTGCCAAATGACCCCAGTGGGTGTATGCATAGTAGGGAAAATTAAAACCTGTAAAGGAAGGGAGTAATCAATTCTAGTAAGTTGTGCTGAACTTAAGGCATCCTCAACTTTATGTAGGGCTGTCTTGGCTTCCTCTGTCAAGCAGCGAGGGGATGATGGAGATGAATCTCTCCCTAAGTATATGAAATAAAGGGCTTAAGTCAGCAGTAGTTAATTTTAAAGCAGGTCAAACCCAGTTAATATGTCCTAATAATTTCTGGAAGTCATTTAATGTAAGTAAAGTGTCAGTCCGAATTTGAATTTTCTGAGATTTTATTGTTTTTCCTTCAATAATGCTGCCAAGATAAGATAAAGGAAATGTCCTTTGAACCTTTTCAGGTGCTATGCATAATCTAGCACAATGCGGGGAATCCTGCAAATAGTATTTAGAAGCATTTCATTGTTATGAGCTAAGAGAATGTCATCCATATAATGAATAATATAAGCGTTGGGATATTTTTTCCTTATAGGATGTATGGCTTCGGCCACAAAACCCTGACATAATGTAGGACTATTGGCCATGCCTTGAGGCAATACTTTCCATTGATACCTCTTTATGGGCTCGTTAAAAATTTATTAAAGGGACACTAAATGCGAATCTTCTGCAATTTTCAGGATGAAGAGGAACAGTAAAAAAGCAGTCCTTAAGATCTAATACCAATAAATGATATTGCAATGGGATACCTGTAGGGGATGGTAACTTTGACTGAAGGGGCCCCATAATCTCCATGGTTTTATTAATTGCCCTTATGTCTTGCAATAGTCTCCATATACCAGATTTTTTCTTTATTACAAATATGGGTGTGTTCCATGGACTGTGAGTGGGTTCAATATGCCCTGCCTCAAGCTGTTCTCGAACCAACTCTTGTGCAGCTTTTAACTTCTCTCCTAATAGGAGCCATTGATCAATCCAGACAGGAGTATCTGCAAGCCAGGTAATTTTAGCTGCTGTATGCTGGGTTGGAGAGACAATCAAGGCCCCTGTTGAAAATTCTGGTAACCTAATCTGTGCCTCCCCTTTTGAGTGAACATCGGGATAAATAAACGTCTCCTTTGCTGATTCTTTCCTAGTCCCTTTAGGGGGTGAAATCCTTGATTAAGCATTTGAGAAGTAACAATGTAACTGGGACTTGTTATTAAAACCCCCATCTGCTCTAGCATATCTCGACCCCATAAATTAACAGGTAAATGTTGCAATACATAAGGTTGAAAATAGCCTGTATTTTCATCTGGATCTTCCCATTGAAGGAGTTGAGCACTCTGCAAGGGTTGAGTAACATGCCCCACTCCTTGCAATTCAGAAGCCGTGAGATTTAAAGACCAGGCCTTCAGCCAATGTCTGAAAGCGATTACTGACACATCAGTTCCAGTACCTATAATCCCTTTAAAAGGCTTCCCATTAATCCTTAGTTCTAAGTCAGGCCGGCCCTGCTTAACTATTCTTGCCCAGTATACCTCGTCGCTGGATCCAAAGCCCACTGCACCACTGGGCTGATCAGTTAAAGGCCTCCCTTCTGGATAGTAGGGCAGAAGGAGAATTTGTGCTGTTTTTGTTTCCGGTAAGACCTGAATTTAATAGTATTAATTGTTTGTGCTATTACTTTAATTTCTCCAGTATAGTCCTGATCTATCACCCCCAGGGAGAACTTGAAATCCTTTCAATGCCAAATTGCTCCTCCCTAAAATTAATCCCATCATGCCCACAGGAAGGGGACCATATACTCCTGTAGCAATGGCCTGAGGCCCCATCTCTGGGGTTAGTACCTATCGGGAGGTGGGACTGAGGTCCAATCCTGCACTACCCGGGGTGGCAGGGAAAGGTTTCGAATGGTGGCTTTGGGACTATGCCTGCTGAAAGCTGTAGTGGGGTCAAGTTAAGGCCCCTACTGTTTGTGGGCCAGGCTGGCCCACTTGAAGTTTCCCTGCCTAGGGGACATTGGTTTATTATCAACATCAGTCTTGGAGCGGCATGCATTTACTCAATGGTTTCCTCTCCTGCATCTTGGACATAGTCCAGGCTGCTTGTTTCCACTCCCTATAGCCTTTTGACTTTCATTTCTATCATTACAGTCTTTAGCAAAATGCCTTGTTTACCACAGTTAAAACATCCCCCTTTCTTTTTCTGCTGACCAGCGAACAAGATTTCTTTTAATGTGGCAGCTAATACTGCTCCTTGAACATAGGCTGGTCCAATGTCAGCACAAATACGAATAAAATCAAGTACAGTACCATTCTTCCTCTAGGGACATAAAGCCTCTTGACATACTCCATTTGCATTTTCAACAGCTAATTGCTTCATGAGTATCATTCCAGGCACAACCCTGCCTACCGCTTGGAACAAGCGAGCCACAAAATCCTGACATGGCTCCTCTGGGCCTTGCCTAATTTTACTTATGTCTAGAAATTTTTCCCCTTTTGTTGGCAGTTGCCTCCAGGCTTTGGTGGCACATATATTTATTTGCTGATAAGCTTGCATGGGGTACACTAACTGAGCCTGAAAAGCCCCATGAGGTCCGGTGCCCATGAGCATATCAATTGTAAGGGGTACCTCATGACCTTGGTTTCTGTTAGCCTGCTCCGCACTAAGCTCTGCCCAATTAGATTTCCATAATAAGTAATCTTCAGGCGAGAGACAAGCCTTTGCAACAGTATTCCAATCACTAGGAGCCATAGCTTCCTCAGATATTGTATCTAGTAACCCTAGCACAAAAGGGGATGTTGGTGCATACATAGAACAAGAAGTCTTCAACTCCTTCAAAGTTTTAAAACATATAGACTGATGGCCACGGAGCATCTGACCTGGATTCTGAGGATCAAGCTGTTCAAATACAGTGGGGCCTTGACTTACGAGTTTAATTCGTTCCGTGACGGAGCTCGTAACTCAAATTACTCGTATGTCAAATCAATTTTCACCATTACAATGAATTGAAATGCCATTAATCCGTTCCGGACACCCAAAAAACACTGCAATTGTTTTGTTAAATGTTTTTAAATAAGAAAAATGTATTTAAAAATAACGAATATTGTATAAAAACACAATACTGAACAATAGAATGTAGTACAATAAACTTGTTTTATTAAGTTTAATGTACAGCATTTACCTTGGAGATCAAACGACTTAAAGATGCTGATGGAGTTGGAGGAGAAAGGCTCAACTGAATAACTGAATCTTATTTGCTGATTTTTGCCCTTTTCGCCACGCTTTCATCACTTTCATCTACAGGAGTTTTCGATAAAAACCTGTCCAATGAGATCTGTTTCATCCTCCCTTTCAGAATATTTCTGAAATGAGTTAGGCAAGTGTCATTAAATAGCTCCATTGCACGCCCAGTTGCAATTTTTTCTGGGTGAATCTTTTGAATAAAGTCTGAAAGTTTCTCCCACATTCCCAACATTTCCTTTATCTCACTTACAGAGATAACCTCCTCCTCCTCCTCCGTGTCATCTATTTCCTGCAAAACCTCCATGTGCTGCTGCGTCTGTAGCTCCTTTAGCTCCTGCATTGTCAGTTCCTCAGAGTGCTCCTCGATGAGCTCATTGATGTCACCTTCCTTTATATCCGTGCTCGCTGCCTCACCATGTCTGACAACGGAGTGAATGCCAGTCCTCTTTTTAAAATTTTCGAACCAGCCCCGACTGGCTTTAAACTGCTCGCCCAATGCCTTGATGTTATGATAAAGGACCAACTAGAAATTAAGCATACACTGACTGAAATAAAGAATATTATACAGACTCCCAACAGCAGACCAGAGGATCGCAAGAATCAAGTCAAAGATTTGAAATACAAAGAAGCAAAAAACACCCAACCAGAAAAGCAAAATGAAAAAAGAGTCCAAAAATACAAAGATAGTGTAAGGAGCCTCTGGGACAGCTTCAAGTGTACCAACATCCGAATTATAGGGGTGCCAGAAGATGAGAGAGAGCAAGATATTGAAAACCTATTTGAAGAAATAATGACAGAAAACTTCCCTTACCTGGTGAAAGAAATAGACTTACAAGTCCAGGAAGCGCAGAGAACCCCAAACAAAAGGAATCCAAAGAGGACCACACCAAGACACATCATAATTAAAATGCCAAGAGCAAAAGACAAAGAGAGTATCCTAAAAGCAGCAAGAGAAAAACAATCAATTACCTACAAGGGAGTACCCATACGACTGTCAGCTAATTTCTCAACAGAAACTTGGCAGGCCAGAAGGGAGTGGCAAGAAATATTCAAAGTGATGAATACCAAGAACCTACAACCAAGAGTACTTTATCCAGCAAAGCTATCATTCAGAAGTGAAGGCTAGATAAAGAGCTTCACAGATAAGAAAAAGCTAAAGGAGTTCATCACCACCAAACCAGTATTATATGAAATGCTGAAAGGTATCCTTTAAGAAGAGGAAGAAGAAGAAAAAGGTAAAGATACAAATTATGAACAACAAATACACATCTATCAACAAGTGAATCTAAAAATCAAGTGAATAAATAATCTGATGAACAGTATGAACTGGTGATTGTAATAGAATCAGGGACATAGAAAGGGAATGGACTGACTATTCTTGGGGGGGAAAGGGCTGTGGGGGGTGCGGGAAGAGATTGGACAATAATCGTGCACCTATGGATGAGGACAGTGGGTGGGGAGTGAGGGCGGAGGGTGGGGTGGGAACTGGGTGGAGGGGAGTTATGGTGGGAAAAAAGAGGAACCAATGTAATAATCTGAACAATAAAGATTTAATTAATAAAAAAAAAATTTTGAACCAGCCCCGACTGGCTTTAAACGGCTCGCCCGATGCCTCGTCCATTGAAGTGCCTGGGGTCTGCTGCAGCAAATCAGCATAAATAGCTCCTGCCTTCTCACAGATTATAGCCTTCGTCACGGTATCTCCTGTGAGCTGCTTCTCCGTTAACCACACCATTAGCAGCTTCTCCATATTTTCATGGATAGATGTCTGCTGTTTAGAAATTATTTTAACGTCCTTGGCTGGAGTTGTAGCCTGTATTGACTCCTTCTGCTTCAGCATGGTGCAGATCGTAGACGTGCTACGCTCGTACTGCTTCGCCAAGTCGATTACACGCACACCTTAGTCATGTTTTTCGATAATTTCTTTCTTTAATTCAATGCACATCATCCGCTTCTTCTTCTCAGCACTGTCCTTCGCACTTACTTTCTTCAGATCCATGGTTGAAAAAACAAAGTTTTGCAAAATAACTGCAAGCACAAATGCGAGCACAACACTGATGCTTCAACTAAGAGCTAACCGCTTAAAGTGAACGAGTGAGACACGTGATGCTGGGCTGATGTTGTGGGGTTCACTGTGACGTTTGCTGTGCCAACTAGCGGTGGGGTATCTGAAGCTGGCTCGTAACCCGAATTTTAGCTCGCAACTCAAAGCAAAAAATCGGCTGAGAGATGGCTCGTATCTTGAAAAACTCGTTAGTCGGGACACACGTAAGTCAAGGCCCCACTGTATAGGGTATAGACTGAATCCTGAAGTATCTTCCCTAGCCTGCCTGGCCTCATGTAGAGTCCGCTGGAGTAGAGACAAAGGCACTATATTTGTTTCTCCTTGTTTTGGGGGTAAAAGGAGAGAATTGTGAGCAACAGTAAACTCCCCAAATGCTTGCATCTGACCCCCACCATCCCATTCCCGCCAGCGCTGTTCCTTTGCTGCCTCCTTCTCCAATTCTCATTCATTTTTTGGAGGAAGTGCATCATCCGGAGGGCTCTTCCCCACAGGAGCTGTAGCCCCAGGGACTGGAAGAGGTAGCGGAGGCACCGATGGTCCAGGTGGAGTTGGAAGCCTCTGGTAGCCTTCCACTCTTAGTTCCCCTGGCACATTCATCTACTCCTTTTCTGGAGTGGGCTCTAGGTAGTCCGGAATCAGGGACCACAGACTGAAAGCAGAGGTAGGAATTTTTCTCTGGACCTTCAGCTATACAATGATCTCTAAGTTGCTTTCTTACCTTCTCCCATTTCTCTACATTTACCTTTCCTTCCTCAGGAAACCATGGGCAAGTTTTATTTACAAAATCCAACAAATCAAGAAGCTGTTGATGTCTAACAGAATAGCCCCATGCTTGGAGCAGAGCTTTAAGCATAGATACATGTAAGTTATTTTACTGCGATCCTGAATTTCCCATTTTTTACACCTAGCTATTACTAAACTGTGTAAACTGCGCTCCTTACCTTACTTTTTGCTTTCTGCACGTGCTTCACTGGAGTGTCCTTTCACCTTGCAATTGTAGTTCCCCCATACTCAGGCCCCACATTGGGCACTACATATGGTGCGCCAGAATAGCCAAGGGTGACCTGAGGAGGGGTGGTGAAGGATTGAAGAAAAGACAGACAAGAGAATACAGCTGGGGCTTGGTGAACTCACATGCCTGGATGAGGACACAAAAGATCCAGCCTGCAAGCCAATGCTTTATTTTATAGTCTGATCAAAACAAGGGTAGATTAACATGTATACAAATGTTTTGGCAACTCTTGATGCACCTCTCACAGCCCATTAGCTACTTAGGAAGGATTTAGGGAGGGCTACAAGGTTAGGCTTAATTATGCTAGGAGAGCTCTGCCCTCCAGGCTGGGCTTGTTTGTGGCCCTGCCACAGATCAGCCCAAGGCTTGACCCTAGAGCAGCTACCTACAATTCATCAGATATGCTTTCAGCTATTCTCACCTGGCACCTGATTCTCCATCTGAACACATGAGGTTGCTTATCATCTCCCAGATCTGGTTTCTTACATCTGGAATAAAAGCCTGTCTGTTATTAGACACCAGTTCTTCAAGAAATCTAACAGAAAATACATTCAATCCCAAACTGGACCCATTATCAAACATTTTTTTCCTCCTCATTGAATGATGCTCCCATCAATCTACTTGCACACAGAGGAATTTTGGCAGACATCCAGATTCTTTTTCTCATTTAGCCCTGGCATTAGGCTACCAAATTTTGCAGATTCTACCTCCTTCATCTCCATTCAGATCCCTACCATTCAATCAATCTTTAAAGCCATTACCTTAACCAGGCTCTCATCACTCTGCCTGGATTGCTGCAATTTCCTCCTAACTGATCTTGCTGCCTTGAGCTGGCATGACCCCAACCGATTGTACACAGTTATAAATGTGTTTTTTTTCTAAAATATAAATCTGATCATGCCATTTTCGTGCTTTAATTCCTTCAATGGCTCTGATAGCTCCAAGATAAAGAGGAAACTCTATAGCTTAATACATAAGATACTTAATGATTGGACACCTGCATCCACTTTGCCTCCATCTCTCCCCATTGATCTCCACAAACTTTTTGTTCTCAGAAGTACACTGCTCAGTGACCACTTCACTCCTCAAAACTTCACAAATGGGGATGGAACACCTGGCTGACTGCTTCTCATCTCTGAGTGATGATTGCAAAACCTCTGTCATCATGAAGTTACCCCTGATCCTTAAAGTAGAAGTAGGAGTCACCATACTTATTTTACACATGTTTTCATAACCAATAACATTTATTTATCTCAACTATGTACCATGCATTGTTTATGTACCTTTCACACATTATCACATTGAATTATTAAACTAGCTTCAACACTGTAATTTTGTTATTCCCTTTTAATAGTGAACAGACTGAAGTTTTGAGAAGTTCTACAATTTGTCTAAGTTTATACAGCTTACCAGCAAAAGTGAGCAAACACAGCCTTTCCTTCTCCAAAGTTCATGATATTAAAGCTGCCATATCATTGAATATGTTAATAGTTGGCTTGGTGTTTTACTTCTAGCATAGGATTTGGCACATGCAGGATATTGATAAACAAATTAATGAATACATTGGATTTTGAAAATATTGGCCTTGAGGTGCCTAGAAGCCTTCCAGGTTAACACACTGTAAGTGAGGTGTTGAAGCTGCAGTGGAAAATCTGAGCTTAAGGTGGAAAACTGAGTCTTCAGTGGTAGCTCAGGCCACAGCAAGGAAGCTACCACCACAGAGCACAGTAGTGAGGGAGACACAGAAGGAGCCAAGGTTATGGCCTCACAGAAAAACAACATTAAGGGCATTCAAAGAGGTGGAATCTGAAAGAGGCACAAATTATGGGACAGGATGAAAAGCTCCAAAGATGCACCCTACTAATGTATCTACTGTTAATAGTGTGAAACTACTATCCTAATATATAAAAATCCAGGGTCCGTAACGACCAAACGGATGACTGGTCCATCCCTCGGCCCTCAGGCTCCATTGATCAGGGAATGGCTAACAGGGGAGCTGGGGTCCCTCAGGCTCCAATGAATCCGTGGCAGCAGCGACTGATGAGCGGGCGGAAGGCAGACCACTTGGTCCCACCCCCAGCCCACAGGCTCTCATTGATCAGGGGATGGTTAACAGGGAACCAGAGTGAGTGGCACGGGGACTGGCGAGCAGCTGGAAGGCAGGCCTCTTGGTCCCTCCTCCTGGCCCTCAGACTTCAATCAATCGGTGGTGGAGGCGGGGCGGAACTGGGGACTGGCTTCCTTAGTAGTCCTGTAGGTTCAATCTCCAGAGGACAGGACAGGCACCAATGGACCAGTGCCTCCAGCACAATCCCGACAGCGCTGCCGGCATCCTGAAACTCAGCCTCGGGCACTGCAGCTGCTTCCCTTCCCTAGACGCTCCACAAGGAAGAAAGAATACCTCCAGCAGCACCAGGGGCGACCAGCAGTGACTGACTGCTCTCCCTGTGCTTCCTCCAGGTCACTTGAGCCAGCCCCCACCCGCCCCACTCCAGATGAAGTGTGATCACTGCAAACAAAAGGAATGTAGTAAAAAACCAAAAACTGATGACCAAGAGAATGCCGCAGTCAACGTCCGGAATCCGGCTCAGGAGAACGGAGAGAAGGGAGAATTCCCTAAGGTGACCGATACCAAGATATTTCTGAGTGACTGCCTGGTGTGTGACAGTTGTCTGACCACAGAGGAAAGAGTCCAGGTTTCTCAACAGAACACCAAGGACTTCTTCCATGTTCTGAACCTTAATAAGAAATGTGATACCTCACAGCAAAAGGTGCTGGCAGTGTCCGTGTGTCCTTAGTCTCTGCCTTATTTTGCTGCTAAATTCAGCCTCAGTGTCACTGGTGCATCCAGAAGACTCTGAGTCTTCCTCAAAAGCCTTGGGGCGCACTGTCTTTGACATGAAGATAGCTGCGAACTTCAGCATCCTGGAGAGTCAGAAGGAATTTGTGCGTCAGTACTGCCAGCACCATGAGGAAAAGCCCCGGCTACCCATGCTGACCTCCGCCTGCCCTGGCTGGGACCAATATATAGAGTGTGTGCTGGGTCACCCCATCACCCTCACCTCTGCACGGCAATGTCTTCCCAGCAGATCATGGGCTCTCTGGTGAAGGACTACTTCACCGGACAACAGAACCTTTCCCCAGACAAGATTTTCCACGCCATTGTGGCCCCATGTTATGACAAGAAACTGGAGGCCCTTTGAGAAGATGTTCCCACAGCTTTACATAGTTCTCAGAGAGCTGACTGTGCGTTAACCTCAGGTGAAACTGTCCAGATAATGGAGCAAAGTGACCTCGCCTCGAATGACACCGCTGTGGACACTCTGTTTGGAGACATGAAGGAGAAGGAGGTGAGGCTCCATGAGGGTGCCAGCTCCGATGGGTACCTGGCACACATCTTCAGACACATGGCCAAGGAGCTGCTCAACAAGGACATGGGAGTGCTCACCTACCGCATCCTGAGGAACAAAGACTTCCAGGAGGTCACCCTTGAAAGTGACGAAGAGGTGCTGCTACGCTTTGAGGCTGCTTACCGCTTTCGAAACATCCAGAAGTGGTCCTGAAGCTGTAGAGGGGCAAGTTCCCCTGCCACTTTGTGGAGGTCCTGGCCTGCGCCGGGCATGCCTAAGTGGCAGGGCCAGGCCCAGGCGGACGACGGGTGTGGAAGGCATTACTACTACGGCAGATGGAAGGCATCTATCTGCCATCCCAGTGTGGCCCCCGGAGACCAGCGCCCATGTGCAGGAGCTGTACCAGGAGTGGCTGGGGCGGGGGGGGGGGGGGGGCAGGGGCGACTCCCCCTGGGCCAGGCGACCCTACACACAGCGTAGCCAGGCCCAGGGCAGCCTGCCAGGACATCAAGTGGTAAAGGTCCAGCAGACACCTGGCCTGCAGGCCTCTGAAAAGGGGTGTCAGACACGTGAAGGAAAGGCTTAGCATCTCTGTCATTGCTTTGGTTTTCAGAATTTCCTGCTCCCCATCTGTCAGCTCCCTCCCTCTGAGGGGCACTGTCGTTGTCACATGGGTGCAACTGGAATATTGTATCTTGAGAGGATTGTCCCAATGTACGTATCCTTTTATCCGATGATGAAAAAGTCCCAAAGAACAAGAATGGAGACAGACTACTGTCCTTTAGGCTTAAAAAAAACCTGGAAGTGTCCTGCGAAGAGCTGAGACTTGGTTCTGTCCAAGCACCTCAGAGAGATTAAATGAGGAAATGGCCAGTTTGGGCCTGACTTTACCCACTTATGTTACTCTTGAAGGTGTCTTTGCCACAATATGAATAAACTGCCACCTTTTGGAATAGGGGCTCATACGAAAGTCTGCATTCCCAACTTTGCTTGAAACAAATCTATGTTCTACAGCTGTCCAACATCCTGAGATCAGATCCAGTTGACCAGGTCCTGTTGCTGGTAGTCAGGGGGCACTGGAGTGGAGGCCCCCCCCCCATGCCCTTTTACATTCAGGGATTGAGCTGAACTCACTTTGGTGGAGGCCTGGCAAGGGTGACAGGTGTCACAGATGGAAGGATGGAGAATGGAGAGGCGGACACCCTGCTCGGTCCCTCCCTGCGTGGGGTCAGGCAGATGAAGGCCAGCCAGCCCGCCCCACAATTGAGTGAGATAGTGTCCTCTGTGTCCACCTCTCACCCCGTGGGCCCGGCCACTCCCCTCAGCTCTGGGCGGCCCTCTGCATTCCACGATAGTGCACTCTGCTCTCACATGCTGCTGGCTCTAAGTGAGAAGGAAGAGAGAAGTTGGCCCACAGACAACTACACAGAAAGATAGGGCTCAGGGCTGGTGAGTGCAGTGGCAGTGGCGGGAGCCTCTCCTGCCTCCATGGCAGCGCTAAGGAGCAGCGAGCTCAGTGGTAAGGAGCAGTGAGCAGGCAGGCGGTAAGGAGCAAGGGGTCCTGGACTGCGAGAGGGTGCAGGCCGGGCTGAGGAATTCCCCCTCCTCAATGCATGAATTTCGTGCACTGGGCCTCTAGTAAGAATATAAAGAAGAAGCAGGCTTATTCCTGCTGTGCCATAGGCCCTTGGTCACTTCCCCAAGTCTGATGGCTTCAGACAGTAACAGGACAACCAGTCCTGCCAAGGAGAACCTCCCTCATACTTCCCTGTGAGAGGCTGCCCTCAACATCTTCCATTGTAGAGGGAGAATAGAATTGTGATCTGAATTTTTCTTTCTTTTTTTAAGATTTACATTATTTTATTTTATTGTTATTTTTTAAAATTGTGAAATCAGTCATTTATTCTGGTCAAAGGAAACAGGAATAGAATAAAATATCATTGTAAATTCATGTTGGCTCATAAGATTTGTTTTATATTAAAAGTTATTTTATATTTTTAGCTGCTGAACTTATACTTTATATGTTTGGCTACTTCACTAATAAAGAGCATTTAAACTATTGTATTTTACCAGTTTTAAAATGCAAATATTTTGTTTTATTTATTTATTTATTTATTTATTTATATTACATATGTCTCCTTTTTATTTTCCCCCTTGACCTTCCCCCAGGATCCCCTACCCCCCAGTATCTTGTGTCCATTGGTTATGCTTATATGCATGCATACAAGTCCTTTGGTTGATCTCTTAGCGTTCCCCCAACCGTCCCCGGCCTTCCTGCTGTAGTTTGACAGTCTGTTCGATGCTGATCTGCCTCTGTATCTATTTTTGTTCATCAGTTTATAATGGTCTTTATTATCCATAAGTGAGTGAGATCATGTGGTATTTTTCCTTTCATTGACTGGCTTATTGCACTTGGCATAATGGTCTCCAGTTCCATCCATGCTGTTGCAAATGGTAAGAATTCCTTCTTTTTTACAGCAGCATAGTATTCCACCGTGTAGTTGTACCACAGTTTTCTAATCCATTCATCTGTTGATGGGCACTTAGGCTGTTTCCAAATCTTAGCAATGGTAAATTGTGCTGCTATGAACATAGGGGTGCATATATCCTTTCTGATTGGTGTTTCTGGTTTCTTGGGATATATTCCTAGAAGTGGGAATATTGGGTCAAATAGGAGTTCCATTTTTAACGTTTTGAGAAAACTCCATACTGTCTTCCATAATGGCTGCACCAGTCTGCATTCCTACCAGCAGTGAAGGGGGGTTCCTTTTTCTCTGCATCTTCTCCAGCACTTGTCGTTTGTTGATTTGTTGATGATAGCCATTCTGAGGGTGAGATGGTACCTCATTGTTGTTTAATTTGCATCTCTCGGATGACTAGTGACTTTGAGCATGTTTTCATATGTCTCTTGGCTTTCTGAATGTCCTCTTTTGAAAAGTGTCTATTTAGGTCCTTTGCCCATTTTTTGATTGGATTTTTTATCTTCCTTTAGTTAAGTTGTATGAGTTCCCTATAAATGTTGGAGATTAAACCCTTACCTGTGAAAATATTGGCAAATATGTTCTCCCATGCAGTGGGCTTTCTTGTTGCTTTGTTGATGGTTTCTTTTGCTGTGCAGAAGCTTTTTATTTTGATGTAGTCCCATTTGTTTATTTTCTCTTTAGTTTCCAATGCCATAGGAGCTGTATCGGTGAAGAAAATTGCTTTGGCATATGTCTGAGATTTTGTTGCCTTTGGATTCTTCTAGTATTTTTATGGTTTCCCTTCGTATATTTAAGTCCTTTATCCATTTTGAGTTTATTTTTGTGTATAGTGTAAGTTGGTGGTCTAGTTTCATTTTTTTTGCATGTATCTGTCTAATTTTCCCAACACCATTTATTGAAGAGACTGTCTTGACTCCATTGTATGCTCTTGCCTCCTTTGTCAAATATTAATTGGGCATAGTGGTTTGGGTTGATTTCTTGGTTCTCTATTCTATTCCATTGATCTATATGTCTGTTCTTGTGCCAGTACCAGGCAGTTTTGAGAACAGTGGCTTTGTAATACAGCTTGATATCTGGTGTTGAGATCCCACCTACTTTGTTCTTCTTTCTCAGTATCGCTGCAGCTATTTGGGGTCTTCTTTTATTCCAGATGAATTTTTGGAGAGTTTGTTCTAGGTCTGTGAAATATGCCATTGGTATTTTAATGGGGAGTGCATTGAATCTATAGATTGCTTTGGATAGTATGGACATTTTAATGATGTTGATTCTACCAATCCAAGAACATGGTATGTTCTTCCATCTGTTTATGTCTTCCTCTATCTCTTTTTTCAACGTCCTGTAGTTTTCTGAGTAGAGATCTTTTACCTCTTTAGTTAAGTTTATTCCTAGGTATCTTAATTATTTTTGGTGCAATGGTAAATGGAATTGCTTTTTTAGTCTCTCTTTCTGTAAGTTCACTATTGGTGTATAGAAATGCCATAGACTTCTTGGCATTAACTTTGTATCCTGCTACATTGGAATTCATTTATTAGGTCTAATAGTTTTTTGATGGAGTCTTTAGCGTTCTCTATGTACAGTATCATGTCATCTGCGAATAAGGACAGTTTTACTTCTTCTTTTCCAATTTGGATGCCTTTTATTTCTTCTTCTTGTCTGAGTTGAGATAGAGTAAAATGATGCTAAAGGAAAGATGAAAATAGAATGTAGAACACTAATCCCAAAATAAAATAAAGAGAAAATAAAATGACACTTTAAAAAAGATAAAATAGTAGTAGTAATAATCCTGATTAAAAAGAAAAATGTAATAATTAAAAAGGTAAAATCAAGTGAGGAAAAAAGAAAAAAATTAATTTCTTAAGTAAAAGGTGAAAAAAATAAAAATGTGCAATAGTGAAGGTCATTCATTTCCTCTACTCTTCTGTTTGGCATGACTTTGTCCTGTCAGGTATTCAGGAGAGTATTGAAGTTCCCTGCGATACACTGCTCCTTCATGTTGAAACCACGGTCCTGATTTTAAAGCAGGCAGTATTTCTTTGTTTCCCAGACTGCCTTTATTTGTGTTTACAGAAGAGTCAGTTTGTGGTTCAGCCCCTGGGTGGCAGTGTTTCTGGATTGACCTCCGGGGCTATAAGTCCTCTCTAGCCAGTATTTAGGTTTTGTTTTCCCTATCACACTTAATACTGGTTTGGGAGAATCGGCTGCCCCAGAGCTGGTTCCTTGATTGTTACTCCCCGCTCTGATTCACAGGTTTCACAAAAACAACTTTCCCCTGCAGTCTCTGTGAGTGACCCCAATTGGGCAATCCTATGTATTGCGTTTAACAATCAAAAGCACGGATTTAAAAAGAAGAAAAAAAAAGGAGCCAGAGTAAGTGCGGGAGCTCACAACCTCCACCATCCAGCTCTGTGCACAATTCTTCCAACGTCTCTTCCTCACATCCTCTCTCCCCTGGCACTAAGCAGCTGGCACACTGGCAAAATCCGAGGCTGACTTTGCACCCAGTCCAGCTATGGGCTAATTTTTTAGAGTTTCCTTCTGCCAGCAGCCCTGCGGGTCCCCTTCCACACTCGCGGATCACGCTGGCCCCAACGGCTGCGGACTTTGTGGGGCGCAGACTTCCCACGAGCGCATTTCTCTCTCCAACCTGAATTACAAACCGCACCTTTATCTAGGCGAAATCTGACCTTTCCGTGAGGAGGAGCAGGGCTCATCTGAGTCCACGTATTTGTCCTGCTTGAGATCCGGTGTTCCTGGGTTCTTAGCTGGTCCCTGGGTGCCATGGTTGCAGTGTCTCTGAATTTATACGCTTCCGATAACAGCCACTCAAGATGGCGCGGTCTCCTCAGCTGAGCCGGCCGCTCCGGGAGAGATTTCAGCAGCAGTGGAGGCTGCCCGGTTAGGGGAGCCTGTTCCGGCAATCTCCAACAGTCCCCTGGAGTATAGCTATCGCTCACCCACAAATTTACACTCTCGGTACGTCCACACACTCTCCTTTCGTTCTCTCACTCTCACACTGTCTTGCAGTCTGCCTTCCCGTCGGCAACCATCTTTCTGTATCATGATCTGAATTTCTTAATTGTCCCGAGGCCACTAGGGTAGATAGAGAATTCATAAAGTTACTTATATTTAGACATTGAGAAAATAAAATATACCAGATTTAGGTCATGTACTCAGGATCATATGGAAGATGAGGGTTACAATTTCTTGCCTGCATTTTTTCTAATCTCCTTTCTTGAAAGGTAAAGGACACATTTATTTGTCTTAACATAACAAAGAGCTGCTTTAATATTTTGCTTCAGACTTTTGCCACTTTCTGAAAAATATATCAGCTTCTTCAGCCTTGGTCCCCAAGAATTTTCTCTTCCTTGTTCTTGCTCTTTCAAACACAAGAGTTGTTTGTGCCAAAATGCTCAGGCCTGATATGTATTTTTGTGGAAAAGTCTACCCATTTTTGTATGTTCCCTCTTTTACATAAAAATGTTACCCTCTGGGGTATATGAAAGAGTAATCCTGAGGGTGACTCAACCTCCATGGGAAACATCTGACAAGGTCTGGAAATCCAACTTGCCCAGAGGACAGACTTTGTTATATGTTACAGTCACTTACATGCTGTACTTACTTTAATTAGGTAATGGAAGGCCAATATCAAGGAAATATTTACAGCATTTTAAAAAATGAAGAAGTGTATGAGCTTCAGAAAACAAGACTAACAGATGAACAGCCTTTTCCAATACCGTGGCTCTCTACTTATGTTCCTTCAGTTTTTCTTGAGGCCACATAAGAATCCTGGGGACAGATCCTACCCAGCAACTGCTAGGCAGCTGCAGGACTGCAGGACTTCTGATAAACTTAATACCAGATGTTCCTGCACTACTTCAGGGTGACCTTGATCACCTATCTCTGACTTTGTAGACTGAGTAATTCAGCAAGGACAGCAAGGCTTTCAATGGGGCAGGCATTGTGGAGGACACAGCCTTTTTACAAGTTAGAACTCATGTGACTTCTGCTTTTTTTTTGCTGAGGGAGAAAAAGACAGATCCAGTCATGTGGCCTACTTTCTTTCTCAGCTCTGGCTGTTGCATGTTGGTTTGATGTGGGTGTTTTGTTACTGTTTGTCCTATTCAAATCTAGAATTCATCAAATGTGACAACCTGACAATCCTGTAAATGAGGATCTGTATTCACGTGCAGCCCAGGACAGGGGTCACGGCTGTCTTTTTCGAGGATGCACTCAGGCACAGACAACAAAAGTCACCCTATGGAACAACATAGCCATGCGTAATTGTTACCAAGAACCCCCTCAGTCAGGGCAGTGGGGGGGGAGGGGGGAAGCTCTCCCTCCTCAGCTCATGTCAATCTCTCAAAAAGGAATTCAGGTGAATGACAGAAAGTAGCATTGAGGCAAAGCAAACAAATGTATTAAAGAAGCAAAGCAAGAAAATTTATTAAGAATACTCTTGGCATAAAGCACAAGTGGGCAACTCAGCTAGACTGAACACCTCTCCCAGTGGGGGCTCAAGGGGTTTAATACCCTTCCCCCTATAGGTTTCAAAACTCCCATGCCAGATATCTTGGATAGCAGACTAGGTTAGGTTTCAAAGTCCCCTTTTACTTTGTTGTGGTTTATCTTGGAATGTTTGTGCCTACATCTGGTCACCTTGTTTGCCAAGTCCTAAGGCAGCTGACTTCTTCATGCCCCCTTTCCTCCTTTCTGTGCCTAGCAGCTATCTATTCTACCTAACACAGTGGCCACAGTTTTTGGTTTTTTACTACATTCCTTTTGTTTGCAGTGATCACACTTCATCTGGAGTGGGGCGGGTGGGGGCTGGCTCAAGTGACCTGGAGGAAGCACAGGGAGAGCAGTCAGTCACTGCTGGTCGCCCCTGGTGCTGCTGGAGGTATTCTTTCTTCCTTGTGGAGCGTCTAGGGAAGGGAAGCAGCTGCAGTGCCCGAGGCTGAGTTTCAGGATGCCGGCAGCGCTGTCGGGATTGTGCTGGAGGCACTGGTCCATTGGTGCCTGTCCTGTCCTCTGGAGATTGAACCTACAGGACTACTAAGGAAGCCAGTCCCCAGTTCCGCCCCACCTCCACCACCGATTGATTGAAGTCTGAGGGCCAGGAGGAGGGACCAAGAGGCCTGCCTTCCAGCTGCTCGCCAGTCCCCGTGCCACTCACTCTGGTTCCCTGTTAACCATCCCCTGATCAATGAGAGCCTGTGGGCTGGGGGTGGGACCAAGTGGTCTGCCTTCCGCCCGCTCATCAGTCGCTGCTTGAAGTCTTTAGAGCTCAGACAGGGCTCTTTAAAACATGATACTCCAGTCAAAGTTTTCCATTAATAAAACCACTATTAGGAACCAGTCTTATTGAATCTATGCAAAGAAATGTATTGCCATGACTTATTTAGCACTGCCAATATTTCAGAGGAATTATGTAAGGAGAAAAACATACTGATCTGCTCTAAGATTTTCTGATTTTTCCTTGCCAATTCCTTTTCATGGAGTTATAACAAAACAGTAACTGTTGGAATTAAACTTTCTTTCTATGCATAACCATGCCTTAGACCTTCTATTCCAAACAGGCCGTTCCCAGCTTTCTACAGTTGAGGTTTGTACTACCCCTGACATGGGCATGGTTACGCAGGCCTGCAAGACAAGATACAGGCTGCCAACCATCAACTGTCTCTCAACAGAGACCAAAACCTGATGGACACCCTTCCCTGCCCAGTTGGGCACCTGCCCTCTTAGCAGCTAGACACCCTCTACTCTTGGGGTTCACCCCACACAGTCCCCTTCCAGGACAGCCAACATACATTCAAACCTGCAAGAGAATCAAAGGTCAATATAACATATCAATACAATGAAACATAATATTGGCATCATGGCCGCTTCAGGCAGCCAAATCCTACTAAAGTCTATTCTTGACCTTCCTATAAATTGTCCTTGTCTCTTTGGAGCCATGTCCATGAAGATGCAGGCATCATCTAAGTTTATTACACAGCATTGTGGGGGCTCCCGGCAGCAGGAGTGATCGTGAGCAATGTTACCAGCATCAGGCAGGTCGAGCACGGCGTAGCTTGAGCTTGAGCGGGTGGCGTTGATCTCGATCGACGCTCCATTTGGTGACGAAGTCTTCCCGGATCACGGATGGGTCCGCTGACCGGACGTGAGTGTGATGGACCCAGGTCGCTACGCCATCTACCTTGAGAGCGGTGGGGGTCGTCAGCACCACAGTGTAGGGACCCTTCCAACGTGGTTCGAGGGTCTCCTGGCAGTGCCTTCTGTCGTAGACCCAATCTCCTGGTCTGTGCGGATGAGGAGTTGGGGTTGGGCTGGTCTCGTACAGATTCTAGGGCCCGTTGCCTTCCTTTCACAGGCAGGGGGAAGGGCCCATGAAATCTCTGCCCTGAGGAACTGTGAGCCCCACCCTTAAATGTCCCAATCAGACTAGAAAATCCACAAATACCTTTTAAATCTACCCCAGAATTTCAAAATCCCAACCCAGCACAGAATATCACATAGCAAATCAAAGTTCTCAGCAAACAAACAGACAGAGATGTTTACTAGTTAGGCGGGCCGATTCCACCTCTGACAGAGAGCAAGCGCCCTTAGGGAAAGATCCCAGTGGCCGCTCAGGGTACTTTGCTATCGGTCAGAGGGTCAGAGCACTCAGCCTCAAAGAAATCAAGCCTGTGGTTGTTGTTTTTTTTTAGACACAAACAGAAATTTCACTAGCTAAACAATTTTCAATAAAGACAGATAACATTTCCCATTAAAAACTTTGAATCACCACAGGAGAAAACAAAACAAAACAGGAATAAACAAAAACACTTTTACACAGGCGCATGCCACATTTACAGCACAAAATACCAACAGATAACCTAGTTTGATTAACATATTATCTAGAGCCCGTGGGTAACCTGGGTTAAACTTAGGCATGTTATCTAAATTACAGTCCTGGGTCTCCAGAACACTGAGTTGATAAGTTAACTGGAGCCCTCTGATCCTGGGACAGCTATGCTGTCCCTCCCAAGCAAAGGAAAAATGTGCCCTCTAAGCCCAGTATGAAACCAGTTTCTACCTGAAATAATACTTTAGAAATTGGATTACTGCTATCAGTCCCTTTTAAGACTTTGACATAAGCTATTTAACTTTTGTTTAGGGAGGGAACATATAACCTTTAATAGCCCTTAGTTTAAGGAAAGCAGGGTTTTCTAGATTTAAGAGATTAGCTTAAAAATAGTATTAAATAAATCCGTGAGGCAAGCACACTTCCTGCCCCATAAAACTCCACCTTAAAGCTCCACCCTTGACTAAATCAGAGGGAGGGGCCTTTGCTGTTTCAAGATGGCGGCCCCCAGGGGAGCAGCAAGTCATGTGGCTGACATGGCGGCTGCCAAGTCATGCAGCCCAAAATGGTGGCTGTCTACACTTTTTTTGCAAATCAGGATCAATAAGCAAAGGCATTTAGTTACCAGAATTACACAAATTTTCCCAATTCAATCCGAACCTTAAACTTTTAGCTGGCAAGTCAAAATATTCAGCATTTCTCAATCAGTCTAGAATCTAGCTAGCATCCCCCCCCTTTTGTTTTTTTTGGGTAAATGATCAGTCTTGGGCTCCATCCTGCATATCTGCAAAGAGACTCTAGCTCAAAACTCTATCCAAAATCGGACAGTGCGCGCATTAGTTTTAAGCCAGCTTTTCTCTCTACACGTGCACAGAAATCCCAGACGCATTTACTTGGGGAGGGGGTGACCTGTTTTCACAGATCCTCACTCAGATGCCCACCTGACCGAAGTCGTGGAGCCACACAAAGGAGGGGAGAGGGCAGGCCCCCTCCCTCCACGCTCACACACTTTCACCAGACATTCACTCAGAGTTTAAACAATAACAACTTCCCAACTCCTGAGGGAGCTCTACAGCCTCCCCCAATCTCCTTGAAATGATCAATCACAATACCCAAAGGAGCAGTCTGAGTCCGTCCCATAACATCCGTCCAGTAAGTCCACAGAAAACAGAAAAACACAGACACAGACAAACAGAGGGCCCCAAAGAACAGCCTTCCAACTCCATGGAAGCAACTAGACGATGGCCTTACGCCAAACCGGCGGGAGCGACCCGCCTCGTCTCAGATTCTCAGATTGAGGGGGTTCCTACAGACCTTCCAACTCCGCGGAAGCAAAACTACACCCCTCCAGATGGAGGGTCGAGGCGTCCCCCGACTCCTCCCGCCCTTGATCCCCCTGTGCGTCCACTTAGATCATTGCGGGCGATTACAGATTTCAGAAGTGAGCTCACACAGAACAGATACAGAACAAGTCCCTGAACAGAGGCAGTAGAAAACTGCCTAGGAATGCTTCTCTTCTACCTTTTTTAAAAGATAGGCCAGATTCGAACCCTTAGCCAGTCCGAGTTTTGACGGTGAGTACCATCTAGAAGCCATTCCTCCAGATACAGGAAAAGTCCCTTAGAGATAACATATATCACACAGAACAGAATACACAACACACAGACACTTACCACGGCCAGTCAGACTCTACGGATTGGGGGGGGTCCCTCAATGGTTTTGGGGATCCCGGACGAGCCCCCAAATGTTATGCCCAGATTTCAGGATCCCCAAGAAACCACATCAGGGAGCCAGCCAGTCCGATGCAAAAGCATAAGAGTCTTTATTCGAGCTAGCTCGGCTCCCCCACCTTGCCGACGCAGCGACAGGAAGCAGAGAGCGATAACTCTGTGTGGAGACGGGTTATATAGGGGGAGTTGGAGGAAGGGGAGGAGAAAGGACTGTGCTCTGCCGATTGGCCAGGCACAAGTCTGTGTCTTGTTCCTGGGTGTGGCTAGCAGAGGCTTAGACTTCCGGGAAGAAGCTCCTTGCCAAGCACGTGGCCAAGGTAAGATGGAGCACTTACCCTGGGGCAAGGTGGAGGGCCTAGCCCTCACCCTTTCAAGGGGAAGTTTTCTGTCATTATTTCTTCAAATAGGTTTTCAATATCTTGCTCTCTCTCATCTTCTGGCACCCCTATAATTCGGATGTTGGTACGCTTGAAGCTGTCCCAGAGGCTCCTTACGCTATCTTCATATTTTTGGATTCTTTTTTCATTTTGCTTTTCCAGTTGGGTGTTTTTTGCTTCTTCGTATTTCAAATATTTGACTTGATCCTTGCGACCCTCTGGTCTGTTGTTGGGAGTCTGTATAATATTCTTTATTTCAGTCAGTGTATGCTTAATTTCTAGTTGGTCCTTTATCACAGCATCGAGGGTCTCATTAGATTTCTTGAGGATCTCACTACATTTATCGGCGGTCTTACCAGTCTTTTCGAGGATCTCACTACATTTATCGGCGGTCTCACCAGTCTTTTCGAGGGCCTTACTCAATTTTCGGTGGCTTCTAAACAGTTCTTTAAAGACCTTAAAAGTGTGGTTTTGAACTCTATATCCAACAGTTTGCTTTCCTCCAATTCTATTGTTTGTGTCCTGTTTCTTTGTCTCGGCATTTTTTATGCTTCGCTGTGTCGATAGAGTGCCTTTCTGTCTAAGTGTCCCAATTACCTGAGGTAGACACTCTTGGTGCACCCCCTTGTGGGCTTTGTGCACAGTCTTGTTGTGGTTAAACCTTGATTTTTGTAGTTATCACTGTGAGGAATTGACCTCCAGGCAAATTGGCTGTGAGAATCAGCTGTGTCTGCGGTGGGAGAACTTCTGTGCTGGAGACACCCCTCTGGGGCTAGACTTGCTTCGATGGGGCTTTGGTGCTCACTGAGTCTGCCCCCTGAGTGTGTCTTTTATGGTTCCACGGAGCTGCAAGCCGGGTGGTCCCACTCTGACCTCTGGGCTTCCTGGCTCCTGGATCTCTAGGGAGGTGCTAATCTAGCCTTTGCCTGAGGCTATCCAGCAAAAGCCTCCCTGCAGGGCTTGGGCGGGGCGGGTCCCACGGGATCAACAGGGTGGGATTAGCAATTATGGCTGCTCTCAGTCTTGCCCTCAGAGGCTCTGCTTCTCAGTGTCCCAGTAGTCGCTGTAAGCCCCACGGAGAGAAAGCTGCCCTAGGGTTCTGAGCGATGCTAGACAGTCCCGCTTCTCCTGTATGAGTGTGGGTCCTTAGAGACTCACCCAGAACTGGAGCTCAGAGCCTGAAACTCCCTCCCGATTGAAAATGACAACCGCGCCCTCAGCCTCCAGCCCGCTCCGCATGCACTCCGAACCTTAGTATTTTACTTCAGCACTGCGCCTCCTCTGAGCCTCCGTATACTTTTCTCTTTCCTCCTAGTTGTAGAACTTCCACTCAGCCAGCTTTCCTGTGGTTCTGGATGATGTCCGTTCCGTCTTTTAGTTGTATTTTTGAAGTGGTTGTTCGAGGCAGCAAACTCCCGTGTTTACCTATGCCGCCATCTTCTCTAGGCCTTTTTATACACCAATAATGAACTCACAGAAAGAGAAACAAACAAACAAAAAAAACAATCCCATTTACCATTGCACCAAAACAATTAAGATACCTAGAAATAAACTTACTAAGGAGGTAAAAAACCTGTACTCGGAAAACTACAGGACATTGAAAAAAGAGATAGAAGAAGACATAAACAAATGGAAGAACATACCATGTTCATGGATTGGTAGAATCAACATCATTAAAATGTCCATACTACCCAAAGCAATCAACAGATTCAATGCAATCCCCATGAAAATACCAACAGCATATTTCAAAGATCTAGAACAGTGGTTCTCAAACTTCGGACCCTTTAAATACAGTTCCTCATGTTGTGACCCAACCATAAAATTATTTTCGTTGCTACTTCATAACTGTAATGTTGCTACTGTTATAAATCGTTATGTAAATATCTGATATGCACGATGATCTTAGGCGACCCCTGTGAAAGGGTTGTTTGAGTGCCAAAGGGGTCGCTACCCACAGGTTGAGAACCGCTGATCTAGAACAAAATTCATCTGGAATAAAAAAAGACACTGAAAAACTATGGCAATCCTGAGAAAGAAGAACAAAGTTGGAAGGATCACAATGCCAGATATCAGGCTATATTACCAACCCACGGTTCTCAAAACTGCCTGGTACTGGAACAAGAACAGACATATAGACCAATGGAACAGAAAAGAGAACCCAGAAATTGACCCAACCCATTATTCTCAATTAATATTTGACAAAGAGGCAATAACATACAATGGAGTCAAGACAGTCTCTCAAATAAATTGTGCTGGGAAATTTGGTCAGATACATGCAAAAAAATGAAACTAGATCACTAACACCATACACAAAAATAAACTCAAAATGGCTAAAGGACTTAAATGTGAGATGGGAAACCATAAAAATCCTTCAAGACTCCATAGCCAGTAAAATAGCAGACATATATTGTAGCAATATCTTTACCGACACAGCTCCTAGGGCAATAGAGACTAAGGAGAAAAGAAACAAATGGGACTACATTAAAATAAAAAGCTTCTGCACAGCAAAAGAAACCATCAACAAAACAACAAGAAAGCCCACTGCATGGGAGAACATATTTGCCAATATTATCTCTGATAAGGGTTTAATCTCCAAAACTTACAGAGAACTCATACAACTTAACAAAAGGAAGATAAATGATCCAATAAAAAAAAAATGGCAATGGACCTAAATAGACACTTTTCTAAAGATGGCATACAGAAAGCCAAGAGACATATGAAAACATGCTCAAAGTCAGTAATCATCTGAGAGATGCAAATCAAAACAACAATGAGATACCATCTCACCCTCAGAATGGCTATCATCAACAAATCAACAAACAACAAGTGCTGGTGAGGATGTGGAGAAAAAGGAACCCTCCTTCACTGCTGGTGGGAATGCAGACTGGTGCAGCCACTATGGAAGACAGTATGGAGTTTCCTCAAAAAGTTAAAAATGGAACTCCATTTGACCCAGTGATTCTACTTCTAGGACTATATTCCAAGAAACCAGAAACACCAATCAAAAAGGACATATGCATCCTTATATTCATAGCAGCACAATTTACAATAGCTAAGATTTGGAAACAGCCTAAGTGCCCATCATCAAATGAGTGGATTAAAAAACTGTGATACATCTACACAATGGGAATATTATGCCGCTATAAAAAAGAAGGAACTTTTACCATTTGCAATAGCATGGTTGCAACTGGAGAGCATTATTCTAAGTGAAATAAGCCAGTTGGAGAAAGATAAATATCACATCATCTCACTGATATGTGGGATATAATGATCAACATAATTTGATAAAGAAGAATAGATCCAGAGACAAATGGCAGGGGAGGGGCTGTTTAGAGAGCAACCAAAGGACTTGTATGCATGCATATTAGCATAACCAATGGACACACACACTGGGGCAGTGGGGGCTTGCCTGGGTGGTAATGGCTGGGGGGGGGGGTTATCAATTGGGGAAAAAGGAGACTATGTAAAACTTTAGACAATAAAAATTAAAAAAAAAATAAAAAATTTCCACAGAATTTATTTTCCTGTTATGTGACTTAGACACACATACCTGCTTGCTCTATTGCCTTGGGGATGTCACTAATGGGTTGAAGGTCAAAAAATTTAATCCACGTATCTTCACAAACACAATGAGGTATTGTTTGTACCTTTAATGCCAATAAGATCCTTGGTGTAAAGTCCTTACTCCTCTCACTATCCCTCTAAATTCCTTAGGAAATATTTGGTGACTTGAATATGATCACCTGAGGGCAAGGATCACTCATTGGAAAAACGTCCTCTATCCTGGAAAAAAACAACTAAAACCTCCTCCCTACTGAAAATGAATCCACATACACTCTGGGATCCCTGAACATGACATGGTGGCTCATACACTCTATTTTTTTTTTCATTTTCATAATTAAAACAACAGTTTTAGGCTGATATTCTTAAGACAATGGCCTCCTATATAATAAAAGTTTAATTTGCAAATTGTCCCCTCCATCACGAGTTTGACCGCTCAGTATGACATGCGCTGACCACAAGGGGGCAGCGCGGAACATGGAGGGCATCAGCTTCAGGGCCCTGGCAGCAGGCAGCAGTGGAGGTGCTACCAGCCCCAATGGGCCCTGATGAAAGCGGGACCGTGGCAGGACGGTGAAGCAGATGAGCGGGCGGCGCCAGGCCAAGGCAGGTGTGAGCAGGGGCCCACTGGCCCCACCAGTCGCCCTGAAGATGGTGACTAGCAGCGGCGGCAGGGGGTGGGGCCACCGCCCAGCTCCCAGGTGCTGAGGGAGCCGGGTGGGGGGCCTGTCCTGGATTGATCACCCCACAGATGGCGAGGAGTGGCTGGCAGGCCCTGATCACCTGATTAGGCCGGGCCCTGGACTAGAACGGGGAACTGGGTGTGTGTGGGTGGCGGCAACCAACCTCCCACAGGGCCCAGGCGTGGGGAATGCAACCTCTCATAATCTACCCGGGAGTGAGGGTGACTGGGATGGTGGTGTGGTGAGATTGCGTGGTGTCTGCCAAGGTTGCTCTTATTCCCCCTGCTACCCTCCCCAGGGATGCCAGGGCTTGGGGTGGGGGAGGAGGAAGCCCCTGCGCTCAGGTGTTCGGTACCCGCAAGGAGCCCACCCAGCATCTGTGCGGCCTCTTCCTGGTGAGCCAGGCTGCAGCCACCAGGACCGCAGAGCCCAGTGGGGATCCCTGTGGGTTTGCGCAGGAACCGGTCTGCAAAGCAGGCCAGGAGAGAGTTCACTGCCCGCTGGCTTCTGTGCAGTGCCACTGGGCATCCCAGAGGCCCATGCTGCACTCTGGCCCGTGGCATCAGGCCTCACTCACCACATCTCCTCTGGGGACTCAGGCGCTGTGACTCATGGGGAGGGGGCCTATGGGGGCTCAGGGGCCCAGATGCTGCCCAGGGCCCATAGGTCAGCTGGGACCTGGCCCTCTACCCAGACGCTTATGCTTCAATAGCCAGCCAGGCCTAGGGACCACACCTGTGCAATAATTTCATGCCCTGGGCCTCTAGTCTACTATAAAGGGGTCCATAACTGTTCTACCATCTTTTCCCTGGATAAGATAACCTCTAAATGCTTCTGTAACTCCATGAATATTATACATGAATCCTGCTGTGTGTTTCCTCTATTTAATTGCGAACCAAGGGCCTACAGGTTCATCAGGATAATCAATAGTGCAAGATCCAAGTTATTTTCTTGCAGCAAAAGTGAACAGGGACTAGACAGACAGGAGGAAAAATGGTCTCACACAGTCACACAAGCTCATAGAAACAAATAGCTCACCTAAACCTGGTCTTAAAACTACCAGAGACAACTAGGAAAACCACTTTTAATGAACCATAGATGATAAACGTGGATCTAGGGGCTCCACCAAGAAAACTGACCCGTGTTCTTTAATGCCAACTGGTGTGAAATCCTGTTAAAAACTGGAAAAAGTCTATGAGACAGAAACTAACTTTTCTTAGGCAAAAGTAGCAACAATAGTAAAGAACAGCCTTTCAAAAAAACAAAATGGGTAAATACTGCTTGATTGCAGTAAAGGATTATAAATTTCTGTCCCACAGGTGATAGCCAAACATTTTCCTGTGTATTTAGAGTTTGGAGTGAGGTGAAAGGGCAGAAGAGGTATTAATCTTAAATTCTCACTTCATCTTGTCAACATTAGAAACATTTAAACCTGTAGAGAATTTTTGTGAGTTTATTTGGGCCAAAATGTCAACAATTGCCAGGAAGCAAAATCTTAATGGATTGAGATAATGTTCTGAAGAATGATAGTTTTGCACCTTATTTTATACATTACAACCAAAAGAGGAGATGTATGTGGGTCATATGAACTTTATTGACATAGATTATGGAGGCAGGAGAAAGCAAATTGGGAAACCTCTGGGACTGGGTAAAAAGTAAAATGAAGAGACATACTTCTTTTACTTAGATCGGTGCAGGACAGTTAACAGTCAACAATTAACTCAATAACAATGAGAGGATTTGTAGTCTCCACAGAGTGCTGCCTGTGCTTCAAGGGGTCCCCCTAAAAAATTACTTTGACATTCCAAAGGTATGTTATCGTAGATGCAAAAAGACAATTGACCTTTGTCAGGGAAGATTTCTGCCTAGGACATAACGAACTACTGTAAACTAGTTTTAGTTAAAAAGTTTTAATTTCAGACCATCCTTTGTGGTTATTTTAGGTCTCTGAGTTTGTAAGGCTACCACACAAGCCTCCCCTGGGCTTATCAAGTTAGTAGGTGACCCCTTTTCATCCGCAATCTTAAAAAAATAAACCAAGTAAAGTGTGTGCAAAGCAATTTCTTGTCTTTTCTCTTTACCACCTTTTCTCACTATTAGTACTTTTTCCCTTCTAGGCTTACTCTGCCCCCAAGTCAGGCAATTCTGACCAGCATTTTTATCCCTGTTTGGTGGATATTGTGGTGATGTGTTAAGAGGGTTGTTTCAAGAACCCTGAAGGCATTGCCATGTGTAAGAAACCATGCACATTGTCAGGAAATGAAACTCTAAAATATTCTAAAGCTTTACCATTCTTAAATTTTCATAGCTCATATTCTCTCACACATAATGCATGAGTTCTTGAAAATTTTCAAGTAAATCTGATATCAATATACATGAGCATTTTTTAAATGTGCCAGGCTAAGATCCATCTAACAAATATTTCTCATCAAAAACATTGTGCTCAGAACTGTGCTAAAATGATACAGCCATGAACCAAAGGTGTTCCCACCCTCATAAAGATCTGATTCCTGTAGGAAAGAGATACAGTGACAAGAAATTCTCAAATGGAGTGGGGAGTGTTACAAAAGTAAGAAGAGTTGACTTTTGAGCAACACAGGAATCAACTTCCATGCAGTTGAAGATTTGCTTATAATTTTTTTATAACTAATAGCCCACTGTTGACGGGGAGCCTTACCGTCAACATAAACAGTTGATTAACACATTTTGTATGCCATATACATTTTATACTGTATTTTTAAAAGAAAGTTAGCTAGAAAAAATTTTTATTAAGAAAACCTGGAGAGTGACCTCCTGCACCAGGCCTCCTCATCAGCTCACTGGGACCCAGCATCCCAGGATCTGACTCCAGGACCCCGCATCGAGTCCAAGCTAGGGGGACCCCTGTGCCATGCCCCCACCCTGGGCCCCAGAACTTTGCTGCTCCACCCCAAGCCCTGGGACTTGCTGCTGGGCCAACCCAGAGCAATCTGGAGCAACCCAGTGAGTGCCCCACTCCGGGCCACAGGAGAGTGCAAACTGTGCAACCAAGAACAACTGGCACCCACTTCACCCAGAGACCTGGGAGGGATGACCAAGAAGAACTCAGCAAACGCCTCACTCTGGGCCACAGGAGAGCAGGGTCTATGTAACCCAGAGCAATCCATGCCCACTCCACTCCGAGCCCAGGGACTTACTGCTGGGGCAACCTGGAGTAACATAGCCTGTGTCCCAATCCAGGCCACTGGAGAGCTAGTACTGTGGGACCCAGAGCAACCCACACCCACTCCAAGCCTACCCCTGAGACAGTTCTGCCAGGTCTCTCCTGAGAAACCCAGCACACACCCCAAGCCAGGCCACAAAAGAGTGCTGCTAGGGTGACACTGAGAAATCTGGTGCGCCCAACCAGGGGCCACAGGACCATGCTGAAAGTGCACTACCAGAGGGAACCAGGGTGCCACCCTGCCACAGGAGCCGGGGAGGTACAGCAAATTGCATGCCAGAGGCCTCTGGGTCCTCACAGGGAGTCACACACCAGATGAACTGTGCATGCACTCCTGCCATGCCGAGCATCTGAAGCGAACAAATGAAGGACCAGATCTGTGGGAGAAGGGGATATAACTCAGAGCAGAGACAATAAAGGTGTGACACTCAAGGCAGATTCAGTCTATGGTTAGTGAATCCAGGATCATTAGCCTGGTAGGATCTTCAACCTCTCAAATCCAAGCAGGGTGCCCAGGACCAGAAAGAGACAGAAAAAAATAACCAAAAAATAACTCCCCAGGGAAAGAAAAAGGGGGAATTGCCAGAAAAGGAACTCAATGAAATGGAGGCAAGCAATATGTTAGAGAAAGAATTCAGAGTAAGGGTCATAAACAACATATATGCAAATCAATAGGAGATGAAGAATGATAAAGCTACAATAAAAAACAAAATTGAGTCCTAGCTGGTTTGGCTCAATGGATAAAGCCTCAGCCTGCAGATTTAAGGGTTCTGGGTTCACTTCCAGTCAAGGGTACATGCCATGCCCAGGTTGCAGGCACCATTCCCAGTGTGGGGCATGCAGTGCAGGAGGCAGCCAATCAATAATTTTCTGTCATCATTGATGTTTCTATCTCTCTCTCCCTCTCCCTTCCTCTCTGAAATAAAATATATATATATGTTTAAAAACAAAACAAAACAAAACAAAAAAAACACAATGGAAGGTTTCAACAGTAGACTAGAAGTGGAGGACCAAATCAGTGAGTTAGAAGACAGGGTAGAAAAAAAAAAACACCCACTTTGAACAGCAATTGAAAAAAATTAAAAAGAAGGCGGAGAGTTTTAGGGAGCTTTGGAATAACATGAAACAAAGGAACATATGCATAATAGGGGTACCAGAAGGTCAAGGAGATGAGCGAGGAATAGAAAGCGTATTTGAAGAAATAATGACAGAAAACTTCCCTGACTTGGGGAAGAAAAAACTCACTCAAGCATAGAGAGTCCCAATCAAGATGAACCCAAAAAGACCCCCACCAAGACACATTGTAATTACAAAGGCAAATGTTAATGACAAGGAAAGAATCTTAAGGGCAGCAAGAGAGAGACAGAAAGTAACCTATAAGGGATCTCCCATTAGACTATCAAATGATTTCTCAACAGAAACACATCAGGACACAAGGGAATAAAACGAAGTATACAAAGTGATACAAAGCAAGGGGACTGAATCCAAGAATACTCTACCCAGCAAGGCTATCAATCAAAATTGAAGGTGAAATCAGGATCTTCACAGACAAAAAAAAAAATGGCTAAGGGAGTTTATTACCACCAAGCGATCAATGTAAGAAATGATAAGACATTGCTATAAAAAAAAAAGAAGAAATAGAAAGGGAAGAAGGAATACAGGCATAAAGAATAAAAATGGCAACAAACAAGTAACTATTTATATATATAAAAGTCTAATATGCAAAGTGTCCCCTTGGGAGTTTGACTGAGAGACCAGGAATTTGATCACTCTCTATGACCTCTGCTGACCACTGGGGGCAGCATAGAAGGAAGGAAGGACCAGGCCTGCAGCCAAGCAGCTGGGAAAGTGAGGCTTTGGCCAGCAGCCAGAAGGGAGGCCCCAGCTGGCAGTCAGAAGGCCCTGATCAGCCCGGATCACCAGCCAGGCCTAGGGAATCTAGCTGTGCATGAATTTCTTGCACCGGGACTCTAATCAATAATAACCTTAAACCTAAGTGGATTAGATGCTCTAATCAAAAGACATCGGGTGGCTGAATGGATAAAAAAACAAAAAAACAAAAACATGACCCATATATATGCTGTCTACAGGAGACCCACCACAGAACAAGAACTCACACAAACTGAAACTGAAGGGATGGAAAAAAAAGTTTCAGGCAAATGGAAATGAAAAAAAAAAAGCTGTGGGTAGCAATACTTATATCTGACAAAATAGACCTCAAAGTGAAGGCCATAACAAGAGATATGAAAAACCACTTCATAATACTAAAGGGACCAATACAATAAGAGGCTATAACTCTGGTAAGCATATATGCACCCAAAACATAGCACCCAAATACATAAAAAAAACTTCTGGAAGATATCAAGGGAGAGATAGACAGCAATGCAATCATAGTAGGGGACTTTAATACCCCACTGACGTCATTCAATAAATTTTCTAGACAAAAAGTCAGCAAAGAAACAACAATCCTAAATGACTCACTAGATCAGATGGAACTAATTAACATCTTCAGAGCATTTCACTTAAAAGAAGCAGAATATACATTCTTCTCAAGTGCACATAGGATATTTTTAAAGAAAGACAACGTGTTAAGATATAGGCTAAGTCTCTTAAAAGTCAAAAAAATAGAAATCATAGCAAGCATCGTCTCAGATCACCATGGCATGAAATTAGAAATCAGATACAAAAAAAAAAATTAAACACATGGAGGCTAAATAGCATGCTATTAAACAATGATTGGATTAACAAAGTGATCAAAGAAGCAATAAAAACCTTCTGGGAAACAAATGAAAATGAAAACCCAACAATCAAAAATCTATGGGACACAGTAAAGCAGTCCTGAGAGGGAAGTTCTTAGCTCTACAGGCCTACCTCAAAAAACAAGAAAGACTGATAATATATTATCTAACCCAACAACTTAAAGAATTAGAAAAATAGCAACAAGAAAATCCCAGAGTAAGCAGAAGGAAGGAAATAATAAAGATCAGAGAGCAAATAAATGGCATAGAGACCAAAAAAACAATACAAAAGATCAATAAAAACAAGAGCTGGTTCTTTGAAAGGATAAACAAGATTGGTGTAGTGCTAGCCAGGCACACCAAGAAGAAAAGAGAGAGGACCCAAATAAACAAAATCAGAAATGAAAAAGGTGAAGTAACAACTGGCCCCACAGAGATACAAAGGATTGTAAAAAAAATACTATGAACAACTTTACTCCAACATATTGGACAACCCAGACAAAATGGACATATTCTTAGAAAAATACAATCTTCCAAAACTCAATCAAGAATAAAAAAATTAAAATGCCAGTAACCACTGATGAAATTGAAGAAGTAATAAAAAAAAAAATCCAGCAAACAAATGTCCGAGTCTGGACAGCTTCACAGGGGAGTTGTACCAACCTTCAAAGAAGGACTAAAACCTATCCTCCTCAGACTATTCCAAAAAAATTCAAGAGGAAGGAACACTTCCAAGCTCTTTCTGTGAAGCCAGCATTACCCTAATCCCAAAACCAGATAAAGACACTACAAAGAAAGAGAATTACAGGCCAATATCCCTGATGAACATAGATGCTAAAATCCTCAACAAAATTCTAGCAAATCAGATCCAGCATTACATTATAAAGATCATAAACCATGACCATGTTGGATTTATTCCAGTGATGCAAAGCTGTTAAAATATCTGCAAATCAATAAACGTTATACCTCACATAAACAAATTGAGAGACAGAAATTACATAATCATATCAATTGATGCACAAATAGTATTTGACAAAATTGAACACTGTTTCTTGATAAAAACTCTCAGCAAAGTGGGAATAAAGAGATCATACCTCAACATATTAAAGCCTTATATGACAAACCTACAGCCAACATCATTCTCTATGGGCAAATATTAAAACCATTTTCCCTAAGAACAGGAACAAGACAGGGATGCCCATTTTCACCCCATCTGTTTGACATTGTAGTGGAAGTGCTAAAAATAGTGAATAGACAAGAAGAAATAAAAGGCATCCAAATTGGAAAAGATGAAGTAAAATTGTCATTATATGCAGATGATATCATATTGTACATAAAAACCCTAAAGACTCCATCAAAAACTACTAGACTTAATAAATGAATTTGGCAATTTAGCGGGATAAAAAATTAACACCCAGAAAAATTATGTTTTTTTTATATGCCAATAACGAACTCACAGAAAGAGAAACTAAAATAAAAATCCCACTTACCATTGCAACAAAAGAATTAAGATACCTAGAAATAAACTTAACTAATGAGGTAAAAGACCTGTACTCAGAAAACTACAGGACATTGAAAAAAGAGATAGAGGAAGACATAAACAAATGGAAGAACATACCATGTTTATGGATTGGTAGAATCAACATCATTAAAATGTCCATACTACCCAAAGCAATTTATAGATTAAAGAAATGCCCATTAAAATACCAAGGACATATTTCACAGACATAAAACAGACTCTCCAAGATATTCACATGGAATAAAACAAAAGACCCTAAATAGTCGCAGCAATCCTAAGAAAGAAGAACAAATTGGAGGGATCACAATACCAGATATCATGCTATATTACAAAACCATGGTTCTAAAAATTGCCTGGTACTGGCACAAGAACAGACATATAGACCTGAACAGAGAATCTAGAAATCAACCCAAGACATTATGTTCAGTTAATAGTTGACAAAGGAGTCAAGAGCATACAATGGAGTCAAGACAGTCTCTTCAATTAATGGTGTTGGAAAATTGGACATATACATGCAAAAAAATGAAACTAGACCACCAAGTTACACCACATACAAAAATAAGCTCAAAATGGATAAAGGACTTAAAATTAAGACGGGAAACCATAAAAATCTTAGAAGAAACTATGGGCAGCAAAATAGCAGACATTTGTTGTAGCATTATCTTAACTGATACAGCTCCTAGGGCAATGGAAACTTAGGGAAAATAAACAAATGGGACTACATCAAAATAAAAGGCTGCTGCACAGCAAAAGAAACCATCAACAAAACAACAAGAAAGCCTATTGTATGGGAAAATGTATTTGCCAATGTTATCTCTGATAAGGGTTTCATCTCCAAGATTTATAGGGAACTCATACAATTCAACAAAAGGAAGATAAACAATCCAATCAAAAAATGGGCAAATGACCTAAATAGACACTTTTCGAATGAGGAGATACAGAGGCCAAGAGACATATGAAAACATGCTTAAAGTCACTAATCATACAAGAGATATAAGTCAAAATGACACTGAGGTACCATCTCACACCTGTCAGAATGACTATCATCAACAAATCAACAAACGACAAGTGCTGTAGAGGATGTGGAGAAAAAGGAACCCTCTTACACTGCTGGTGGGAATAGAGACTGGTGCATCCACTGTGGAAAACGGTATGGCATTTCCTCAAAAAATTAAAAATGGAGCTCCCATTTGACGCAGTAATCCCACTTCTAGGAATATATCCAAAGAAAACAGAAACACCAATCAGAAAGGACATATGCACCCCTATGTTCATAGCAGCACAATTTATAATAGCTAAGATTTGGAAACAGCCTAAGTGCCCATCAGCAGATGAGTGGATTAGAAAATTGTGGTACATCTATACAATGGAATACTACGCTGCTGTATAAAAGAAGGAATTCTTACCATTTGTGACAGCATGGATGGAACTGGAGAGCATTATGCTAAGCGAAATAAGCCAGCCAAAGAAAGATAAATATCACATGATCTCACTCATTTGTGGAATATAATAAACAACATAAACTGATGAACAAAAATAGAATCAGAGGCATAGAAGCATTGAACAGACTGTCCAACCTATATGGGAAGGCAGGTGGTGAGGAGGTAAGAGATTAACCAAAGGACTTGTATGCATGCATATGAGCAAAACCAATGGACACAGACAGTAGTGGGGTGATGGCTTGTGCTTGGGGGCGGAGGTGACAGTGGAGAGGTCAATGGGGGGGAAAAGGAGACTCATGTAATACTTTAAACAATAAAGCATTTAATTAAAAAAAGAAAATGCTTTAGGTAATAATTGGCTTTAAAAATCTCAAAGTTAAGATACGAATAATAAATAGATGTAACTAAAATGAAGGAATTATGATAAAGCTTTTCAGTAATAATTATAAATATGTTAATAATAAAAGTCCAGTCACTCAACAGGAGATTGACTATGCTCCCTGTTGGAGGAAGGGGCCAGTCGTCCTTCTTCCTGTAAAAGTAGAGAAGCCTAAAAGAGAACAATGGCAGACAGAGAAGGGGGATTCCTTGTCCTGCCTTCCCTCCCTATGTGACCAGAGGACAATCCGAGGGAACAGCTAAGATGGGGATTTGTAATTCCAGCCTTCCCCTTGGGAGTAGAGCTCTCCTTATAAGGCTCCAACTGGCCCTGAGGCCTCTGCGCCACCAGGAACCAGCTTTTCTAGGTTGTGAAAGGAGTTGGATCAGTAAAATAAAAAAAAGAGTTAAAACCTCTGCTGGAAGACCCACGTGGCTTAGCTGACCAGCTAGACCCATTTTGGGGCCCACAATTGTGTACGTGGACTGAGTCAATGTCTATCTGGGGAATACTATTCTCAGGAAAAGAGGGGGAATGATTTGAAGGTTGGCTATGGCTATCTGGGAAAGGGAGCACCTGGCTGGCCCTGGAATACTTCCAGCAGATGTAAAATTTCTAAACCCAGGAGTCCCAGTGGGACCTTAACAACAAGGCCCATAGGGGATGGATGAGAGATCTCTCAGGGAACTAATTATTAAAGGGATTAGGGAAGCAGTTCCCCAGTCTCAGAACCTAAATAAAGCCTTCAATTTTCTGAAAGGCAAAGAAGAAGGGCCTTACAAATTTTACCAAGACTAAAAGATCAAATGAGAAAGCATTCTGGGCCAGACCCCGAGGACTTATTGGGCCAAGAAATATTAAAAATTACATTTTGTCACTAATAATTGACCTGACATCTCAAGAAAACTGCAAAGTTAGAGAACTGGAAGGTTAGAAGTGCAGAAGAGCTGTTAAAAGAGGCTCAGAAGGTCTATGTACATAAAGATAAGAAAGGCAGAAACAGAAACCTAACATAATGTTCACAACTATATAACATGTGGCCCAGGGAAGGGCTGGCCCAGAGGGCCAGGCACAGAAGCCACAACAGTATCACCCAAACCTTAGCATGCTATGTCTAAGGAAAAATATGGCAGTTTTGAATCCAAGCAGCTAGACGTCTGGGAACAGGCTGTGGGGCCTGCTTCCTTCTCCCCCAGCCCTTTTCTCCAGCCTCATGGGCCTACACATAATTTTCCAAAGTCTTTGATAACTTAAAGGCTTTGGAGCATTGCTGGGTTAAATGATAAACATCTAAATATTTTGAAATAACAGGATACTGAAACATTAATTAATTTTAGTTTGCCTCTTAGGGAAAATAGAGAGGATGAATTTGAATTTATTAATGAATAAGTCATACTTTATTTGAAATATCTCTTAAAATGTGAATGTATTTCTAATATGAGGAATTTAATTACTTACATGCCACCTAAAAATTAAGGTTTCTAAGGGTTAAGAATTCTAAAATTATGAAAAGAAATTATGGTTTTGGTATAAGAGAAAGCATGAGGCATGAAAATGCATTTTAAAGAAGAAAGAAAGTGATTTCTAAATCTGGTTATTTCTGAAAATTATAAGGTTTCTAAAGAAAAATTTGTGAAAGTTATAGAATGTTTGTAAAGAAAAATGTTGAAAAAATTTGAATAAATGAGGCCAGTAAGCCAGGATAAGTAGAATAGGGAAATTAAGATAGTTAAACAGCAATTTGGAGCCATCTAGTAAATCCTTACCTTCCCTAAACCAAGGACACTTAAGAGTAAATGATTTGCATTTTGCCTCCCTAAACAGAGAGTAAGTAGTTTATATCAATGTACTTAGGGAGACTGATAGCAGAAATCCAATTAGTGTCATTTGCTGACCTCACCCAAGGACAAATGAAGTTAGAAAATAAACCATATTTTGGTTAGTCCTTTTCTGAAGCAAAAGTTCTATAAATCATTATGTTATATTAATCAGGTATTAAAAAACTTAGTTATGGGAACTGAAGTTTTACTAGCTTGTTTTTGTTTAATACCCTCTTGTCACTTTGAATGCTATATAATCTTTTGGTAAGATGAGTTTGGCAACCTTCCTAGGGTTTAAATTTTAATAAAAAAATTGACCTAGAGTTGGCTGTAGGTGATTCCAATAGGCCCTGGAATGCCTCAAGATCTTCGTACAATGGGAACTAGGGACCAAATATCTTAAGAACTATGTACTGGGTATCTCATCTACTTTAATCTCTCTCAGGCTAGAAGGCCTCCTGACCCAAGGCCCTCTTGAGTTTCCGGTTCATTGCCATGGACTGAAAGACTACATTTGTTCTAATCCAGACTTGGAAGGGAAGCAAGTTGGAACCCTCCTGGGAAGGACCTTACCTGTCTTGCTTACCACAGAGACTGCTGTTCAGACTGCAGAGCGAGGTTGGACCCATCACTCACGGGTTAAGGGTGGACACACCTCAACTTGAACAGCCATACCAGGACATATCACTTTGAAACTGTGAGCTGTCTTAATAACCATCATGTATTGGGCTCTATTTGCTTTAGGGAGCTGGAAAATTGCAGGGGCTTACAATGTGTGCTGGAGAAATGTGTACAATCCAGATCATGCTTACTCAGTTAAGTTATTGGTTATAGATAACTTAAATGACTTGGATATTTCAGCCTTTAGGTCAAAAGATTGGCTAGGACTAGATTTAGGAGTAGATGTCACAGGACGAGATCCCCTAGGCCACTGCCACCACCATGCAAATAGAAGTAGGATATAAGGGAACACATGCCTAGGTGGAATGGATTAAATATTCTGTACACACCCTTAAAAAAAAGCGACTGTTACTCTTGCGCGACAGGAAGGCTAGAGGCCCAAGTGGTCCCATTTCCACTCGGATGGACCTCAGACAGTAACAGGATGGAATATGTGCTTGCCTTATACCAGGAGGAAACCGCCTGGGGAAACGTTTCCTGTAAGACCCTCCCTGTTTCCATCCAACAGAGGTAAAGAGCAAGGACCCCTGAAAACGATCAGGCCCCATCCTCTGATGTAAACTACTAGTATACCTAATGCCTCTCAAGGGGGGGGAACAGTACTCGGAGTTTATGAGAAATTTTTCCGGATACGTAATGGCCAAGTATCCTCAGAAGCCAATAATGCTGCACTGCCAATACCCCATGCTGATGTCTGGTGGTGTCATGGGAGACCCTGACTTGGGCCTTACCCAGCAAATGGAGTGGAACTTTCACTCTGATACAATTGGCTATCCCTTTCACTTTGGCATATCATAAACCTTTTTCAATGGACAGACAGACTAGGAAGAGGAGAGAGAGTCTAGGGGACTCCTTTGATTCCCATATACACACAGATCCCATTGGAGTTCCAGAAGGGGTGCCAAAGGAGTTTAAGGCTAGAAATCAGATTGCCACTGGGTTTGAGTCTGTCCTGTGTTGGTGGCCCACTGTAAACAAGAATGTGGTTGGATTAATTACTAGTATATTTACTTTAACCAGCAAAGGCTTGTTAACTACACTTGAGATGCAGTTAAAGGGATAGCTGAACAGCTAGATGCCAGCAGCAGGATGATCTTGGAGAACAGGTTGGCCTTGAATATGATTCTGGCAGAAAAAGGAAGAATATGTGTAATGTTGGGGGTCAGTGCTGCACATTCATCCCTGACAACACAGCCAGATGGACCATCACAGAGGCCCTAAGGCAATGGGAGTTTTAGCTAATGCGTTAGCTAGAACCCTGGGATTGAGGATCCTTTTCTCTGATCCCTAGAGCAGTGGTTTGAAAAGTGGAAGGGAACAATGGTGTCCATATTCACCCCTTTGATTAGAAGTTACAATGATGGGATGTTACATCATCCCATGTATGGGGGACCTTATCCAAAGGTTAATTGAAACCGCATTGACCAAACAGAAAAATAATCTCATCCTAGACACTGCAGAGGAGGAAAGTCAATAAACGTTAGTCAAGTTTGAAGAAAAGTGTTTAAATAAAGAAAAGGGGGGAATTGTGAGAATAAGCAAGTCTTTTCTTTTCAAAGAACAGTTTAGACAGCCGCCATTTTGGACTGCATGACTTGGCAGCCACCATGTTGACTACATGGCTTGCAGCTCCCCTGGGGGCCACCATCTTGAAACGGCAAAGGCCAACCCCTCCCTTTGAATTAGCCAATTGCAAAAGACTGTGCACCTGAGTTCCAATCAAGAGTGAGGGACAGGTCACGTGCATCAAGATTATTAAGCTGAGCAGACCACCTGCTCAGTGTGTGCGTGTGCTTCCAAACCATGTGTGTGCGCACCCTTCTACATAGAAGTAAAGATATTTGCCTTGCTGCCTAGCTCCCGAGTATGTTTTGTGTCCTACCAGGACCCCACAATTTGGGGGCTCACCTTATTTCTTATAGACCCCTGAAGGGAGAGCGCCATCATAACCTGCTTTTAATTAAAAGTTTTAACCATCTTGGTTACTTTAGGTCTCTGAGTTTGTAAGGTCACCATGCAGGCCTCCCCTGAACTTGTCAGGTTTAGGGCATTCAATGTGACATTATTTATATCTAGAGGCCCTGTGCAGGAAATTCATGCATGGGTAGGGTCCTTAGGCCTAGCTGGCGATCAGGGCCAATTGGGGCCTTCCAGCTGCCGGCTGGGGCCTTCCTTCCCCGGATGCTGGCCGGGGCCTCCTTTCATTTGGCTCTGCCCCCTGGTGGTCAGCACACATCATAGTGAGCGATAGAACTCCTGGTCTCTCGGTCGAACTCCCGAGGGGACACTTTGCATATTAGCCTTTTATATATATACTAGAGGCTCAGTGCAGGAAATTGGTGCATGGGTGGGGTCCCTAGGCCTGGTGGTGATCAGGGCCAATCAGGGCCAGGCTGATCGGGGCCCAAAGGCCCCAGCGGTGTTGGGAGAGGAGGTGATGGTTGCCAGGCCAGGTGCAGAAGGAACAGATGCCAGACACTGACGCTGCTCTCGGTGCCCCACCACCCTGCAGTTCCCCACCTCCCTCTTCCCTCTGTGCCACACTGCCACCACAGGCCTGCTGGTCAGGGGAGGGACTGGGGGAGGGGCCAGGGGATGTTTCGATCCCCAGTTTGGAACGTGCAGGAGGCAGCCAATCAATGATTCTCTTCATCATTGATGTTTCTATCTCTATTTCCCTCTCTGAAATTGATCAAATATATATTTTTAAAATGCAAGGTTTTTAGAGGAAGAAAGGTTGGGCAAGGGAGCTATTGACAGGAGGCATTTGAGATCTTGCTCAAATTCAAATAGGATAACATAAG
>NW_005871067.1:6356030-6361752 GCF_000147115.1 Myotis lucifugus | reverse complement strand
GGCTGAGGAACGGGCTGTAATGATTGGGAATATCTGTGACAGTGACACTGAGGGTGTGATGAGCCATTGCTGGGATCATTCATCCTCAAGAGGTTTTGATTCCAGATGGGAGGAGAAACACAGAGATCAGTGGGCCTTTCTTAGCCTAGAAGGTGAGGAAAGCAGCAGGAGTGGGCTGCCCTACTTTCCTACAAATGTAAACACACAATGTAACTGCATATGGATGTAAGTCAGTGGCCAAATCAATGCCCAGCCAGCCCTGGTGGCTGTGTCCTGCCACTCTCTAGCTGTGTTGTGGTGCTACTTGGCCAGGGAGGCCCAAGCCACATCCCCAAGCACATGTAGTATATGAAGGGGTGGGCAGGAAACCAGAAGCTGGAAATCGGAGCTGAGGTGGACCAGCAGCAATGTGTCTGCCATGGAGCCGGTTGGGGAGCAGCTGTCAGTGCAACTGGCTTTGGAGTCAGAGTAGTTGTGCTTCTTGAACGTCACTGGTGAGTCCCTGTGAGCCCGCAGCATGCCAGCCAGGCTGGGCAGGACCTAGGGACGCCTTTCCCTCCTGGAACCATTCTTCCCAAGGTGGCGGCGTTGGTCATCTTTTTTACTTTTTTATATGGGAAAGCAATCTCTGGGATTGTGGTTCCTGGGATCCCTGGGCCATAGTGTGCACCTCCAGGCCTCACTGTGCCTCCCCTCCCCCTCCTCCTGTGTTGAGGGTCTGGCCCCTGGTGGTCAGTGCTCATCACAGTGACTGGTCGACTGGTCGTTCTGGTCATTCCGCCATAATGGTCACTGGGCTTTTATTATATAGGATATAGATATCCAAAATATGGAAGCAACCTGAGTGTTGCTCAATGCGTGAATTTTCAGATTTACTGATGAAGTAGAAATTATTGCTTCTTTTTAAGTATGATTTCAGCATACAGTGGGGCCTTGACTTATGAGTTTAATTCATTCCGTGACGGAGCTCATAACTCAAATTACTCATATGTCAAATCAAGAAGTGAACGAGTGATGCTGGGCTGATGTAGCATTCACTGTGACGTTCGCTGCGCCAACTAGCAGTGGGGTATCTGAAGCTGGCTCATAACCCAAATTTTAGCTCACAACTCAAAGCAAAAAATCGGCTGAGAGATGGCTCATATCTCGAAAATCTCGTTAGTCGGGACACTCATAAGTCCAGGCCCCATTGTATTCCTTTCAGTCACATTTAACAAATTATATAAGAACTTTTGTTGATTTCTAAAAGTAATAAATACATTAATGCAACACAAAGGCTTTGTGAAAGGATTCAGGAGAAACAGACTATGCTCTAACTGTGAGAGGAGAAAAGGGAGCCAAAGAGAGAAAGAGGAACAAAGAGAAAAAGAGAGAAACAAAGAAGAGACAGAACCAAGATACAGGGAAAAGAGGAACAGTGAGACAAGCAGCTTTTACTCTGGCTCATCATTCTACAACTTTCCTGAGTTGCCTTCGCAGTTGTACTCTGTACTGCAACCCACTTATCACTTAAAACAGCGGTTCTCAACCTGTGGGTCTCGACCCCTTTGGTGGTCAAATGACCCTTTCACAGGGATCGCCTAAGACCATCCTGCATATCAGATATTTACATTACAATTCATAACAGTAGCAGCATTACAGTTATGAAGTAGCAATGAAAATAATTTTATGGTTGGGTCACAACATGAGGAACTGTATTTAAAGGGCCAGAAGGTTGAGAACCACTGACTTAAAAAGTTCAGAGAAAAGACCTCCAGAGGTCATTTAGGTTCTCTTCACACAAAACTGCTCCATATTGAGCCCAGAAAACTGAAGAAAATATATTCCACAAGCTCCCTTAGTGACCTTTTGGCAGTTCATAGTGCATTTAAGTTGAAAACACATTATTGTGTCACCTTTGATCACACCATCGTATGTTTAGAAGTAAACGCTATGAAGATAAGGAAGAAACTTCCCCTGGTTCTTATTGGATTAGATAATCCAGTCTTACCTGTTTTCCTCCCCTCTACAAATTTACTTGAAAGCAGTATTAGTTTCTGTCTAATATTTTGTGTGTCCATTGGAGTGCAAAACTGAACAACTGCAAAATCCTGCTGTGCAAATCCCTTGAAAGAGTTCCCCATGAGATTACTGTGTACAGACACCAGATGCTACCTTAAATACCAACTTGCAAAGAAGGGAAAATTCATAGAGACTTTTTAAGAAATGATGAATCAAAAAGAGAAAAAGGCTTCAAAAAGGGTGCAAACCCAATAAAAAAGTTGACAGCTCCTAAAACAGTTCCAGGAATCAGTCATCTCTCAAAAGAAAAAGCAATTTTTGAGTTTATTTGAGCCAAACTGACAACAATTGCCAGGAAGCAAAATCTCAAGGTATTGAAAAATGCTCCAGAGAGTGGCAGTTTTGAACTAAACAGACTCCTAGTCTCCCAGTTTAATGATTCCTACTGCTTGGTTAAAACCATCAGAAGCAATTTGTCATGTAGCAGGTACTCATGTCACATCATGGTTTAACAGGCTCAGCCCCACTGCCCAACAAGATCTTTGAAGAACTGCAATAATTATTATTTTCTATAAATACAGTTTCTATGCAAAGAAAACTGAAAATATGCACATATGTTTGTATGTGTGTATATATGCACAGGGTGGGGCAAAAATAGCTTTACAGCCATATGGAAAATAATACAATCTACACTAATAAAAGAGAAACATGCAAATTGGTGCCACTCCACTGCACCTACCAGCCAATCAGGGCCAGTATGCAAATTAACCAAACAAAGATGGCAGTGGCCATGAAGCTGGAGGCTTGGGTTGCCCCCGGCAATGAAGGAAGCCAAGGTTCCCGCCCGCCCTGGCTGCCACACAAGGAGTGGCTTGGGGACCTGGGCTGCCGGTGACCCAGGCTTCCAGCCCACCCTGGCCGCTGCTCAAGGTAGAGAACAACATGCAGGCATGGCCAGGAGCCTGAGAGATCAACACAGAGGGGCGCCTGCTCCAAGCACACACACACACACACACACACACACACACACACACACACATACACACACACACACACGGGGCGCCTGCTCTGAATCTCTGCTGCCAGACTGGGACATCCACTGAGGGCTCCTGGACTGTGAGAGGGGCAGGCTTGGCTGAGGGACCCCCACCCTCCAGTGTACGAATTTCATGCACCGGGCCTCTAGTCTATATATATATAAAGAGCCAGGGTCCATAACGTCCAAAACGACCAAAGGCTTAACAGAACACTGGAAGTCAGTCCTGTAGTCTGTGCTGGGTCGCCATAGTGACCCAGCACTGACTGCTGTGCTGTGGGAACCTCAGCGACTCAGCACTGACTGCTGGGGGGGCTGCAATCAGGCCTGGACAGAGGCCTGGAGAGAAAAGCAGGGTCTGATCGCAGCCCCCGTGGCAGTCAGTGCTGGGTCAGCATGGCAGAAGTCAGTCCTGCAGTCAGTGAACATAGGGTCAATTAATATTAAGTGAAATAGGGTTAATTAATATCTCTTTTAGAGGAGTTGAGAATATAAAGTACAGTGTAGAGCAATTATATTATTTCACATAAAACTCTTTTCTAAGATTTTTTTTACTTAAAATGTATATTTATTGTTGAAAGTATTACAGATGTCCCTTTGTTTTAGTTTTTTTCCCATTGATCTCCTCCACCCTGCACCCACCTCTTCCAGGCCTTCACCAGACTATTGTCTGTGTCCATGGGCTATTCCTATCTAATACATAAAAATCTAGAAAAATTTAGAGAAAATAAAATAAAAGATATGCCAGGTAAATATTGAACAGAAGTGCTGAAGTTGTTGCATGAATACTGGATACAGGCTTGAAGCCAAAACACAACTAATGAGATAAAGTTAGTCATTGTAACATAACAAAAGGTTCCTTTCACTAAAGAGATAAGATGGTTCCCAATACTTATACACATAATAGAACAGTGTGGGGGTTCAGAATGAGCCGCACCAAGATGTGTCTCAGTGGTATGCAGATTTTTGAGCTAAGGGCAATTTTAGCTGCAGGCTCAAGTGAAAATTCTGCCCCTCCTTTTAAATACCTAAAAAAAATTGAAACCACAATGTGTGTATATAAAAGCCTAAGTGACTGTTATGACTGGATGACTGGCTGGTAGCTATGATGCACACTGACCACCAGGGGGCAGATGCTCATTGCAAGAGCTTCCCCCTAGTGGTCAGTGAGCTCCCACAGCCAAGCTCCTGTGTCTGGCCAACCTCCTGCAGTCCCTCCCTCCAGCCAGCCGGCCCAATTGGCTCCAATTGCTAGCCTGGCCGAGGGACCACACCTGTGCACAAATTCGTGCACTGGCCTCTAGTAATCCTATCTAATAATAGAGAAACATGGTAATTAAACGTAACATCGCTACCCTTCCCATTGGCTAATCAGGGCGATATGCAAATTAACTGCCAACCAAGATGGCGGCCGGCAGCCAGGCAGCTGAAGTGAACAGGAGGCTTGCTTGCTCCAGTGAAGGAGGAAGCCAAGGTTCCCCGCCTGCCACTACTGGCCTCTGAGCTGCAGTCTAAGAAACAATGTTGCAAATATAGAAGCTAAACAATCCCCAGAAACCTGCTTTCAGCCAGCTGGCCTCGGAGCTGGAGCTAAAACAGTGTTTCAATTATAGAATCCAAACAAACGCAGATACTGCTTTCAGCAGCCGAGGTCTCAGAGCTGGAGCTAAGCCTCAGAGCTAAAGCCGGCTCTCAGCTCCAGTGACAGCCACAGAAGGTAAATAAATCCCAGAATAAAAAAAAAAAAGAAAAAAAGGAGAGGTTGGGAGATTCAGTCACCCGCCAGCCTGAAAACGGCCCTCAGCCCCTCACCCAGACTGGCCAGGCACCCCAGTGGGGACCCCCACCCTGAAGGGGGTGTGACCAGCTGCAAACAGCCATCATCCCCTCACCCAGGCTGGCCAGGCACCCAAGCAGGACCCCCACCCTGAAGGGGGTATGACCAGCTGCAAACAGCCATCATCCCCTCATCCAGGCTGGCCAGGCACCCAAGCAGGACCCCCACCCTGATCTGGGACACCCTTCAGGGCAAACCAGCCGGCCCCCACCTGTGCATCAGGCCTCTATCCTATATAGTAAAAGGGTAATATGCCTCCCAGCACCGGGATCAGCAGAGCCGCAAGGCCTCCTAGCCCCGGGTCAGCTGAGCAGCGAGGCCTCCTGGCCCCTGGAGCAGCGTGACAGGGGGCAGCGCCCAAACCCCCTGATCGCCCTGCGGCTCTGTGTGTGACAGGGGGCAGGGCCACAACCTCCCTATCCGCCCTGCTCTGTTCGTGACAGGGGAAGGCGCCCCAACCCCCTGATCGGCCCTCCTCTGTGCCTGATAGGGGGGAGCTCCCCAACCCCCTGATCGCCCTGTGGCTTTGTGTGTGACAAGGTGCGGAGTGCCAACCCCTGATCCGCCCTGCTCTGTGTGTGACAGGGGGCGGTGCCTCAACTCCCCTATCGGCCCTACTCTGTGCATGATAGGGGGGGAGCTCCCCAAAACCCCCATAGGCCCTGCTCTGTGTGTGATGGGGTAGAGCCACAACCTCCCCATCGGCCCTGCCCTGAGTGTGACAGCGGCGGCGCCCCAACCCCCTGATCGGCCCTGCTCTGTGGGTGACAGGGGGCAGTGCCCCAACCCCCTGATTGGCCCTGCTCTGTGCGTGACAGGGCATGGTGCTGCAACCTCCCCATCGCCCT
>NW_005871067.1:6345402-6355908 GCF_000147115.1 Myotis lucifugus | reverse complement strand
CCCCAACTCCCCAATCGGCCCTGTTCTGAGCCCAACCAGGGGCTGCCCTTAGGGATTGGGCCTCCCCTTGTCCCCCCTGTCCCAGCAGGTCATTTTCTCCCGAGGGTTCCCAGACTGTGAGAGGGCACAAGTGGGGCTGAGGGACCCTCCCCCCCCCCCCCCGCCATTGCACAAATTTTTGTGCACCGGGCCTCTAGTCTATATATATAAAGAGCCAGGGGCCATTCCAACCGAATGGATGACTGAACAGGCTGACTGGTTTGACAAGGCTGGCAGGGGGGGCAGTGAGGGACAACCAAATGACTGAGCAGCAGGCTGCGTGGGGTGACCAGGCCCTCTGACATTCCCTGAAAGTCCTGGATTGCGAGAGGGCGGTTCTTGGGTGATGAACCCTGGAATCAGCTCCCTCCTCTCTGGTTCCAGGTGCGTCACCTGAGAAGTGCAGCTGCCAAGTCACCATGTGGTCAGTGCGCGTCATAGCTACCAGTCAAAGCGTCTTTCCCCTGGTGATCATTGTGTGTCATAGATACTGGTTGGAAGGTCAAATGGTCGGATGGCCACTTAGGCTTTTATATATATATATGCTGCAATAAACATAGGGGTGAATATATTCTTTTGAATTAGTGTTTTGAGTTTCTTTGGATAAATTCCCAGAACTGGAATTACTAGATCATAAGGCAGTTCTATTTTTATTTTTTTGAGGTAACTCCATAATAATGTCCACAGTGGCTGCATCAATCTGCATTACCAACAACAGTGCACAGGATTCCCTTTACTTCCACATGATCACCAACATTTGTTGTTTGTTGATGTCTTGATGATAGACATTCTGACAGGCTTGGGGTCATATCTCTTTGTGGTTTTAATTTATGTTTCTTTGATGAATAGTGACATTAAGAATCTTTTCTATTGGCCATCTGTATGTCCTCTTTGGAGAACTGTCTATTCAGGACACATTTTTAATTGGATTATTTATTTATTTGGTGTTGAGTTTTAGAAGTTCTTTATGAATTTTGGATTTTAACCCCTTAACAGATATATCTTTGGTGAATATGTTCTCCCATTCAGTGGGTTGTCTCTTCATTTTGTTGATGGTTTACTTTGCTGAGAAAAACTTTCTAGTTTGATGTAGTCCCATTTGTTTATTTTTGTTTGTTTGTTTCCCTTTCTTGAGGAGATATATCAGAAAAAAATATTGCTATGAGAAATGTCAGAGATTTTACTGCCTATGTTTCCTTCTAGGATTTTTAAAGCTTTGACTGTTAACATTTAAGTCTTTAATCCACTTTGAGTTTATTTTCCTGTGCAGTGTAAGACGGTGGTCTAGTTTCATTTTTTGCACATATTGTCCAATTTCCCCAACACCATTTGTTAAATAGACTATTTTTAGTCCATTGTATGTTTTTGCCTCCTTAGTCAAATATTAATCGACTATAAAGTTGTGTATTTATTTCTGGGCTCTCTATTCTGTTCCATTTATCTATGTCTGTTTTTATGCCAGTACCATGCTTTTGATTACTACTGCCTTGTAGTATAGTTTGATATCAGGTAGAGTGATTCCTCCAACTTTATTCTTCTTTATCAAGATTGCTGTTGCTATTCAGGGTCTTTGTGGACCCATATAAATTTTTTTCATATTTCTTCTAGTTCTGTGAAATACATCATTGGTATCTTGATAGGAATTACATTAAATCTGTAGATTACTTTGGGTAGTATAAACATTTTAATGATGTTATTTTTTCCTATCCATGAACACAGTATATTCTTCCACTTATTTATATCTTCTTCAATTTCTTTCTTCAGTGTCTTATAATTTTCCAAGTACAGGTCTTTTAGATCCTTGGTTAAATTTATACCTAGGTATTTTATTCATTTTGAAGCAATTGGGAATGGGAATTTTTGTTTCCCTTTCTGGTAATTCATTATCCTATCTAATAATAGACAAACATGGTAATTGACCGTACCTTCACTATGCCTCCCATTGGCTAATCAGCACAATATGCAAATTAACCACCAACAAAGATGGCGGCTAATTTGCATACTGCAGGCAGGGTGGGATAGAGTGAGCCGCCAGCCTGAGCCGCCATCCAGGCCCCTGTGTACGACCCCAGAAGCCTCCTGCCTGCCACCCGTGATTGGATCCGATCCCGGGCCACAGGCCGGCCCCAGAAGCCCCAGAAGCCCCAGAAGCCACCTGCTGCCCATGATCTGATCCGATCCTGGGCCGCAGGCTGGCCCCAGAAGCCCCAGAAGCCGCCTGATATGGCAGTAACTCTATCAGTAAGCACTCTAAAGTCAGTGGCATACATGCACCAATTAAAAGACAGATTATGAGGGTGAATCAAAAACAAAACCCACTTTAAATATAAAGACACATATAGATTAAAAGTAAATGAATTAAGCTGCAGCCTGTTTTGCTCAGTGAATACAGCATTAGCCCGTGGACTGAAGGGTCCCAGGTTCGATTCCAGTCAAGGGCATGTACCTCAGTTGCTGGCTTGATCCCCAGTCCCTATCAGAGCATGTGCAGGAGGCAACCAATCAATGTGTCTCTCCCTTTCCCTTCACTCTCTCTAAAATTCAATGGAAAAATATCCTTGGGTGAAGATTAACAAAAACAAAGTAAATGGATTAAGTAACATTAAAGAGATTATAAGAAAAATATATTCCAAATTTTGTTAGTTGTATAATGGTTATGTTTAAATTATTAACACCTAAGAAATTGGGTGAAGGGTACATATAATATGCTGTAGTATTTTATAGTTTTTTTTACATGTATGAGATTATTTCAAATTAAAATATTAAAAAATTAAAAATTAATAAAATATTAATTGAAATGTGTATGCATTACATGAAAAATCTCCTAATTGCTTCTAGCATAATTTATTAAATTGTGCTAAAATTTACAAGGGTTCAGTTAAAAAATATCTTAATTCTAAATGATATAATAGAAAATATATAATAGTGCAGTTATAAGCACTTATCTAAAAATAAAAATTTAAAGAAGTGAATTTAAAGAAGGGATTAGCCAAAGAAAATATATGCACAACCCATGGACACAGACAACAGTATGGTGATGGCCAGAGAGATGTGGGGGGCAAGAGCTGGGTAGAGGGGGCAAAAGGGGGGAAATAGGGACATCCTATATCTACACTAATAAAAGAGAAACATGGTAATTAGCGTATGACCGCTACCCTTCCCATTGGCTAATCAGCATATCCTTATGCAAATTAACTGTCAGCCAAGATGGCGGCCGGCAGCCATGCGCTGAAGCGAACAGGGAGGCTTGCTTGCTCCAGTGATGGCAGACTCCAATGTTCCCCGCCTGACTTGCCGGCCTCTCAGCTGCAACTCTAAGCAACTATGTTGCAAATATAGAAGCTAAACAAAACCCCAGAAACCGGCTTTCAGTCAGCCGGGCTTCAGCCAGCCGGACCGCAAAATTGTATCAAATACAGAAGGTAAAGGCCAGAAACCTGCTTTCAGCAGCAATGCCTCAGAGCTAAAGCTGGCCCAGAATAGAAAAAAAGAAAAAAGAAAAAAAGGAGCAGTTGGGAGCTTCAGTCACCCGCCAGCCTGAAAACGGCCCTCAGCTCCTCACCCAGACTGGCCAGGCACCCCAGTGAGTGCCCCCACCCTGATCCAGGACACCCTTCAGGGCAAACCAGCCGGCCCCCACCCATGCACCAGGCCTCTATTCTATATAGTAAAAGGGTAATATGCCTCCTGGCACCAAGATCAGCGGAGCAGCGAGGCCTCCCGGCACCGGGATCAGCGTGACAGGGGGCAGCGCCCAAACCCCCTGATCGCCCTGTGGCTCTGTGTGTGACAGGGGCCGGAGCCACAACCTCCCTATCCACCCTGCTCTGTTCGTGACAAGGCGCTCCAACCCCCTGATCAGCCCTGCTCTGTGCCTGATAGGCGGGAGCTCCCCAACCCCCTGATCGCCCTGTGGCTCTGTGTGTGACAGGGTGCGGCGCGCCAACCCCTGATCGGCCCTGCTCTGTGTGTGACAGGGTGTGGCGCCCCAACCCCCCACCCCCACACACACAGGCCCTGCTCTGTGTGTGACAGGATAGAGCCATAACCTCTCCATCGGCCCTGCCCTGAGTATGACAGTGGTGGCGCCCAACCCCCTGATCGGCCCTGCTCTGTGGGTGATAGAGGGTGGTGCCCCAACCCCCTTCCATGGGCCTTGCTCTGTGTGTAACAGGGTAGAGCCATAACCTCCCCATTGGCCCTGCCCTGAGTGTGACAGGGTGCAGCGCCCCAACCCCCTGATCCGCCCTGCTCTGTGTGTGACAAGGGGTGGTGCTCCAACTCCCTTATCGGCCCTGCTCTGTGAGTGACAGGGGGCAGCGCCCCAACCCCCTGATTGGCCCTGCTCTGTGCGTGACAGGGGGTGGCGCCGCAACCTCCTCATCAACCCTGCCTTGAGTGTGACAGGGGGCGGTATCCCAACCCCCCAATCAGCCCTACCCTGAGTGTGACTAGGGGTGGCATCGCAACCTCTCAATCCGCCCTGCTTTGTGCATGACAGATGGTGGCGCCCCAACTCCCCAATTGGCCCTGCTCTGAGCCCGACCAGGGGCTGCACCTAGGGATTGGGCCTGCCCTCTGCCACCCGGGAGCAGGCTTAAGCCAGCAGGTCATTATCTCCCGAGGGGTCCCAGACTGCGAGGGCACAGGCCGGGCTGGGGAACCCCCCCTTCCCCCCCGAGTGCACAAATTTTTGTGCACCAGGCCTCTAGTAATAATAATAAAAGGCTAATATGCAAATTGCCTGAATGGCAGAATGACCGGTTGCTGTGATGCGCACTGGCCACCAGGGGGCAGACGCTCAATGCAGGAGCTGCCCCCTGGTGGTCAGTGCACTTCCATATGGGGAGTGCCACTCAGCCAGAAGCTGGCTCATGGCTGGCCAGTGCAGAGGTGGTGGCAGGAGCCTCTCCCACCTCCGTGGCAGCACTAAGAATGTCCAACTAACAGTTTAGACCCAATCCCTTGGGAGCCTAAGCCTTTAGTTGGACATTCCCTGAGGGCTCCCTGGCTGCCAGAAGGATGTCTGACTGCAAGTTTAGGCCTTATCCCCCGGGGAGTGGGCCTAAGTCAACAGGTGGACATCTCCCAAGGGGTCCTGGACTGCAAATGGGCGCAGGCCGGGCTGAGGGGACCCCCCCCCCCCCGCGAGTGCACAAATTTTTGTGCACTGAGCCTCTAGTTGGTATATAAAACTACAATTGATTTCTAGATATTTATTTTGTATTCTTCTACTTTACTGAATTAATTTATCAGTTCTAGGAGTTTTTTGGTGGAATCTTTAGGGTTCTCTATATACAGAATAATGTCATCTGCAAATAATAACAGTTTTACTTCTTCCTTTCTAATTTGGATGCTGTAGCTAAGACTTCCAGTACTGTGTTGAGTAAGGGTGGTGAAAGTGGACATTCCTGTCTTGTTCCCGATCTTCAGGGGAATACTTGTAGTTTTTTGCCCATTGAATATGATGTTAGCTGTGGGTTTATCATATATGGCCTTCATTATATTGAGTATGTTCCCTCTATTCCCACTTTGCTGAGAGTTTTTATCATAAATAGATGCTGGATTTTATCAAATACTTTTTCTGCATCTATTGATATAATCATGTGATTTTTATCTTTCATTTTGTTTATGTGGTGTGTCACTTTTTTTTTGGTGTATCACTTTTATTATTTTGTGGCTATTGTATCAACCTTGCATCTCTGGAATTAATTGATCAAGTAGCATAACATGTTTCAAATCATAGAATTAATAAAGGCATATGTGTTAGATGCAAAACTGCCTCAGAAATATTCCTCCTTAAGTGAAACATTTGCTATCAAAACAGCTCATGAATACAGGAGCTAAATTTTATGAACATGGTTTTTATCAAAACTTTTCCACTATAAAATGCTGACTAGGTTACAAAAGTTAACAAAATTGTTGGGTTGTTTGTACACAGTTAGGCTCTATGTTATTTTAAATATCTCAAAAACTGACCTCTCGTTTGCCAACAATCCTAAATCTGCCATTATTATTTTGCCTTCTTTTATGCTTATTACTATTATTTCTTTCTAATTATAATCAACTGCATATACTGTGAATGTGCCAAAGGAGTTTGTAAGATCTAAGCACATACACATTCATTGGGAAGAAATAACTAAATTTAGGAGTGATTTCAGATTTATAAGAATTTTATACAAAACATTTATGATTTTAATATGTTAAAATGTACAATAAACTTTATAATTAAAACCAGAATCACCTAAGAAGCAAGTTTTTCTAAACTAACAAAACATAAAGTTGGGTTCTTGTTTAATTAGCATTTTTATATCTCATTATAAAATGAGAGTGCTTAATTAAATTACCTCTAAATTTTCCCTTTTTACGAAACTTTTAAAATTCATATTCTATTAGAGCCAGCTCAGAAAATGACCTCTCCAAGCTCCATTAATAACCAGAAAATAAAAATAGGAGTTTAACTTATGGAGAGTCATAAGAAGCACATATTAAAAATATATATTATTAATATTTCTTTTATAAAAAACTTGGAAAAATTGGTAGATATCACAAATGAACCCATTTTTATAGTTATTTTTAGAGAGTGGAACTTCTAAGAAGTGAATGTGTTTTACTAGAGACAATTGTAATTTCATTTGTATGCTAATACCTCCTTCTCACAAGAAGCTTGAGACTCTGACATGTGCTCAGGAGAAAATAGCATTTCTATGGAATAGAAAAGCTTCATGCTAAGTAATCAGGTATATAATTTTCAGAGCTTCCAAGGTACCTTGGTTGGGCTGTTCTAAGAGATGTTTCATGATGGCATACTGCTCATATGGTAAATTTATTGCAAGTCTCTTGCTCAAGGATATAAGATTTTTATATATTTTTTCACACATGATATAATGTTATTAATTAATGGTGTTTTTCTCTGAAATTTAATATAAATAATTAAAAAGCACACACTACACATATTTTCACAATAGACTTCAAAATCACCATATTTCTCCACTGTCCTCAGGAGGTTCTGGGTGAAAACAGTAGTATATCCATGTTGGCTGTTTTAAAATCCTGATATATTTTCCAAATTCCCACTTGTTACTCTATGGTCCATAGCAACAAAGTAGGAAAATTAGTGGGTGAGTCATTTCTACCAAAACTTTACACAATGATTATAGCTAAGTTGCCTACACATTGCTTTGGATTCTTCTTTTTTTTCTTTCTTTCTTTTTTTTGTGTGCAAAGAGTCAATATTTTTTCCACTTACTTTTTAGAGAGTGGAAGGGAGGGGGAGGGGGAAAGAAAAAGAGAGGAAAGAGAGAAAAAGAGATAAATATCAATGTGATAAAGACACATCAATTGATTGCCTCCCACATTTACCCCCACCAGGGTGGGGATTGGACCTGCAACCCAGATACGTGCCCTAGACCAGGAATTGAACCCACGACCCTCTGATGTGCAGGTAATGCTCAAACCACTGAGCCACACAGGCCAGGGTGGAGTCTTCTTTATCAAGACTCGAACAAAATTAATAGCGAAGTTACATCACAAAAGATTGTTGAGTGGGAAGCTCTAGGAACTATTCCTTCCACAAAAAGAAACTACAAAGATGGGAAGAACTGTCTGAAGCAACTATTGTGGCACTCTGGAGTCTAAATAAACCTTTATAATATCCAGGGAAGTGCTTGGTGAAGAAAGAGGCTGTTACATTTCATTGAAATTTTGTGTTTCACTCAGTGACTGCCATACCCCATTCCCAGTCCATGTGGCAGGCAGCCATGGGGAGGGCACCCACAATTCTGGTGTGGCTAGCTGGTGCCAATTAGAGCTATTGGGGTGTTGTCTTCCCAAAATAGGAACTGCCCATTTTAATAATTGATTTTGATAGCTGAGGGGCCAGCATAGAGGCTGACCATTATATCAACCCCCACTGATTGGAGAGGTTTTTCAACCACATTGATCAGAGAAAATTTAGAGACATATATACAAGTTTTACTTTTTCTTATTGGACCCAGGCATTCAAGGAAATCTCTGTGAGGTCATTGGCTGACTGCAGAGATAACATTCCAGTGACTACGTATGACAAGTCTTTGCAAAAATAGCTTGGAAAAGTCATAAACAAAGGGACAGCTGCAGCTTTTATCAAGTAACAACAGCAACCCCTGAGAGGGAGTAGAATTTTATTTCTAGAGTTACCACATTACAACATTCAAAACATCTAGTTCTAAACAAAAATTTTCAAAGCATACAAAGAAGCAAGAAAGTATGGCCCATTCACAGGAACAAGAGAAATTAACAAAACCTATCCCAAACATCAGACTTATGAGACAAAGACATTAAATGAAGTGTCTTAAATGTACTCAAAGAACTGAAAGAAATCATAGACAAAGAACTACAGTAAATCAGGAGAACAATGTATGAATAAGTTGGTAATATCAATAAAAAGGTATAAATTATAAAAGAGAATGAAATAAAAATTCTGAAACTAATATAAAAATTATTAGAGATATTTAACAACAGATTCAAACATGCAGAAGAAAAAAAAATCCGTGAATTTATAGATAATTCAATTGAAATTATCCAGTCTAAAGAAAAGAAAAAATGAACAAAGCCTTAGGGTCCTATGGTGGCGTGCTATTAAGTATACCAACATATGCATAATGGGGGTCACCGAATGAGAAGAGAGACTTTCTGTGAAAAAAAAAATATATATATTTGAAAAATAGTAGTCAAAAACCTCCCAAATTTATCTGAGGAATGCAAGGGTAGTTCAACATGAGAAAATCAATGTAATATACCTCACTAATAGATACAGAAAAAGTACTTAACAATATTCAACAACCTTTCATGACAAAAACACTCAACAAACTAGGAATAGAAAAAATTCATCAACATGATAAAGGCCATTTAGGAAAAAGCATCAGCGAACATCATACTCAATAGCAAGAGACTGAAAATATCCTTCCTAAATCAGGAACAAGACTTGGATGCCTGATTTCACCATTGTTATGTATGATTATACTGAAAGGAAGTCTTAGCTAGAGAAATTAGGCAAGAAAAAAACCCACATCTAAATTGGAAAGAATAAGGTAAAGCTATTCACAGATAACCAGTACTGTATACAGGAACTTAAAAAAAAAATCCACACACACAAAAAAATCACTAAATGTAATAAATAAATTCAGCAAAGTTGCAGGGTATAAGATAAACATACACATTATGTTTCCATACACTAAAATAAACAATTCAAAAAGAAAATTAATAAAACAATTCCATTTACTAAGATATAAAGAGTAAAATATTGGGAATAAATTTAACCAAAGAGATGAAAAACTTGTTCACTAAAAACTACAACAGATTGATGAAAGGAATTAAAGAAGACTTAAGCAAATGGAGAGACTTCCCATGTTCATGACTGAAAGCCTTAACATTGCAAATATGGCAACAGTTATTGCTAAAATGATGATACTCTCCAAAATAACCTACAGATTTAATGCTCTCTTTACCAAAATCCTGATGGCCTTCTTTGTAGACATGGAAAACCTGATTCTCAACTTCATGTAGAATTACAAAAGTTCCCAAGTAGCCAACACAATATGTTAAAGTAAAATAAATTAGGTTAAGTCATACTTCCCAATTTCAAAACTTATTATAAAGCTACAGTGGTCAGGACAGTGTGGTACTGGCATAAGGATAGACACAAAAATGACTAGATCTAAGAGTACAGAAATAAACTCAAACACCTATGGCCAACTGATTTTCAATAATAGTGCCTAGACCATTTAATGGGTAAAGAATCGTCCCCTCAATAAATGGTGCTGGGACAGTTGAATGATGACATGCAAAAGGGTGAAGTTAGACTTTCATATACACAAAAGAGTTGTAAAGGTGTGAAAAAGAAACAAATCAAGACTTTTCAGCTCTTTTCCTAAATTCTATTTTCCAATTATATAGTCACTAGAGGCCCAGTGCACAAAATTCTTGCACGGGGGGTGGGGGGTGTCCCTCAGCCTGGCCTGCACCCTCTCCAATATGGGACCCCTTGGGGGATGTCAGATATCCTTCTCACAATCCGGGACCGCTGGCTCCTAACTGCTAGCCTGCCTGCCTGCCTGATTGCCCCTAATTGCCTCTGCCTGCTGGCCTGATTGCCCCTAGCTTGCCCCTCTGCCAACCTGATCACTCCTACCTTGCCCCCTTGCCAGCCTGATTGCCCCTACCTTATCCCCCTGCTGGCCTGATCACCCCTAACTGCCTCTGCCTCGTCCCCCAGCCTAAGCTGCAGTCGGACCTCCCTCTGTGGGAGGCGACCTGGTGGATTAGGGGAAAGGCTCCATTCCCATCACCCTACTGCTGCTGCCACTGCGGCCTGAGCCTGGGCCCTTCAAGCCGCACATCAGCTCTTCACAGCACCCTCGCTGCCTGAGCCTGGGTCCCTTTGCAGCCTGCCTCGTCTTTAGCAGCCACCCATGCTGCTGAGCCTGG
>NW_005871067.1:6268507-6345302 GCF_000147115.1 Myotis lucifugus | reverse complement strand
AACACCCCGGTGGGGTGTGAGGCGGGGCCCTTCGGAATCACCCTCAACCCTTCCACCCGCCTTTGGCTTTTTAGTGAGACCTTCAAACACTATGCGCGAGCACTCTCCACAGCATATGTGACCCCTATATTCGTTTGTGCCCCCCCCCCTGCCCCCCCCCCCCCCCCCGCTAAGCCACAGTCTGGCCTCCCTCTGCAGGAGGTGACCTGGTGGATCAGGGGAAGGCACTGCCCCCCATTACCCCGCTGCTGCTGCCACTGCCACTGCTGGCCTGAGCCTGGGCCCTTTGCAGCCGCGCCTCAGCCCTTCGAAGCCACCTGTGGCTGCCTCAGCCTGGGACCTACACAGCCAGCCCCGGGCCCACAGACCCTTCTTGCCGCCACGCCCCAGAGGCCTGGGGCCCACAGATCCCTCCTGCCGCCACGCCCCAGAGGCCCAGGGCCCACTGTTCTGTCATTCGTCTGGTCGTGACTGACCCTGGCTCTTTATATATTAGGATCCTTTTCTTTCATACCAATACCTTCAAAGGTTAAGTTTCACTTTAGTAAATAAGCATCATACATATTAATAGCAACCATTGCTGCTTTGCTCTGACATATGCAAATGTTTTAGTTCCAAGTTATGTTGTTGTTATATAGTATTGTTTAAAATCAGAGTAAACCCATGTATTTAATCCCTTATCATGTTCCTAAATATTTTACAGCTTTCTGTTCTGTATATCTATCTTGACTAATATTAGTATTCTCTACCAACTTAGCAATATTTTCTAATGTAAATACACACTAGAAGAAAATTATTAATATGTGGATTGTAGATGATATTAATAACCTTGCATTACAGATTGCCCCAGTGATGTCCAAGCATCTTGGATATGAAGCACACTAATAACATCTTATACTGAATGTCAGCAGTATAAATAAATAGATAGACTCCTTCATTTTTTAAGTTTAAGGATACTTTTTAAAATATGTTGTGCCTGATTTTTTTAATAAGACAGCCCTCAGGAAAGAAATTTTAACCTGAGTAGTCATTTATTTTTTTAAATATATTTTTATTGATTTCAGAGAGAAAGGTTTGCTATCCCAGTGAACATGGGAGTCTTCTACTGATGAGTTCTAAAACATAAATTAGAACATAAATTAAGTTCTAAAACATATGCACACTCGGTAATTTTACCAGGATCATGGACCCACGTGCTGAGCGCTCTTTATAATGAAAACAGTTGATTATTTCTAAACCTTAAAACAAATCCTCTTATTTCAGTTTCCAGCCCCCTTTTAGTCACATCTAGCTTCATTCAATGAATCTTTCCACCAGCCTGAAGGAAGTTGTATTTTTTTTAATATGCTTACTGTCTGGTAGGCAACCCACACCTTGACTGAAGTGGCAATGCTGTCATGCTAATGATAAAAATGACAAACACGGTTTAAGTTTCAACAAGCATAGCCTGAATTCTAAACCCTAGCCTCCCTGGGAGGGAGTACACTTAAAAGCAGGTGACTTAGAATTACAAGTCATATGACACAGTGACCAATCTCATTCTTCCATTAAAATCAACCAAATTACATGAGAAATTATATCATCGTAATAAAGAAAATATTTTGAATGATACTGGATGTTGAGCTTGTATAAGAGAATGTTTAGTTCCATGTGATATCTGAGAAAGAAAAGCTGAAAAAAATCCTTTATCATTTGCCTATGAAATCAAGGGAATATACTACCTTCCTTAAAATAATTTGAACTTTACAGGTTTTTCCACCATCCATGATATTTTTGCTTTACCCACCACACATCTGTTTTCCCAGAAGATCTAAATGAATTTCTCATTGACATCTAAGAAAGCATTTGTAAATTTTGCTTTTGAAAGGTTTCATGGAATATATTACTTAGAACTGTTTTCAGGTTCTGGATTAATTATTAAATAACTAGAGGCCTGATGCACGAAATTTGTGCATGGGTAGGGTCCCTAGGCCTGGCCGGCAATCAGGGCCGATCTATGGGGTGACCAGTGGAGCAATCGGGGGGCCCCTGCTGGCACCCACCTTGGCTGGCCTGGAGCCTGCGGGCTGGGGGCAGTTCCTGCATTGAGTATCTGCCCCCTGGTGGTGAGTGCGCATCATAGTGACTGGTCGTTCAGCCATTCAGTCAATTTGCATATTAGGCTTTTATTATATAGGACTGGAGGCCCGGTGCATGAAATTCGTGCATGGTGGTGGGGGGTTGTCCCTCAGCTCAACCTGCACCCTCTCACAATCTGGGACTGCTGGCTCCTAATCGCTCACCTGCCTGCCTGCCTGATTACCCATAACCACTCACCTGCCTGCCTCATCACCCCTAACCACACTGCCTGCCTGATCACCCCTAACTGCCTCTGCCTCAGCCCCCATCACCATGGCTTCATCTGGAAGGATGTCGGAATGACGTCCGGAAGGTCATTTGTCTGTCCAGTCTAATTAGCATATTATGCTTTTATTACTATAGATATTGTGCAAAGTTTCGAGTTATTCTTCTCATGCCACAAATAAACAAGAACTACTGGAGAAACCACAATGTGTGTTTAAACAATAATTACTCAAGGATTAGGTTTGATAAATCCCACTATCACCTTCCAGCTGTCACCCTCCTCCACCAGCCTCATAGACCAGTAGGGTGCTAAGCAGTCCTGTATATAAAATTGGATTTTAGCAACAATGGACTTATTTTCCACTGCACTGAAATACCAACACAAGACACTGGTGTCTTCTTCCATGGTCATGGTTTATTGAGATTTTTTTCTGTTTTTATTCTGTTTTTATTTCCCTGATAGTCACTAAAGGCTCTAGTTAGAGTTCTCCTTTGAGTCATTGATATAATATTACATTAGGGTTAGGGATCCAAAGTCACAAGATTAAGAATTATGAGGGCCCCTGTTGTAATAGTCACAGTATCTGAACCGGAATATCTTTAAAGTGGTAATAATTATTATGATAATTATAATTTGGAAAATAATTTTAGTTGTGAGACTTAGGGAATTGTTTGCATGCTGACCACTATCTGGTGGGGAGAAGGAATTTTTTTAGAAACTAGAAATATGTATCAAGTGGAAAGAGACAGAAAATAAGCAGAACGTCCAATAATATGAGGTCAATGATGAGAATGTACTTTTTGAATCCTCCAAAAAATCAATTTCCTGATATCATACATTGGATAAAAGTGATACCAACAATACCTGGGCTCCCTAGTTGTTTTCACTGTACATATTCTTATCCTTTTCAATGGAATGGCCTCCTGATCCCTCACATACCCTAAAGCCAATGAAGTTCCTTATCTATTGGGGGAAAAAACACTATTTTTATTTAAAAAGAAAGAAGAGATCTGTGAGTAAGTGAAGTTACTCCTTTGGGCCATTTTACACTTGAAAAGGTAGAGGTCAACATCTATGTTGTTGCATGAAATTATATCATAAAATACATATTGTAATTCCTTCTCTTCCCTGGGCACTTCATTATAAACAAGTTATAATCCAGGTGATTCTAGGTTCATAGACACAAAACAGAGATTGGTAAGTCAATCTTCCAGGAACACTTACTGAGATACTATTGGTTCCATCACATCATAACAAGTGCTACAATGTTGGTTATAATTTGAGATAAGGATTATCTCTACATATAGAGTCCCCAAGATCCAGAGTGAGGCAAGACAGATAAGTAAAATATTATCACTCATAAAAGCAGCCTATCCATACAAGCCCATATCGAATTCTTGCCAGCTTCTCATTTTTATAAAATACACATAAACACACATTGGTAGGAAAAACACATTTGTCCCATGAGAGATAAGAGCATTGAGATCAAATCTGCTGGGTCAGGAACATTCCCAGAACATAAGGCAGGTTTGAATAGTGCTCCACAGGACAAGAATGTTTGGCAGGAGGGAGGATATTTGTGGCACCAGAGATGGTCTCCATCCATTTAGCTGCTGTTATCTAGCAGATATTTACTGTTGAAAGTTCAAATTCTTTTTACATCATTAGCCCGAAAAAAAGTCACAGTGCATAGCAAGTGTCCTGGACAAATGATGTGAGAGTTGACAGGTGGAAAATTGGAAACTCATGTAATGAAATGATTTCAATCCCTTGAGTCTGTCAACATGGTTTAGAAACCAGTTACTTGTAAAATCCATACAAACATCAAAAATACAGGTCAGACCCTGACCAGGTAGCTCAGGTGGTTGGAGCATTGTCCCAATGCTCCAGGGTTGTGGGTTCTAGCCCTGGTTAGGGCACATACAACAATCAACTAATGGATGCATGGGTGGGTGGAAGGACAGGTCAAAGTTTCTCTCTCTCTCTCTCTCTCTCTCTCTCTCTCTCTCTCTCTCATCAATAAATAAATTATTTTTTAAAAAACTAAAAATATCTAGTGGTCCAGCTATTTGAGAAGGTATCATTGCTATTCATGACATGGGCACACAAACATTGTCTAGTCTCTGTCAATGTCCCTAACCTCTGAGGCCTTGCACTGACCCAGCCTTCACAATGGGCTTATTCAAATTTTCATCCTATATCACTTCTCCTCATAATGCCTTTTGAAGCTGACTAGCCATTCCATAAAATAACAGTTTCTTTCACTGCCCAGAAACTTCCTCTTTCAGGTTTCCACAGAGTCCCCAGTTCTGGAACCTGGGGGCCTGGAACACTTGCCTATAGCCATTATGGCAAGGCACACTGGTAAAGAGTACTTCTTTGGACCTTAATTTTTATATCTTTCCTAAAGTAGGTAACATAAGAGTAGCCACTTAAATATTTTTTGAATGATATAGGTAGAAATAGCAAAATACTTGCTTTTAATATATATTTAAGTACATATTTCAAAAGAAACAAAAACAAAATCAAAGCCTTAGTAAATGTTGATTTATTAGACATTTTAGAAAATTAATAAAATTCTGAATATTTTTAACAATTTTGACTAATGAATGATTTCATTTTCAGATATATATGCATGCAGTTTCATTTTATTATAACTTAGGCCTTGTCTGTATACAGTAATCAAATAAACTCACTGTAAAAAAAAAAAAAAAGAAGTACTGCTTTGCATTTCAATGGGTTTGAAGCTCAGTGTCCCATTGTACTGGCTGGTCTTTGGGTGTAAGAGTGATGACATATATAGTGTTTGTCACTGTGCTTAGTGTGTCGAAATTTCTAAAAATGGCATGATCTGTGTTGCTGCTTTGCTACAGACCAACCTATCATATCCTCTCTGAGTAGGGAGACCACACATCCGGATTTTTCCTCAGCAGTCCTACTGTTCCAACATAATTATTAACAGCATCCCTTTTGCTCTTAAAATATCCAAGTTTGAAGGATCTATTGCCTCTGTAACTAAACTTTCTCGGCTGAGGAGACTTTTCCCATAACGTTGTCCCAGTGTAGAAGGTATGATTACATTTCTATGTGGTATCTAAAACAAAACAAAACAAACAAAGAAAACAAAAAACAACAACTCAGAGACCCAGAGACAAGCTGATGGTTTCCAGAGGGAAGGGGGTCAGGGGATGTGTGAAAAAGGTGAAGAGAATAAGAGGCACGGACTTCCAGTTATAGAATAAATAAGCCATGGGGATATAAAGTACAGCACAGGAAATATATTCAATAATAGCTATGTATGGTGACAGATGGTTACTAGACTTATTATGGTGGTCATATTGTAAGGTATATAAATGTCAAATCATTATTTTTTACACCAAAAACTAATATAATATTGTATGTCAACTGTACTTTAATTTAAATAAAAGAAAGAAGACAACCAATGGTGTTTTCAAAGGGGAAAAAAAAAACAAGTATAAACAGTAAAACACACGAAGTCTAAAATGCCAACTCAAATTATAAAGTAGGTATGCCCAAGATGTACTTTGAGGGCAAAGAGAATTAGTGTACCTAGTTGATTTAAGCTTTCAGGAAACCTTTGATAATCTTCTCATCAAGAAGTGTTTTTGTTTTTGTTTTTGTTTTTGTTTTTGTTTTTGTTTTTGTTTTTGGTATGTGTGTGTAGTATCACTATATACTAGTGGCCCAGTGCACAGATTTGTGCACATTGAAAAGAAATTAATTAGAAGATCCATGCGGTAATTCCATTACTGCAAAAAATTACATGTCAAAATAGTATCTATAATAATAAAAGCGTAATATACTAATGAGACCAGATGGCCGAACAGCAAAATGAGCATCTGGACGACCTTCTGGACAACCTTCCGAACAAAGCCGGGGCTGTGAGGGGCAACGCAGCCATCGTAGCTGTGAAGGCCGAGCCCCTTGCACAAATTTTGTACATCAGGCCTCTAGTATATAATATCTATACTAATAAAAGGATAATATGCTAATTAGACCGGGTCAACCGGACTTCTTCTGGATGTCTGACTTCCTTCTGGATAGTTAGGGGGTGACCAGGCCAGCAAGTGGGCAGTTAGGGAGTGACCAGGCTGGCAGGGGGGTAGTTAGGGGGCGATCAGGCCAGCAAGCAGAGGCAGTTAGGGGTGATCAGGCAGACAGGTAGAGTGGTTAGGGGTGATCAGGCAGGCCAGCAGGGGAGTAGTTAGGGGGCTGCCAGGCTGACAGGGGGGCAGTTAGGGGGTGGCCAGGCCAGCAGGGGGGCAGTTAGAGGATGACCAGGCTGGCAGGGGACCAGCTAGGGGGCAATCAGGCCGGCACGGGGGCAATTAGGGGGTGACCAGGCCTGCAGGTTGGGGGGCAATTATGGGGCAACCAGGCCAGCAGGGGGCCAATGGGGAGGATATCAGGCCAGCAGGGGGGCAGTTAGGGGGCAACCAGGCTGGCAAGCAGAGGCAGTTAGGGGCGATCAGGCAGGCATGTAGAGTGATTAAGGGCAATCAGGCAGGCAGGCAGGCGAGTGGTTGGGAGCCAGCAGTCCCGGATTGTGAGAGGGATGTCTGGCTGCCAGTTTAGGCCCAATCCCGCAGGGATTCGGACATCCCCCAAGGGGTCCCGGATTGGAGAGGGTGCAGGCCAGGCTGAGGTCCCCCCGCCCCCCATGCACGTTTTCATGCACTGGGCCTCTAGTAGTATTATGAAATTAAAACACGCTTGCTGTTGGCACCAGCGAGAGCTTTATATGTATCGCACATGCATGAGTCAACATTTATTTCTAAATTGCCAGTGCGTGTCATATGTACCGGGTGGTTGGTCGGTCGGACAGTCAGACAGACATATGGTGGGTCACTTAGCCTTTTATATATATAGATAGGTGTAGCTGACATGGTAAGTTGATCCAATGGGTTAATTATTTATTGCTTTGTACCACATTAGCCTAAAACACAGTAGCTTAAAACTACAAATAGTTATTAGCTCACAGTTTCTGTGCCTCCTGAGCAGATGTGGCTTACAAGGGTGTGTCTAGCTCAAATGCTTTAATAAGGCTGCAGTCAAGCTGTTGGCCAGGGCTGGTCACCTAAAGGCTCAACTGGGCTGAAGGGCTCTCTTCCAAGCCACTCACGTGGCTGTTGACAGACCTCAGAAGATACATTTCCAAGCTCACATACATGGATTGCCTCACAATGTGGCAACTAGTCATCCATGTCCAGAAATTCAAAAGGACAGCAAGAGAGAATACACCCAAGAAAGAAATCACAATCACTTTGAAACCTAATCTCAGAAGTGACATGTCAATAATTTTCCCATTGTTTCTCCATTAGAAGTGTCACAAGGTCCACACATACTAAAAAGAAAAGGATTGCACAGAGACATGAATATTAGGCAGTGGGAATATAGGGTCATATGAAGGAGTTTACCTGTTATACCCCAATTCCCAAACCCCTTTCTCTGAGGCCTTGTTCCAGCTGGGAGGGTCTGTGTTGGAGTTCTGGCTGAGGAGCCACAAGCCTAGTCTCCCCTGTCTCCCCGGGGACGTGGCAGTCTTGCTGATCCAGTCCATAGTTCTTCCTTACTGACTCCACTGCCATGTGAACTTGACAGCTGAAAATATAGCAGCCATCTGGCAACCAGAAGGAAAAGGCCAGAAAAATTAAATCACCAGTGGCCCTCATGTCACTAAGGTGCTGAACAAACACCAGCCAACACTTACCTCGGACTGCTTGCTTTGTGAAAAAAGCTCCTATTTATTTAAGTCACTGCATTTAGTTTTTCTGTTACTTGAAGTATAAAAGCATCCCTATAGCATGAAACAAACCATAGGTATAAATGTGACTTTGGAGAGAAGTAAACCTGGGATGTGACTTATACATAGCAGAAATTTTATTAATTGTAATAGGCATTCTGATTACTAATTGTAATGGGCATTCTCATAATGAAGTTTTCTGTCTTTTTCTTTTCTTTCTTGGTAGGCTTATAAAGTTAAAAAACTTCCTTCACCTCTGAAGGAGCACTCAGTTCATCCATCTGCCTGACAAATGGATTCCACCAAACCTCCATATATTAATGAACAGAAAAGAAATGAACAAAAACACTGACCTAGCTGCTGTGACAGGCTAAAGATGGTTCCAATTCTCTGCTGCCTCCCATCATGAAGTAAAATCCATGTTGGATCTTGGCTGGCCTGTGACTTCCAATGACAAAGGGATGGGAAGAGGTAATGTTTTTGCAGTTCTGCTGTAAGTTTTAAGAAGATATGGTAGTTTCTGTTTCTATACTCCTAGGATTTAGCCACCAGGAAAGGCTGTGGAGCCCAGGTGAGGGGCCCTTGGAAAGCTTTAGGAACAAAAAGCCAGCTGTGCGCCCACAGAATGCCAGGCCAGACCATGGCTAAACCCCTGGGAACCACATAATCATGGGAAACAGTGAAACGTTTTAAGTTTTTAGGTTTTGGGAGGGGGAAGTTGTTTTGTTTTATTTTTCACTTAGCAATAGACAACTGTGACTGCTAAGGAGTAGGGCCATGGAGTGCAGAGACTGGGTAGACAAGTTCAAAAGAACAACAACAAAAAAGAAGCAAACTATGTACAAATTTAAATATAATATTGAAGAGTTACAGATCCCAACAAAGGAGAACATTTTAAAGTGGCAAATTCCAATATAATTCAAGTATAAGATAAAGCAAAAATTAAGAATTAAAAATGTTAATGTTAACTTTTCTAAATAAAAACCAGGGTGGACATCCACATTCTAGGGTAAATTTTTCAAATTTAAACCCAGTTTATGGAAACAGCCAAGAAGAGGCAGAGGATGGGCTCTCCTGTGTGTATATGGGACAGACATCTCTGGTTATACTTTCCTAAATTTCGCAAGAGTTAAAATCATTGACTTTCTCAAAGGTTCTCAGTGAGCTCAACTCAACTTTCACTCATGCACTGTGAATACACATAATAAATGCAGCCTTGGTTCATTCTGCTTTAGCTTCATGATTTTAATATAAATAAAATATCTTATGGTAGAAAGTGTTTTGCCTTAATTTATATCACACCAAGAAACTATTTTAAGCCTGAGAAAGTTTTACTGCCATGTCCAATATCTCAGTCACTAACTGTGTGTGGTTATTTAAATTCACATGAATTAAAAGTCAATGAAATTAAAAATTGAGTTCTTCAGTCACAATAGCCACATTTCAAGTGTCTTACTTGAGACAAGTGGCTACAGTGGTGGGCGGCACAGATAGAAGACATATCCATCCTCACCAAAGTTCTACTGTGCAGCTCTGGTAGAGAAATGCTGTCCTCCAAAAGTATCCTGTTGATTTTATTATTGGTTCAGAAGCTATGTTGAATTCTACATTTAAAAACAGTTCAGATAAGCCAGCAATCTCTGGAGGATTTCTAAGCATCCTGAATTTCACAGGGCAACATTCAAATGTCTAGTACACAACCCAAATTACTTGACATCCAACAACCAAGAAAATCTGACAATTTTCCAGGGATAAGAAAATCAACAGATGCCTAGACTTGGAATTACAAAAGATGTTAAACCAGCTGTTATAATCATCTTTATGAGGGAAAATTAACGATCTTGAAGTGAATTATAAAAATAAACAACCTCAGAGGGAAATAGAAATTATGTAAAAATGGAAAATTCTAAACAAAAAAAATAAAATGAAAAAAGTCACTGGATGAGTTCAATAGTAGAACAGAAATGACACGAAATTAGTAAACTTGAAATAGATTAATAGAAATAAAACATATGGGGAAAAGCTAGGAAAAAATAACAGAGTGGGAGGCTCAGGGAAATGCCATGAATGTACTGCCTCCATGTCAATGAAATCACATTCACACAGAAACCTGTATGCAAATGTGTGAAGCAGCTACGTTCATAACCACCCAAAACCAGAAATGACACACATGTGCCTCAGCTGGGAGTGGAAACAAACTGGTTTATTCATACATTGGGATCCCCAGTGATGAGAAGGAACTCACCATGTACTGAAACATATCTGATGGGCATCGCTAATCCATCCAGTGTGGGTGAAAGAAGGGGCTCAAATGCCATGTCCTGTGTGATTCCATTTACATGACATTCTGGAAAACACAAAATTATGGAAATGAAGAATAGATCAGTGGTGCCAGAGACTTGGGACACAAGGAGTGGTTTTCTGAAAGGGTTACAAGGGAATAGGAGGAAGGGAATCATTCTGTATGTTGACACAACTGTGCATTTGTCAAAACTAACTTTAATGTGTGACATGTTCTGTTGAGCATGTTGGGCAGTGTTGAGCTTGGCTGCATTTGAACGGAGAATGAAGCCAGAACTTGTGATTCAGAGTTCAGGGGATACAGTCAAGGGACAACAAGCTTATCATGAGACATGGGGTAAGCAGTGCCACCTTTACCTGACAGGGACCAGAGGTCTTCTGAGGATGAAAGAGAAGTAGAGGAGCTTTTACACAGAAGGAGAGGAATTAGTAACCCCACACATGTGGTCTGATGCTTCTTAGGACATTATCCACTGAGCAGTGTCCAGGCACTTGATCATCTCCCAGGGTAACTTCCAGTTGCCACTCAATGTTATCAAAAAGTTATATGCTTCTCTCATTTTTTTTTCATTCACAAATTTCTTTTTTTTTTTTTACCATTTTTATTCCATTTGTCTTTTTTATTTTTTTATTTTGTTTTATTTCTTAAAGTATTACAAAGAGTATTACATATGTCTCCTTTCTCCCCCGCCCTTGACATTCCCCCAGCCTCCCCCCTCCCCCCCCCAGTGTCTTGTGTCCATTGGTTATTCTTATATACATGCATACAAGACCTTCGGTTGATCTCTTACCCCCCCAACCCTCCCCAGGCTTCCCACTGTGGTTTGACAGTCTGTTCAATGCTGCTCTGCCTCTGTATCTATTTTTGTTCATCAGTTTATAATGGTCTTTATTATCCATAAATGAGTGAGATCATGTGGTATTTTTCTCAGCCTCTCAGGGGCCGTCTCGGCCTCACAGGGGCCGTTTCAACTTCTCAGGGGCCGTTTCAGCCTCACAGGGGCCGTTTCAACCTCACAGGGGCCGTTTCAACCTCGCAGGGGCCGTTGCGGCCTCGCTGGGGCCGTCGCAGCCTCGCAGAGGCGCCGCATTCCACATTGGGGGTGAAGGTGCGAGTCAGAAGCTCCTCTCGCTGTCTCTCCTGCTGCTCCCTTGCGTATCGTCGATGCTGGAAGTTTCTGAGAGCAGTCTGCAGGTGCTGGACATCATATTTTAACTGGTCAACATGAAGTTTGGCATTCTGTCTTTTGTTGGGCGGCTCCTTGCTGGACAAAATCTCCAGGCATTCTTGGTGGCTGAATATCTGGTATGCTTGCTTGGATTTCGTTTTCTACTAAGTGCACAGACTGCTTGTCTGCCGTCTCCCAGCGTCCCTTGTGAGACTGGATCTGGTGGACCTTCTTGTGCTTTTGCTGGTACAGCAGTTCCATGTCACTGGCCCAGCTGGGTCCGGCTCCGGCTTCCTCCAAACCTGATTCTGCTTCTTGAGTGTGTCCCTTATGGATGCGAGGAGTTGAAATCTACAGTTTGTTGGGTTAGGCTGCAAAAGCGCAGGTGGTTCCTTTTGTGCCACTGGCACAGCTTGGGCGGGGATGTAAATTGAGTAGGGCAGGGTCTCCGGAAATCACCAGGGCGGAGCAAGAGCAATGGTGTCTCCGCGACTCCTTGCCTCTCTGTGACTCCGCATCTCCGCGTCCCTGAGTGCCGGAGAGCAGCTCCACGAGAAAGCCACCTTCACTCTCCAACCCACTGCAAGGCCGTCCCGCCTCTTCCCATAGGGGTCTGGGACCTCAGAGTCCCGCCCCAAACAAGCTCAGTGGATTCGAGAGTTTGTAACCCCTTCCGATTGGAAAAAACAAACAAACCGCTTCTTGAGTGTGTCCCTTATGGATTCGAGGAGTTGAAATCTGCAGTTTGTTGGGTTATGCTGTAAAAGCACAGGTGGTTCGTTTTTTTGTCTCATTCACAAATTTCACAACAATGTGTTGAAAATGAATTCCATCTCTCCAGAAAAAGTGATGTACTTTTCACAGCTTTCATGTTATGGATCTAGTGTCGGAGCAGCCATAGAGGAGGCCACCAGGATTGTGGCCTCAGCAGCTGTACTACAGCATTGGGCAGAATGACAGAGGACACAATTATGGAGTTCAACAAATCTACAGGCAGTGGTGTTTTCATTGTACATGGAATAAAGTGGGTCATGTGTAGATCTATGAGTAAATGAAACATTTCTACTATTTTAAGCCACTTTGTTTTGGAATAATTTCTGATATAGATGCAGTCAATGGAACCAGATTCTTGGGTCCTCTCTTCTAATTTCCAGATACCTAGTGCCCTCACATTCTTCAGATATCTTCCTAATGCCTGTCACACCACGTATGCTTTCCCCACATGCCCCATGGAAACACTGTCCCTGCATGTTCCTAAAAGCTTTGGTAGCATGTAAGAAGAAGAGAGTTCTTGTCACCTCCAAGTCACCATCTACCCACCTTCCATTCTACTCATCTCATCCACAAACTAGGAAGCAGCGGCCAAGTGCAGCACCCTCAGCCTCAGTAAAGTTGGTGAATCTTTATCTCAGTCACCCAGAGCCAGCTACAAGCCACACCTGGAAAACCCCCAAGAGCCTAGCTAAGGTACAACTCTTTCTCCTTAAATTGTAAAGTAAACTGTTTAAGATATTTAATGAAATACCCTTTCCAGTGTTAAAGAAACAAAGATTTTTTTGAGAGAATGAAAATGTTTAATTCAGAGGTTTAACAATCATGCTAAAAATTAAATTCCCTTTCATGACAAACAGATTTTGTGGGAAAAGGAGATGGGGACACAGAGTCACTTTATAAGTAAATTATTGGTCTTTACAATATTGAGATGACTGTCTGAAAGATGGACACAACCAAGCTAGTGATCCATGAGCCAGTAAGTAAAAATAAGTATTTGACAGAATTCAACTACCCTGTTTGTTCTTTGGGGTTTAATTTCCTTTATTTTTACTGAATTCAGTCAAATGGGTTTGTATATGTCAACACAATCTGAGAATGTATCTTCACAAACCCCAAATTAATCACAAATCACTGATTCAGAGGGAAAAATATAGAAAACCAGAAATTCCTGAGCATGGCATCATGGTTTCACTGGGTCACTTGTAGGTTGAGGCAGAACCTCATGGGGCAGCAAAGACAAAAATGTCCCATTATAGAAATCCACAAGCCACAATCCCCTTTCAAATATTTTCTAGCATAATTTTCAGATCTTGATAAGACTGAAAAAGTCCAGTATCTTAAAACTTAAATTGAATATGCTCCAACTTTGAAACAGAATTTTTGACAGAATCAAAAGCAAGAAGCTTGAGATTCAATAGATTATTGTCATTTTATAACTTTTTATGACAGTAAATGGCCTGGTAAGCTATGATTTCTACAGTTATGTGGGATGAGGACACTTGAAAGTCTTCCCAAATAAAGTATAACTTGCCTCTAAGGAAAGCAGCAAATTTTCTTGGAAGCCACCACAGGATTAAAATAGAGGTCCTGACACCATGGGATAAGGGAAAGCCACCATCTCTTGAACCAGTTTCCCCAATTGATAAGTAAAAGTGATATTTGCTGTGCTGACTTTACAGTGATACAAAAAAAAAAATCACTGTTAGTTTGTTGGAAGAAAGATATTTTAAGATTTAAAAATAAAAACTTTTGTTCACTGTATAAAATATACCACACATTATTGCCGGAAGCTGGTCCATCCTTGCTGCTTGACACAGTCGCTGCAGGAAAGAAACATCTGCACAGCATATGTTTCAAGGGACCTGGCGTATATAGCATACTGTTCTTAATATGTTTGCTCCCCTTAGCGCTATGTGTTTTAACCAAGGTCACCTCTCCGAGAAAGGTTGTTTCCCCAGGTAGGGATTTTTCCCTGAAGTTAGGGAGGGGATAAAACCCCTCAACTAAGTGCCAGGTGGGTAGTTAATCACTTTAACTACAAACAATCACGCTTAAGCTACATAATCTTTACTCCCTGGAATGGAGATAAGAAACGCCCTAATCTTTGCAATAGAAATTGACAGGATTAAAATCAACTGGTATAAATACAGATGTAACAAGACAATAAACACCAGAACTTGGCTGGAGATCCTAACCAGAACTTGGCTGGAGATCCTGACCAGAACTTGGCTGGAGATCCTGGCTAGAGATCCTGGCTAGGCTGCTGATCAACTGAACCCTGTCTCCGTGTCATTCCTTCTTCACTGACTCCATCCACACCTTTGGGGACCCCTGGACCTGTTGGGGTTGGACCCCAACACATTATAGTTCATGTTTTAGTTCATGTTTTAAAATAAGCCCATGATTTTCAGTTTATCAGTTTATCTGGGTGTCTGCATATGTGTGCATATGTGGTGCTTGTAAGAGTTTTGCTTTTGACTTGCAGGAGCAGCACCAGCTGCTGTCAAAATCTGTCAAAATTGTTTAGGTATGTGAACCATCACCAAAATTCAAAGAAAACAGTGTTTTAAAATGAGAAGAGGTAACAAGAGCCTGAGAAATGGGGAGTTTTCTTTGATTTGGCCTATAGAGGAAAAATAAAAATTTAATGCCGCCATGTACTGTAGAAACCATTGTGCACAATACAGTGCTCATCTCAAGAATCAAGGGAACTTGTCACTTCTCAGAAGTTTCCTCAAAGGCTTTCAAGAGTTTAGAATGAAATACACCACCTTTTACTAAGAACCAGCTTCAGCTGTCAGCTAAGGAGTTATTGAAAAATGAAGATTTGCCATGTCATCCATCTGGGAAGACCCAGAGCTTTCCAGCAATTGAGCAGATTTGTCTCTACAGTGCATGTGGCATTAAAATTTTCTTCTTCCTCTATAGGCCAAATCAAAGAATGCTTCCCATTTCTCAGGCTCTTGTTACCTCTTCTCATTAGAAAACGCTGTTTTCTTTTAATTCTGGTGATGTTTCACATACCTAAAACAATTTTGACAATTTTTGACAGCAACTGGTGCTGCTTCTGCAAGTCAAGAAAACTTTCAGGTTCTGGAGCTGGAGAAATTATGATCATTAAAAATACTAAAAAATTATTTACAAAAATAAAGGTAGTGGAGCTGAGGCAGTACTTGTGAGAATTAGAGACAAATGGGGCTGGGAAGAGAGAGAGAAGAGGAGAGGAAGGGTAAAAGAGAAAGGGGGAGGGAGGATGGGTTCTATACCATAAAAAAGTGATATTAACTTAGAATGTTTCTTACTTAACATTCCTCCTCTCCTTCCCAGACCTTAGTGAGATGCTGAAAATGCACTGAAGAGCACTTTGTTAGTGATAGCATCCACCACCAACAACAACTTATCTGAGTGGAGGAGTGGTTAGTGGTATACTTGAAATCCACAGTTTCCATATAGATGAACTTTCAACCTCAAAATATCCAAATTGTACAGCAGGTCCTCCAATAATGTCGTTTAGTTCAACCTCATTTTGTTATAACATTAATGATGAAAAAGGAAAATTGATTCCCTGCTGGGGCCACAGTGTATGTATGGAGTTGGCACATTCCTCCATGTCCATGTGCATTTTCTATTAGGACTCAAGTTCCCTTCCATGTCCCAAAGTTGTGCATGTGAAGTGAATGGCATGACTACACTGTTCCATCTTAGTAAGAGTAGGCATGTGTGAGTGGACCTGGACATTTTTGATACTGCAACAAGTAGTTCCTCAGCCACGAGCTAGGGATAGAATTAATATAATTCTAGTGTTACCTAGAATTATAAAAGAGATATGAGAAGTCACCAACAATAATCACACAGCCAGGTAATCATATCCATCACTAAATTTACAAGTCCTCCATTTTTCAAAGAGCATTGCATAAGCTCATTTTCTATGTCTCATGTGGTCACTTAATCTCAGATTACTGCAGCAAAGATTTTAGCATTATAATAGTCTAAATATTAACCACAACTCCGCCATTTGAACTACTTTCACCCATGAGCTTGCAGTTTGGATATTTCATTCAAACTGTACAGAAGGCAGTCATCTATGGCCTCCACAGCTTCACCATGGTTGTGGACTGTTTAATTACAAATAAAAATAGAATTACTTAGCCCTAGCTGGTTCGGCTCAGTGGATGGAGCATCAGCCTGTGGACTGAGGGGTCCCGGGTTGGATTCCGGTAGGGGGAAGGGGCCTTGGCTGTGGGCGCATCCCCAGTGGGGGGCATGCTGGAGGCGGCTGGATGTTTCTCTCTCCTCCATGTTTCTGGCTCTCTGTCCCTCTCCCTTCTTCTCTGTGGAGGATCAGTGAAGTGTATTTAAAAAAAAGTGTCCAGGGTTTGATTCTAGTCAAGGGCAGGCACGGACCTCAGTTGCAGGATCCTCCCAGGCCCAGGCCGTGGTCAGGGCTCCTGCAGGAGGCAACCAGTCAATGTGTTTCTCTCACATCGATATTTCTCTCTGTCTTTCCCTCTCCCTTTCACTCTCTCTATCTAAAAATCAATGGGAAAATATCCTTGGGTGATGATTTAAAAAAAACAGAATTACTTAACGATAATCAGCATAGAGAGTCCCCAGAGCTTAGTGGACTATAAAACACCCTGGTTCAGCTGACAGGCAGAATTTATACCTGCAATACCTTCCCCAAGCTCTCCACGCTGCAAAGTTCTACACGTGAAGTGGCATGCATTCCTAAGACATCAATTACTCCAGAACTAACCATGGATGGAGATGCCATAGTTAACAAATAAAAATCTAGTTAAATTTGAATTTCAGATAAACAATGGATACATTTTAGTATAAGTGTATCCCATGCAAATAATCTTCTGGGGGTTGTTGTTTTTTAAATTCTTTATTGTTGAAAGTACATATGTCTCCTTCCCTCCATCCCCATTGACCTCTCCCCACCCACTCCTGCCTCCCAGCATAAGCCCTCATCCCCCTACTGTCTGTGTCCACTGGTTAGGTTTATATGCATGCATACAAGTCCTTTGGTTGATCTCTTACCCCCCGCTCCCACCCTCCTCTGCCATCCCTCAGAGGTTTGACAGTCTGAGACATGGAAGCATCGAACAAACCATCAAATTTTTTGTTGTTTATCCAAAAATAAAATTTAACTGGGTATCCTGGGTTTTATTTGTCAGCCCTTATTCTGACATTTAGAATAGTTTCTTATACATTCAGTGCTCATAACAAGCTAGGTATATCTCAAACACTGAGATCTTGGAATTATTAGAAATATAAAGATTAATTGATAAATGAAAAATTGAGTTACTTTATGCTAGTCTGAAGAATGATGGATTATAACAGTAACAGCTGCTATTGATTGAGCACTTAGTTTCAGGCATTATTTTTACAATAAGGAAAATATTTTACCCCTATTTTATTGATAGTCCTCTACAGGCACCACTTAAAACACTGAACTTTTAATCCAGTACTTAGGCAGCCACAGCCTTCTGTGCATGTTTGGAAGCAAGGCTAATGCTCCATCCAGTGTCACCATCCTAGCTGTGCCAAGCCAGCATCATTTTTCATGGAAACAGATTCCATACCAATTGGTTATGCCATCATGATAGCTAAATATGTTGTGTCACCCCTTTGGAAGTATCTATACATGTGACATCCCACATATTTAAAATATCAGGCAACCGCATGAATTTTTACTTTTTTTTTTTTTTTTACCTGATTCTTGGAGACCCTACACTCCAGCTCCAATGAATTAAGCAGACTACACTCACAATTCAAGCCCCTTTGGGATGCATGTGCTGTTTTGTTTTGAGAAGGATAATTTGGACTTATGGGAAAATAAGAGAGAGAACTCTCTCCCCAGACCTCCCTACCCCTAACCACTAACAAAGACATTGCTATACCCATAGCCATTCCATCCTTAACCACAGGAAGGTCAACCCAGCAAGAAAGGGTGAAATAAGTAAGTGTCCTCTTTACCCCAGGAGGAAAATTCTGGTTATGGCGGGCTAGCTCAGCCAAGGGTTCGGTGAGCCTGAGGGGTGGGGGGCAGCGAAGGATGTAGAAAAGACAGACAAAGAGAATAAGCTGGGCTAAGTGGATCTTCCTGTGCCTGGTTGAGGCCACAGAGAGAGATCCAGACAGCAAGCTGAGCCTTTATTTTATAGCCAGAGGTAAACAAGGTAGTGGTCATCATAGTTACAATGTTCTTGTGAGTTTCACTTGTTTTGGCAGCACTTGCTGCATCTCCCTCAGCCCATTAGCTACCCAGATAAGATCCAGGGAGCATCATAAGGTCAAGCCTAATTATGCTAAGAGGGCTGTGCCCTCTAAGCTGGGACTTGTTTGTGGCTTTGCCAACAGGTCAGTCCGAGGCTTAACCCTATAGCCGCTCCCTACACTGGTGTTGGATTCTACACAGCTAGTGCTGAGATGAAGAAAAGAGTAGACAACACAATAACTGCATCTATTAGATACCACAACCCCAACTCTCCACTGGTTCTACCTTCACTCTAACATCTAAAGGTAAATCATAAGGTAAGGAGCTACCTTCTCCACCAAAGCAAATCTTCCGTTTAGGTTGCTCAGGCCACTCACACAGACTTGGATAAATTTAGAACCTCATTGTCAGCTACAACTTGTGGAGTTCTGTACCATTTGAGAACTAGCAGGTGGTGGAGCCACTCACTCACCAGCAGTTAACAGCACATTGTGTTCCAGTCTTGTCTTACCCAGACTGTAATGGTGTCAGAGAGCTTGGCCTCTTGCACAGAAAGCAACATGTGTGGGATGAGGTCACATCTTTTCAAAACACCAGCAGGCTTCTGACTGGCCAGCATGCAGTTCAGTTTGCCTGGCCAGCATGGTTTTCTGTGGGTGCACAACTCTCTAAATTGAGAAGGGGAAAATTATAGAGGAAAAGAGAGACAAGCAACTGGCTAAAAAAGAAAAAGAAAGAGGCCAAATCTTTTCTCTCTTTTCATAGCATTGCCACCTTCCTATAGTCCCAGGTAAGCAAAAACACAGCTTAAAAATTTTGCCATTTGTAAATGAGCAGAGAGTGTCCAATGAAGTGCTTTCTTAACCTCTGCCACAGAAATTATTGACAGCTAAATGCCTTGGAAATTCATAAAGGGGACATTACCATGCAACCTGTCAGCTTAGTCTTTATTGGAAGGTGCTTAATGGGATTTTGTGTTCAGCATTGTGAACTTTGAAGTACTCAAGTTCAATTTCACCTGCAGAGCCCCATCTGTTCTTACTTCATACTCAGAATTTCCATCTGCTCTCCTTTAGGCCTGTCTAATGGGATGCCCAGTCCACCTCTATGACTTTCCCAGATGCCGAAGTCATGGAATTTTTATGACATTAAAAAAAATAATAAAAAAGTTGGTCCTTTAAGTTACCTGTGTAAATTAATTCCATTGTACAATAGGGTTTTTTGAACAGTATTTTCCAGAATGTCTGTTAAGAATGACCACAGGCATGCATTGGAGACAGTTTACTGCTCATCTACAAGTTGAATTCCGGGACTATAAGAAACAGAATGGGGAAAGAGAGAGATTCGTGCCCCAGGCTCTTCTTCCTAGTTGGCCAGCTCAGTTCTTTTCTAATTCCAAGCCCAAACCATAGAACTTCTCTGGACTCTAGGCTGAATGAGAGCAAGATGAATTTCACTATCATTTTGGTTGTCCAGCTTGCCCTGACCTAGAGTTCAGAGGAGCTAAACTTTGTGTGAGGGTCAGTGAGGGACAGCCCAGCCCTGTGAAGGCATGGGACCAGGAGCTCATCGGAAGGTGGCTGGACCATAATATCAGCGTTTGAGATGTCCTCATGTTGGTGAGTCATTCTGCTCATTTCAAAGCCTCCAAAAAGAAGTCCACACTGGAAAAGCAAGGGCATTCCATATAAAGTCTGGGATGATTACTAGTGGGACCAAGTGAGAGAGAAACAAAGGAAGAAGCTAAATAAGGCCATCATTAAGGACTGGAAGATTTGCGGAAAAGCATTTAGTGTACCAAAAGGGACTTACCAACTATTCAAAAAGCTCTCAGAATTAGAACTCTGGTTTACCCAACATTTATTTGAGGTGATGATTTATTTAGCGTACTATATTTTAATGTCAATGGCAGCTTTAAACAGACCACAAGGTCATAGACCACTTAGTCACAGGCAGCAAAGAGGTGAGATTTGGACAGACCTGAAACGCCCTCAGTCTCCTCTTTGCTGATATGCCAGCTGGAGACTCACAATTTGGGGTTAACAGATGTGATGAAGTTGCCATATTTTACTCACTGTGCATTTAAATTAAAATGCTCAGAGAAATGTAATGTCTGGTCTTTGAATCATATCATTGGAACATTCTTTCTGAAGCAACAGCCAGCTTTTCCCAGATTATAATGGACCTGTCTCCATCAGTGCTCCCTCCTGCTCATTTCCCACGTGTGCGGGTTAGGGCATCTAGCATATTTTCATGTTGGGAGGTGGAGTCCTGTCTGACCTTTTGTTCGTCCTCAGGGGTGTGTTGGTGACATCATTGGTCTTCAAGGAACTGTCCCTCATTCCAGTTGGACTCTAAATTTCTGGTGAACTCATAGCAAGTCATGGGTTCCATTCCTGCTCTCAGGAGCTTGGGCCCCTGCTCGCCTTGATAACTGGCCTCCTTCAGCCCTCAGTCCTGGAACGCCCTGGCCTCACCTCATCAGGATCCAGAGCTGGCCCAAGTCACTTTGCCTTCAAGCACATGAGAGAACGTGCTCTCCTCTGTCTCTTCTCATTGCACTTTTTTTTTTTTTTTTTTTACTATGGAAGGCCCTGCCTCTGGTATCTCCTCTGTCAGCTTAAAGGACACCTTCTCTTCATGGGAAACAGATTTCTGAGAGGAAGAGTCCAAGATGGCATTCAATATGCTATAGGAAGGGAGAAAAGAATTTAGGTAATTCTTTCTCAGGTCACAACTAGATTTGGAGTTTGGGAAACTACTGAAGCAGTCAGTATAAGTAACCAAAGAAAAACCAATTTTTGGAACTAAGAGCATAAAGTGCATCACTTTGGTGCCTTAGATACTTACCAGAAAGATAATTTTCCCTTGCATTATTGTCTGCCTAAAACCTTAGCCATGTCAGATTGTGTCTTTTTTCCCTTTCTCTAACAATAGATATGCTAGAGATCATGTTCTTTCTGTGGAACAAGAGATTAGATGAGATCATGGTGAAGACATGCACTGTATCAGGAGATCCACATTCATATCTGGCTGGACTTGTGGGTTCTATTCTGCCATAGCAGTTCAAACGCTTTAGTAAGACACACTCTTGAAAGTTTATCTCTCTTAACCTCAGTGTTTGGATGGAAAATAACAGTAGTGTCAATAACAGCAAGAAAATCAAAACAGAACTTTGATGGGATTGCAGCTATATGACCAAGTTTTCCCAACATTTGAAATGTCCCTCAGGAGAGGACAACACAGCAGTGCCTATACACATGAATTATGGAGTCTCTGTCACTTTGATGGTTGGGATAAAGTAAAGAGTAAATTCAAATTGTGGAGCCTATCTTCAAAAACCCACAGAGCTTTAGTGGAATGGGATTGGAAGTAAACAAGAAAGAATGTGAAGAAATAAGGACCTCCTGAAAGTAACATGTAAATGCTGTCCCCAGTTCTTCTAACTTCTGTGGTGTACATACAAACAAAATCTTGAAGTATTTGTCAAAATATTAAACCTAAAGGAGTAATGTCTTCATTACTCACTACTTATTTTTCTTCACTCCAGGAAAACAGCTGTCCTGCAGCTCTAGATTTAGAATCAGATAACTGTTTATTTAGAATTTTACTATTACCTCCACTACCATCACATACTCACCTTGTGACCTGAAGATTATAAGCCTCAGTCAGTACCTGCCTCATGGTGTTATTGTGAGGGTTAAATGAGAGGGCAGTTGTGAAGTGCTTAACATATGCTATATATGTCAGTGCCTGGCATTAGAGAGTGCTCAAAAAGACCATCTATTATTTTATTTAATTTTAAAAAATTTACTTATTATGTAAATCTATATTTTGTATCTTAATCTGGTTTGTCTTCATCTGTCCAATTTATGCACTAAATAGAACACTAAATGAGATAATGTTTGGGAAAGAGCTGACATGGCACCAGGTGCCACATGGAGTCCAGCATGGTTAAGCAATCCCAGAGGTACTTCACTAAGTGCCTGAGGAAACTGAGGCCCAGACTTGGGCCTATTCGGATCACAAACCCAAGGTCCTTTCCAATTAACTATTTTGATATTTGGAGGTAGTGATCAAAGAATTAAACTTTTTTTCCCCTTGTTCCTTTACAGGAAAAATGAATCCTTTAAGAAGGTTCTAGTGACATATCACGAGGCATCTGTTCATGATGAGTCAGGCACAGAAGGGTCTTCTGTGATCAGTTAACACTCTTAAGCGAGGCTGAGCAATAGGACCCATTTGGAAGGCTGGGGTGGGGAGAGTCAATTCAATCACTATGTACACATGGTCTTGTTTTTGATGCTGTCATTTAGGATGGAATCAGGCCACCAATTACTTCCAAATACAGGAGAAATTTGGGTGATATATTCATCTGTCCATTAAGAACTAAACTCACTAGCTATAACTTCAAACACATTTCAACTCTGCCAGAAAAGCCACCTGAGCTAACATTGAGGTTCCACAGTCCAGAAGAGATGAACCTTTCAAAACGGCATCCAAAGCTTTATCCCCAACACCTCACAGGCTGCAGATATGGGAGTGTGAGCCTTTGAGAAGCTATTGAGAGAAAAGCCAGTTTGTTTGACTCTCTGTTCTTTTTTTTTTTAAATATATTTTATTGATTTTTTACAGAGAGGAAGGGAGAGAGATAGAGAGTCAGAAACATCGATGAGAGAGAAACATCGACCAGCTGCCTCCTGCACATCTCCTACTGGGGATGTGCCCGCAACCCAGGTACATGCCCTTGACCGGAATCGAACCTGGGACCCTTCAGTCCGCAGGCCGACGCTCTATCCACTGAGCCAAACCAGTTTCGGCTTGACTCTCTGTTCTTAAATCAAGTACTTCTTAAAGCTCTGTCCAACCCAAATGACCCTTCTAAATACTTCTGTGTGGCATCTTCTGCACAGAAGAGGAACATATCAACTCCCATGGTGATAGCAAAATCAGTCAATTAATCAATCCTTCAATCTTTTTAAAAATATAAATTTATTAAACATTTGAAGACAATTTATTGACATTAGATAATGAATTCTTAATATGTTAACTCTAGAAACTTAGAAGTCCCAGAAGTTAGATTTCAGAGGATTTAAAGAGAATTCCTTATCAATTGTTTAACATTGCATTCTTTTTAAAATGGGGACTTGAGCCCCTTCTGAGATCATTTTGCCCCCGAGTCATTGTCATGATGAATGTCTGCTTTAAAATGGTTTCATCTCATCCACCTCACTGGGTAACAGTGAGGGAGAGGGTTGGTCTCTGCACCACTATAGTAACCTCCCACTTTTCTGCAACCAAATTGCCTGGTTTCTAAAAATAAGTGTGCATCTTACATTCAGATGGCAATTCTTCCTATGGCACATGAGAGTCTTTCAGAAACTTTCTGTGCCTTTCAGAGGTAGCTCATCCTCTTTCCACCCCTCCCCCTCACTCCCCTCCCCTAAGGTCACATTCCATTCAAATCCTCATCTATTTCCAGAATTAGATAGAACCCAAATGTCTCCTATCTGAACCTATGCCACCACTCCCCCCACCTCCTTCTGAGAAGATCCTCAAAGAGAAGACCCAATCCCCACAGTGCCTTACTGTAATTGCTCAGGCCCAACCTATATCCACTAATCTAAGCCATGTTTACTATTATATCATCAAAATGAGAAGAAGGGATCTGATTTTCTGAAATTTTAAATGTGATCATCTGTACCGGGTTTGATATTAGGACCTGGTAGGGAGAGCTTCTTCCACAAAGCACAGAAATTAAATGCCCACTAATACAAAGATCACAGTAAGGCCACCACCAAGAAAATATCAAACATAAAAGTGACGAGGGTGTTGAAAGATTATAATTGTTAACATTTTGTGGTGACCTTCACTTTTACCAACACATGGAGAAATGCTGCCTGATTATTTGCAGAAACAATACAGAAATTCATTTGGAAACAGTAATAATTGCAATTCTAAATGAGTCACCTTTGACACACAAGGAATGGCTTTCAAATTCATTTGAACAATGACATTACAGCACACTGCCTTGAAGTCAACAACAGATCACTGAATTTCCATGACCCAAATCATAAGGAATCATTATTTTAATATTCCATTTACAAGACATCTTGACTATGTTAAAAATCATAGGACTCAGCTTATGCTTCAAAGTAGTGAGTGTCTCCCTTTTGTTCCCAGATAAAAATATCCCAATGAGCTATGGTGTAGGACAAAGAAAAATGTATTCATACCACCAGCAGCATTATTGCTGTGGTAATAACAGTGTGTACTATCACCACTGTGAACTTCGGAGTGTTAATATACTCAGGCCAGTCATTGAATGTCCATGTACATCAGGTTCTGCCCTGGATCTTTGCATGCACTGTGTTTAAGTCCATCAGGATCCTGCACAGTAAAGAGTATTCTTCCCACATCATAGATGAAGGAAACTAGGCATCAGCAAAGCCAAACTGCCCAGTTAATACTGAGAAGAACAGACCTGATTCCAAAGTCCTTGAATTTCATACTAACATTTTCCAAATGAGTAAATGGCTGAGTATAAAACCCCAGGGAAAATGTTTCACATCAACTCAAAAACATCAGAACTCTCCACAGTGTAGAACCAGAAAGAGTAGAAAATTAGTCATACCAACACTTTCTCATACATTTCTCAAATAAAACATTTTTCACTGACTGATAGATTTCATGAAATAGGGAGGAAATATCACAAATAATGATGTAAGTGAAAATAGGTATTTTTCTTTATATGGTTAGGTGATAACTCATCTTACATAAAGACAATCACTAGTAATTATATTCAAATAGAAGGGGCAGTTTTAAGTTATCTCCATAACCCCAAAAGAATTAGCCAAAAATATCAATTCATTCACTTGAGGAAAAGAAAACATTTTCAAGTATATTAAGAATAACCTTAAAAACACAGCCCCAGTCATCAAACCAAATCTTTTACTTTCACATTCACTGAGTTACCATCTCACAAAAATCAGATGCTTCTTTACAAAAACAAACAAACAAGAATAAAGCACAAGCAAATCAAAGTCTGCATCCTCCTAAAGCCATGGTTGCTCCTGAGCTTTGATGCAGTGGTGATTTGGATTATTAAACTGGAGAAGTCAACACTCACCTGCCAAGAATGATGACCTATTGGAATAAAGGAAGTGAAAACAAAGGCAGGGCCTTAGTGGACAGGGCACAGGAGTAAATGAATATTTGGGCCTAGTGACCCCACAAGTTAGCCTCAGATTTTCTGGTCACCTTACTTTGACTATGATTTAGTCATCTGACCCTCCTGGTTGCTTCTGAGTGATTGTCAATGATGAGAAAACTCATACCTAATTCCAGTGCCTAAGGACACCCAGTGTTCTGATCTATGGGGCTGTTGTTAGAAAGACAAGCAAGTATTTGAAAATGGCCAGGGACCTAGTGATTTGCACAATAGTTCTTGGTGACCTCAGAAAGTAGAAAAGGGTTTCGTTTCTTACATTCAGGGTTGAATTACCACCAGGAAAATAGCCAGGGTGATTTTCTCTCATGTTGTCAGGCCTATGAGCAGTGTTTCTAAAGGAAGCAAGACACTCTGGACTTCACTTAACCAAGAAAAGAAAAACAGAGAGAAAGACGGAAAGTAGTACCAGGGGCATTTTCCCTAATTTTTCTAGAACTTAGTTCCTGGTTTCTCTGCCATGTTCTAGACTTTTTGTTTCTTTTTGTAGAAGAAGTCTGTCTTCATTAAACCTGTTCCACCCAGTCTTTCTCAAACTTAAGAAAAAGTGTCCTCACCTAAAACTTCTACCCTTGAATTCACTCCCTTTCTTACCTCCAAATACCCTGCCCCCAGCATAACCACATAATGAAGAAAACCAACAGCAGCAACCTCAACAAAATACTTGTTAACATTCAGGTTCATGTCCTGAATATTAAGAATATTTACAATAACCTATCAAAATAAATTTATGTAAGGGATCTAAACCTATGAAAATGCATTGAGGGAGAATTTTTGACATTATGTTTTCTTTCATTTGAGGTCTTCAGGGTTAAGCTCCAAAGAGACAGAGCTCTAAAAACCCACACTATAGTCTTGTGGAGTCCTCATCGGGACCTGAAAGAATCACAGAGAGCCTGAGTGAGTGAAGATAGATGTGCACCCATCCAGTTACAGCAGAAACACACAGGAGAAAAATATTTTTAAAGCACACAACATTTCAAAAAATAACTCAAAAAAAAAAGAGAGAAAGCAAATGAATCCACAAAATACATTCCATGTACCTAAAACCATGAATGATTTTAGTTTTGCCAGTATTCTCTAGCAATAATCAATTCAGAACCACAAAAATGATTTTGAGTAAATAGAAATAATAATGTGTTTTTTTTAACAATTCATTATTCTGTGTGAATTCCTAACTGAACTATTTCACTGACCACAGTCACTGCTAAGTCGAGTGAGAGGAAAGTCTTATAGGGCATTACTATGGGCCAAGTTCTTGCTAAATATTTGGTGTGAATGCACCCTGGTTGTTTTTTGGCCTATGAGGTAGCAGAATGATTCCAAAACATGAGGAGTACAGGAAATGAGTACCCTGAGTCTGGGAAATAGAGGGTGGAGGCATGGAGGGCAGAGGGTTCTTATTGAAGTTCATGGAAGCTGAGTTTGGACATGTGCTTGGAGGTTAGATTCCTGGGCTCTTTAATATTTATCCAGGAGTGGTTATGCCCAATGTGGGAAGGAACTAAAGATCAAGAGTTTGATATAATCCAAATCATATAAATAAATCTGGGCATTGAGTTCTCTTTGATTCTTCACTATCAGTACTGAAAAGTTATTGTTTTCATCTTGGTCATGATGACATTATAAAAACAAAAAAAATTTATTATACCTCTTCTGTGAAAGGGACACAGAGAAAACTTTTCACTTTAAAATTATTTTTAATTTTTAAATTACATTTAACTTACAAATACTATGTTAGTTTCAGGTGTACAATATAGTGATTAGATATTTATATAACTTGTGATGTGATTCCCCCATAAGTCTACCACCATACATAGTTATTATAATATTACTAGAGGCCCAGTGCACGAAATCTGTGCACAAGTGGGGTCCCTAGGCCTGGCAGGTGATCAGGGCTGATCAGGGCTAGGCCGATTGGGGCCCGAAGGCCTGGTGGGGTTGGGAGAGGAGGTGACTGTCGCTGGGCCAGGCACGGAAGGAACAGACGCCAGATGCCGATGCTGCCCTCGGCACCCCGCCAACCCGCAGTTCCCTGCCTCCCCCACTCCTCCTTCCCTCAGTGCCACACCACCACCTGGGGAACTGCTGGCTGGGGGAGGGGTGGGGGAGGGGCAGGGGAGGTTTAAATCGCCAATTTGGAACATGCAGGAGGCAGCCAATCAATGATTCTCTATCATCATTGATGTTTCTATCTCTATTTTTCTTTCTGAAATCAATCAAATATATATTTTTAAAATGCAAGGTTTTTAGAGGAAGAAAGGTTGGGCAAGGGAGCTATTGACAGGGGGCATTTGAAATCTTGCTCACATTTCAGATAGGATAACATAAGGTGGTCCTCAGGGAGTGACAGGTGAGGAGTGGCACTGGGTGGAGCAGGGCACTGCAGGCTGAGGAAGGGGTTGTAATGACTGGGAATGTCTGTGACAGTGACACCGAGCATGTGTTGGGACTATTGCTGGGATCATTCATACCCAAGAGTTTTTGATTCTATGGGAAGAGAAACATAGAGATCAGCGGGCCTTTCTTAGCCTAGCTGCAATGGATGTCAGTCAGCGGCCAAATCAATGCCCAGCCAGCCCTGGTGGCTGTGTCCTGCCACTCTCTGGCTATGCTGAGGCACTATTGGCTGGGGAGGCCCAAGGCGTGCCCCCAAGTGCATGTAGTATATGAAGGGGCGGACAGGAAGTCAGAAGCTGGAAGTTGAGAGCTGAGGTGACAACAGAGCTGCGTCTGCCATGGAGCTGGACAGGGATCAGCTGTCGTGTGACCAACTTTGGAGTTGGAGGGGCTGTGCTTCCTGCACGTCACTGGTGAGTCCCCATGAGACTACTGGGTGCCAGCTAGACTGGGCGGGGCCTGGGGATGCCTTTCCCTCCTGGAGCCGTTCTTCCCAGGGTAGCGGCCTCGGGCCGCTTTTATTTTCAGTTTTTTTTTGTATTTTTTTTGGAAAGCAAGCTCTGGACTTATGGTTCCTGGGATCTCTGGGCCATAGCATGTGTCTCCAGGCCTCACTGAGCCCCCCTCCCCTCCTCCTGCATTGAGCGTCTTACCCCTGGTGGTCAGTGTGCATCATAGCGACCAGTGGATCAGGCCTAAGCTGTCAGTCAGACATCCCTCTGGCAGCCCAGGAGCCCTTGGGGGATGTCCACTTGCCAGCGGGGAGCAGGCCTAAGCTGCAGTCGGACATCCTTAGCACTGCTGAGGAGGCAGGAGAGGCTCCCGCCATCACTGCTGTGCTGGCAGCTATTAGCCTGGCTTGTGGCTGAGCAGAGCTCCCCCTGTGGGAGCACACTGACCACCAGGGGGCAGCTCCTGCATTGAGCGTCTGCCCCTGGAGGTCAGTGTGTGTCATAGTGACCAGTCATTCCCAGTCATTCTGCAGTTAGGGTCAATTTGCATATTACCCTTTTATTATTTGCCTCGTGCATGGGTGGGGGCTGGCTGGTTTGCCCTGAAGGGTGTCCCGGATCAGGGTGGGGGTCCCGCTGGGGTGCCTTGCCAGCCTGGGTGAGGGGCTGAGGGCTGTTTGCAGGCTGGCCACACCCCCTTCAGGGTAGGGGTCCCCACTGGGGTGCCTGGCCAACCTGGGTGAGGGGCTGAGGGCAGTTTTCAGGCTGTCCACACCCCCTTCACAGTGGGGGGGTCCTGCTGGGGTGCCTGGCCAGTCTGGGTGAGGGGCTTATGGCTGTTTGCAGGCTGGCCACAGCCCCTTCAAGGTGGGGGTCCCCGCTGGGGTGCCTGGCCAGCCTGGGTGAGGGGCTTATGGCTGGCTGCAGGCTGGCCATGGCCCCCAGCCACCCCAGCCAGTGGAGGCTGGCTGGAAGCAGGTATCTGGGATTTATTTGTCTTCTATATTGAAACTTTGTTGCCTTTAGCAGAGGCCACAGCCGACCAGGGCAGGCGGGAAGCTTGGCTTCCTCCATCGCCGGAGCAACCAAGCCTCCTGCTTGCTCCAGCTCCGTGGCTGCCTGCCACCATCTTGGTTGGGTTAATTTGCATATAGTAGCTCTGATTGGCTGGTGGGCATGGCTTGGGGCATAGCGAAGGCAGGTCAATTTGCATTTTTCTCTTTTATTAGATTAGATTGACTGTATTCCCTATGCTGTACTTTATATCCTCATGACTTTTTATACATGGCAATCTGTACTTCTTAAAACTTTTTAGTTTGAGACTGTTAGTCGACACATTCTCTAGCATCCTCCATGTAAAGGCCCTGATCCTGCTGAGGAGCAGCTGAACTCCCCAGTTCTGCCATCAAAGCTCCAGCTCATGGGGAGACAGTTAAGCCAGCAGTGCTGGGAAGGAGTGCCCAGGAGACTTGCATTGTCAATGTTAATGGCAGAACAAAAGAAGGAAAACCTACCAAACTCATGCAAAAAGAGACCAAGTGTTCTTGTCAAGAAACAAAGCAAAATTTTTTTTTTAAGTGAATGATTCCTGGAGAATAAAATATCTAATATTTTGCTGTTTTTTGTGTGTGTTTCATTTGTTTATTTGTTTTACTAATTGGTAAGTATAAAGTATTCTGAAGATTAAAAATACTAAACAGTGCTTATTATTCTTACATTTAGTATGGAAATGGTATTTTCTAGAAGAAACAATTAAGGTGGGTTGTTTGAACAGAAGATAGTAGTACTTTGTAACTTTTTTTCTTCTAGACTAAGTTTAGTATATTATAAATTACTCAAAGAAAGAAGGTTTTAACCTGACACCTTATTTGATGTGCTTATCTTGGTCACTAAATGTTAATATCAAAAGAAAAGTGTTCTGCCTCAATTTTAAGTAATTATCCTGCTTTTACCTCATGTGTCTGCTATCTTATTAAGCCTGTGTGAAATGCATAATTACGGTGCAAATGAGATTGCTCTGCTAGTCTTGGCAAGACCATCTCATAAGACCATGGGCTCCTCAAGGGCAGAACTCAGCCCACTCCTCTTTCCCATCCCATGCCTAGTGCAGCACTTACAATGGGGCAAGAAGTCCACACATGGTCACTGAATCAGTCACAGAGGAACATCCTAATTGTGTCAACCTTATGTTGGGAGGAAAAAGCAAGCAGTTTCCAGGTACCGTTTCTTCTGGCCAAGGCTTTAGATCAGACCCCAACATCTCTCCTTAGGATTTCCTTATTACACTCCTGGACTGACCCCCAAGTTCCAGCTTCAACCGCCTCTGAATCCCAACTCACTAACAGACCAGAGCAATATTTTTGTGGTGCCACCTCTTGAGGTCTTCCCATTGTCTTCAGAATCACTGTAGAGTCTTTTCCTCCCACAGTTAGAGGACAGGTTTACAATAATGATGTCGCAGGTAAGATAGCATATCAAGTAAGGTGTCAGGAAGGCATGTGAAATGTTCTCCTGTACACAGGTATTCATAGCAAAAGGAAGTTGTCAACACAAAGAACATACTGAGCAGAGACCCAGTAATTGTCAGAGTGAACACTTGTGTTGTTGCAACAGGAGAAAGAGAGCAGAGAAAGAGGAGTGGGGGGCAATGCATCTCAGTCACATTTCAGCACCAGGCTATAGGCTTGAAGGTCACACACAAGAGGCTGTGTGCCATCAGACTTTGCTTTCTCCTTACCTTATTCCTTCCAGGGGTGATTTCAAGGACAGCTACACTAATGTGGAGCAACACCAAGGGGATGGGGCCTAAAATCTGAGCTATGGCTCCTACAGGACTATACAGTACCCTGACCACTTAATCTACTGCTACCACACAAACCCCACAAACACAAAGACTGTCCAATATTTGTGGAGACTTTAAAAATATTCAGTCTCCTCTCTGCTCTGCTGTCCCTTCCTGATGGAGAGAAGAGAAAATCCAGCTGAGACCCTGCCAATGGAATTCCTTCAATTACCAACTGGTGAGCAGGTCCTCTCACCTTCTCTTCTTTCTCCACCTTGTGCTCACAAGTTTCTTGCCCTATCTCTTTTCATTTCAATGCTGTTTGTTTCTGAATTTGATGAAAGCACAACACCTCTGAATATCCACTTGCTTGAACACACATAGAAAACACTGTTTTAGACATTGGTTTGAACAGTGCTGTTGCCAGCTGACTGAATCAAATGTGCTAAGGGCAGTTCTATCATGGTGGCCATGCCCACAGTTCTGCCCACTCTGAGCAACATGGCAGCAGTGCTGTGTCCTCCTGATGTATAAGAATACCAGGCCAGGATGGGGGTCCAGTGCTTGGTAAAAAATCTTCCCAGAATATAGCAGCATGACACAACAGACATGCTTCTATCACAGTGCTATGGGTCAGCAATCCAGGAGCAACTCAGCTGGGTGGACCTGGCTCAAGGTCCCTCATGAAGTTGTAGTCAGACTGTGGTCACGAGTCCTGTTGGCTTCAGCATATGCTGTTAGAGAGCGTGTTGAAGTTAAAGGGCATGGGTCTAGAAAGGTAGGTCTTCCCCGGATTACATTGCTTCTCTGGTGTCCACTCTGTGGGTAGTGGGGGCCTTTCTGGAAGTAGAAATCACCATGGTGCATATGGAGAAATAAGTTGCTGGCTCTGTGGAAATTGGATGAGGAGTGGGTCAAATAAGGAGGAAATTAGGTCTCTAATGGTGGCCCATGGAGAAATGGAAGACAATGCAAAGCATTAAGACTCCATGATTAGATATTGTAGGTGAGGAAAAGAGGATAATCTCGACAAAACATACACAATTTGATACATCCACAGAAGCCAACCACTTCTTAAGTGTCTGGTTAAAGATGATGTTTCTGGGGCTAGGCCTTTGATTACCACCTAGGCACATGTCACCTGGCCATGTCCCTGAAACCTCATGGGGTAGAAATAACATCTTAGTGGTTGCTTATACATTTTTTACAAATGTCCTAATAAAACCACATTTGTCTATGCAATCAGTAAAGTAAATATTTAATTTGGAGCTAATTGGGAAAGTGGAATTTTCTGTGGAGAATCAAAGCTGTCACCAGGACATGGCAACTTGGGACAACAGCCTTACTCCTGCATTTGGAGAATATGGAAGTGCTGGGCTCAGAGAGTGATTCAGAATGGGAAAAGTGACAGATTCATCAGCAAAAGCTGTGCAGCCAATCCTTCCATCCCACCACTGCTGGTACCACCTGACTTTACTGTTAGAGAGCTAGCTGTACTGACCCCCTTTTACTGACCCTAACTCAGCCCTCCACTCTGCAGCCCAGCCCCAGCTTGCTGTTTTCCACATAAGACTGCCTTTGATGCTTGTGATTCTTTTTTGTTTGTTTGTTTCTAGAAAAATAACTGGGGTACGGAAAGCATGCCATTTTATTTGACCTGTACACACAGTCTCCCAGGAATGACCTTCAAACCTCCACTACCCTATCAACTAAGACAGTTTCTGGTGAATGAAGACACCAGCCTGACACCACTGAACCCCTATAATGAAACAATAAGTACCTGCTGCCAATTCTTACCTCCTTTTTTATAGGGTAAGGCTTAGTATTTTTATATAATAATTTGTAATATTGACTACATAGTGAAATGACAATTTTTTAATATATTGGGTTAAATAAAATATAATATTAATTTCACCTCTTTTTTCACTTTGTTTAATGTGAATTCTAGAAAAAAATTTTATTGAGAGATAATTGACATACTAGTTTCAGGTGTATAACATAACAATTCAATATATGTAAATATTGTGAAACTAGAGGCCCGATGCACGAAATTTGTGCAAGGGGCTTGGCTGCCTTGGCCCCCGCCACCGTGGCGGCTGCCTCTTCCTTGGCCCCTGCCACAGCGGCTTCGTCCTGAAGGTCATCCGGAAGGATGTCCGGTCTAATTAGCATATTATGCTTTTATTATTATAGATAATTACCACAGAAAGTCTAGTTAACCTCCATCACTTCACATAGTTACAAATTTGTATATGCATGATGATTCCCCCTTCTAGTCAGTCTCACTAAGATCTGTGACTTTGTTGATCTTCTCCCAAAAAACAACTTTTGGTTCCATTGATTTTCTCTATTGTTTTTCTATATTCTTTTTTATTTATCTCTGCTTTCATCATTTTTTTTTCTCTGCTGTCTTAGGTTTAATTTATTTTTTTTCTAGTTCCTTAAGGTGTACAGTTAAGGTTATTAATTTGAGGTATTTCTTCTTTTTTTAATTCATGCATTTGCAGCTATAATTTTCTGTGAGTACTGCTGTCACTACCTCCTCTCAGTCCCGGTATTTTGTGTTAATTCCCCTCTTTTAACCATGAAAATAATCCCATGGCACTGGGAAAACAGAAGGATGAGGCAAACACGTGGTTATCAGGTTTGTTTTTCCCTAAATTAAAACTGACCCAGAAAAGATGTATCCCCTGGGTAAATTTAGTTCTTCTTTCACCTAAAGCAGAAGCTGTCTTTGCTAATGAAATTGTGGTTCAAGAAAAGACACTTTTCTGTGGCGTTTTTCTCCAAGATACTGTGGCACCTGTGAGTAAATATGTGAAGTACAATATTGACTTGAAGCTGATTAATTTGTGTTGTGTCTCTGAAGTCAGAGAACATAGTTTACCAGTGACCAGGAAAAATTGGGTAGTCTTCTGTTCTATCACCATGGGCCACTCCCAGTTCCAATGATTGTTGCAGGGGTCAGGTCACCATGATTCTTATCCAAGGCTTCCTCTCCTTGCTGCCTCACTCCTCCATCAGGCCACACTTCAAAGACACTGCCATGAGCTTATGGTCTGGGATCTAATGATTTAGCAAGTGACCATGAGCCAGCACTAAACAGAATGGGACTGACTTTCCTAGGGAGACATAAATGCCCTAACCTCTCCCTGGCTGAGCATGACTTGGCCAAGAACTCTGAGGTATATTAGGTGATCTCAGTTGGATGAAGCTTGCTCCTCATGTCCAGGCCTAGACTGTGTGGAATGTTCTATGCATTGTTGAACAGCTGTTATATTTGTCCAAGGGGTGGCCCAATTCCAGTGGTGGGTGAAGTAATTCCTGTTTATATGTGCAGTTTCAAAGAGTTTCGGGACATGCTGGCATAAAAAGCACATTATAATAAATCATTGTCTCTAACAATAGTCAGAGGTATGTGAGAGTTTGACCCACATACACAGACTTTGGAAACAACTCTGATAGGTTCTCCACTTTTTCCCCCTTGATTAGAGCACAGCAGAGAATGTCACTTCGATGGTGAAATAAATCTTAAGGTAATTTCTGGAAATGTGTATCTGATGTGACAAGCCAAAGGAAAAAAAAATGAAGCTGAATAGTCATCTACATGTGTAGTTGCCTAGTGGAGTGGGAGGCAGCAAACTAGATAAAAATGGTGTTTGCTGCACACACATAGCTATTGTGGTTATCATAGGTTGATAAGCCCAAGTGATAGTGAAAATCAAATGATTTCTTTCAGAAAGCTGGCCCCCCAAAATATATGGTAAACTGGGCACATTAGTACAAATCTAAAGCAATGTACTATCTAATTATATATTATATTTTGATAGTTCATTTCTTTCTATATTTTGGTAAGTCATCTCTAAGCTACCCTGAGCAGCAGTTAACATTAATTTTGAGCATAAAGGACCATAGGGGGGTCTGAATTTAGAGGCAACAATTTAGATCAAGTGGGTATCCAGCTTCAAAGATGTACTAGGATGTGGAAGGGGTTGAGGACTGAGCAGGAATCCATCAGGATTGATGTGGCTGTTCTCTTGTCTCCTTTGTACACTTTTCCCACAAAGTCCCTGCGGGATCTGCATGCTCCAGTGGTGTCCAAGTGCTCTTGGTCTATGGCTAGTGTTGTCCCATACTTTGACACCATGGTTGTACCAGGTGATTAAATACATCCATGCTGGTAGCAAGTATCCACCAATTCTAGACCACAGAGTGTTTCCTGGTCACTTGTGTCTCAGGGTCCCGCCTCTCAGGAATCCAAGTGTCCAACTGGGGCCCCCAGAGACTTGGCTGGCACATTGACCTGCATATCTACCAACTGGTTGGAAATTGGTGCCACACAGACTGATATTTTGTCTTTTACAACTGGGCTAGCCTTGAGTTACTTTCTTCACATTCAACATGGCTCTACATATGTAGGCAGCACTAGCAGCTATACCACTGGATAAAGGTGATGTCGAGGTAAAGTTTTCTAGAAAAAAAGGTGCCTAAGGGAGCATAAACCTAAAGAAGTAGGGCTCTTCACACCACTGATTGTAAAAGGGTCCTAATATACTACAAAGTATACATCAGGGAAGACAATGCCACAGATTTAACATAAAACCAACATGTAAAGTATTAAAAATCAAACAAGTAGTAAAAAACAATTTTTCTTGGTTTTTAGCATTCATAAAATAAATTTTAAAAACTAATGATAAGTTGGGTGGCTTGAAAACTTAAAATGAATCAATGTAGGATTATGAGTTTTATTTATTGACAAACTTATTGGCAACAATTAGAGGCATTCAAAATCATTTATGTCATCTTAGATTGGGCCAAATTTCTATAATGAAGAGATGATCAATGTAAGTTATTGAAGATGATAATGATGACAGTGATGATGGTGATGATAATGGTCTTTGTTCTAATCTATACTAATAAAAGGGTAATATGCTAATTACACTGGACATTTTCCGGACATCAATCTGGACATCCTTCCAGAAAAAGCCATGGTGGCGGGGGCTGAGGCATAAGCAGTTAGGAGTGATCACGCCAGCAGGGGAGAGCAGTTAGGGGCAACCAGGCGGGCAGGGGAGGGCACTTAGGGGCAACCAGGCCAGCAGGGGAGGGCAGTTAGGGGCGACCAGGTCAGCAGGAGAGGCCACTTAGGGGCGATCAGGCCAGCAGGCAGAGGCGGTTAGGGGTGATCAGGTAGGCAGGCAGGCAGGTGAGCAGTTAGGAGCCAGAAGTCCCGGATTGCAAGAGGGATGTCCGGATTGGAGAGGGTGCAGGCCGGGCTGAAGGACCCCTCCCCCCACTGCATGAATTTCATGCACCGGGCCTCTAGTTAAGTATAAAAGTTAATCTAACATTTCCCCCTTTATTATTTAATTACCTCCTAATTATTATCAAAGCTATACATAATCTTATGTACAATTGTACAGAACAACCAAAAACTGATTTCTGAGAACAAGTATGTTGCTTGGACTTTGTTGACAGCTATCAGATACCTCATGCTTCAATAGAAATACTTTAAAATATCCTTTGTTATTAGAAAATTCTTTTTTAGTGGAGCTGTACGACAGCTCTTACAGAATCCTCAGGTAGTCCTACAATAGCATTATTGTTTGCATCTGTGTATCTCCTCAGCTGAAATTATGGGACAAATGTGTATGAACTGAGTAAGCTCCCCACATTGGTGGCAATGTCACTGCTCCTCCTTTGGAAGCTATAAGCAGAGATGACCATTCATGTTTTCATAGTCTCTAGAGCTAATTGGTTCAACCAAGAGTTTAAACCCCAATTGTTAATTAACAGTATAGAGTCAGAGAAAGAACAGCTTCCATGGGGTCCAAATTATTTACTGTGGCCTGTTTGTGAGCTATGAAGCCAAGTTAATGCCTCACAATGTCTTTTTAGTACATGAGAGTAGAATAAAATAAAACTAGTAGCCAAAAACATTTTTTCTAAATTTTTAAATAAATTGGAAAAATGTAATTATTTCTTGCATATAAATGTACCCAGTAGCTAAATTCAGGTTGCTCTCTTCCTAGTTTCTGGAAGTCATCTCTAAGCTACCCTGAGCAGCAGTTAACATTAATTTTGAGCATAAAGGACCATAGGGGGGGTCTGAATTTAGAGGCAACAATTTAGATCAAGTGGGTATCCAGCCTCAAAGATGTGCTAGGATGGGGAAGGGGATAGGGACTGAGCAGGAATCCATTAGGAGAGAAGATTGATGTGGCTGTTCTCTTGTCTCCTTTGAACACTTTCCCCACAAAGTCCCTGTGGGGTCTGTGTGCTCCAGTGGTGTCCAAGTGCTCTTGGTCTATGGCTAGTGTTGTCCCATACTTTGATGTGGGAGAAGCCTCGAGAAACCAAAACTAAGGATTTGATGTCAGGAGCTGTTTATGAATGTCTGGTGTTTCTAATACATAGAGGAAGAAATCACACTACAATCACTCCATTTCCTGGAAGGGGGGGCGAGGCAGACATATTCAACTGACCAATGGAGAAAATGGATCCTTGAATCCAAATTTAGGGTAGGAGCTCCTTCTGTTGGTATGTGAAATAGGTCACTGCAGAGCCAGAGGCCACCACACACACCTCAGGGCTACTGACAGCAAACTCAAGCAGGTGTTGCCTGAAAACTGAGCTAGAGGCTCATGTACCTCCCTCCAGGAGTTGAAAAGGAGAAACTAACATCTGTAATTTGTATTCATTTAAAATTGTGTTCATTGCAAGTTGGACTATAATTTATATAATACAGGTCATTAGAACCAATCATGGGTTTGTCCCCCATCAAAACATGAGAATAGAGTGTAATTTAACATCAAATTTAAAATAGTCAACAATTTCAGTTTTGGAAACCAAAAAGAAGATGCTGGGCACTATAATGTATAGCAAACAGTTTTATAGAATTACTAGAGGCCCGGTGCACGAAATTCATGCACTGGGGGCAGGGGGTCCCCCAGCCTGGCCTGTGCCCTCTCACAGTGCAGGAGCCCTGCAATAGATCACCCCAAAGAGGTAGGCCACACCCACTCATCTGGGGCTCCTCGATGGATTGACCCAAAGAGATAGGCTGGAGCTGGGGGTCCCCTCTGCAGTGAGCGCGCAGGGCCATGGGGAGCCCGGCAGAAGCTGCGCGGAGCGGCCACCAGGGCCCCGCCTCTGCGGCACATGTGTGGGACCACGGGAAGCCTGCTTTTGCTGTGCATGCAGCCATCTTGTGACGGCGTGAAGGCATCACCCATGAGGGCGTGACAACTACTTAGCCTTTTATTAGTAAGGACTAGGGGCCCAGTGCACAAATTTGTGCACCTTGAAAGGAACTGTGGGCCATGAGGCTAGAGTGGGCACAGGGGTGGGTCTCGGCCCATTCTCTGTGCCCTGGCCTGACCTCTCCTGCCGCGGCACCCAGTCTCCTGTCTGCTGGCAGCCCCGCTCCCACCGCCGCCGTTCCCATGTGCTGATGGCGCAGGTGCAAGTGGGGCCTGTGCCATCAGCGGGTGTGAGCGACAGCTGCTGCCCCCATCACTCCTCAGGAGGAGGGGGAGGTGAAGAAGCCCTGGGGGGAAATCAGGGCCAGTGCCAGGTGCCGGTAGTGGGTGCGAGCGGCATCTCCAGTGCTGGCAGCAGGTGCAAGCGGGGCTGGCACTGGCAGCAGGTGCAAGCGCTGGGCAGGACCATGGTGCATGGGAGCAAAAAATTTTCAGTAACTACCAGAGACTCGCCCCAATGACAGCAACTGGCGCCCCACCTTGGTCTGGCACCCTTGCTCACCTGCTCCACCATCCCGCTGCGGCTGACTCCCACCATGTTCCAAGCTCTGCTGCCTGCTGCCAATGTCTGCCATGTTACGTGTGTGCCCCCTGGTGGTCAGCATATGTCAGAGCAACCAGTTGTTCGGTTGTTCAGTTGTTCCACTGTTTGGTCTATTTGCATATTCGGGTTTTATATTTTATAAAATAAAAAAATGATTTTGGGTAAAACTGTCCATCCTGGCTAGGGCGACTAACACTAAAAATCTCCAAAAAGAATAAAACTTTTAATTGTGAGCAGTAGGGTGGTAGGTGCTCTATAGACAGGGGACACAGAATTGGAGGATGCATTAATTTGGCTGAAAAATCTAATATGCTGCATCCAAATTACTACATCCTGTGTAAGGGTTTGTATCAGTAGCTCTTTCTCCATCCCACAACCACATTAAAATTTTGCTCATGAAAGAAGCCAGAGAACTATGTAGGTCAGCACTTACTCATATGCAAAGTAAGGAATTAACTGTTCAGTGGATTTCAGGAAACAAATTGGAGGGGTCAGAAATATGCATCATGCCACCCCTACTCTGCTTCAAATCATTTGCACCATCCCAATGTAATGGTCAAAGATACAGTTTTAGACCTTTTTTTCTATTAACTGAATGTTCTTTATGTTTTTAAGCTAATAGTTTGAGCAACCTGTAACTTCAAAAGTGCCTGTTTATGGAAGATTAACTAAAGCCTTGTGGTGGTGCTTTAGAGCCTGCCCACCCTCCATGTCTCAGAGGTTGTATTAATTCTCCTTAGCTCACAATAAAATATCACCCTCACATTTAAACTTCTCAAAAAAACACACAAAAGTACATGATTGCCATTCTTCTGAAAACAACTACTGATGAGAGAAGAACAGACACAGGTAGGTGTCAGGCACTTCCAGGTGACAAATGAATCACCAGAGAAAAGTATGTTGTCTGTTCTCCAGGATTTTTCATAAATTAGATCCTAATCTCTGATATAATTGTTGGGGAGTACGTCCACTGACCAAAACCTTGTTCACACTAGGAAAACTGCATATTCAGTGACCATCTGAGGCTCTGTGCTCACTGTGCTGGCAACTGTCACTGATGCTGTGCTGTCACTGTCTCCTCATCAGCAGTGTCCCTCTTGTTTGGGTTGTGTGTGTGACTCTGTGGCATCACTAATGTGGTCATCAGAGCCCTGTAGTATTGGTGAAGGTTCAGTGATGCCAAAAGGGTGAAATAGTAAAGAGGTTTATTTAAAGAAACTGGGGAACCTTGGCTGCTGTGGTTCAGTTGGTTGGAGCACAACCATATATTGAAAGGTGGTAGGTTTGATCCCCAGTGGGTCATGTAAGAAAGGCGACCAGTTGATGTTCTCTCTCACATTAATGTTTCCTCCTCCTCCTCCTCCTCCTCCTCCCCTCCTCCTCCTCCTCCTCCTCTGCTGGGGTCCAGCCCCAGCAGGTCCAGGGGTTCCCAAAGGTGGGGATGGAGTCGGCGAAGAAGGAATGACACAGAGACAGCGTTCAGTTGATCAGCAGCCTAGCCAGAATCTCCAGCCAGGTTCTCCAGCCAAGTTCTGTCTTTTATTGTCTTGTTACATCTGTATTTATACCAGTTGATTTTAATCCTGTCAATTTCTATTCCAAAGGTTAGGGCATTTCTTATCTCCATTTCAGGGAGTAAAGATTATGTAGCTTAAGGGTGATTGTTCATAGTTAAAGTGATTAACTACCCGCCTGGCATTTAGTTAAGGGGTTTTATTCCCTCCCTAACTTCAGGGAAAAATCCCTACCTGGGGAAACAACCTTTCTCGGAGAGGTGACCTTGGTTAAAACACATAGCTCCAAGAAGGTGAGCAAACATATTAAGAACAGTATGCCATATACGCCAGGTCCCTGGAAACATATGCTGTGCAGATGTTTCTTCCCTGCAGCAACTGTGTCAAGCAGCAAGGATGGACTGGCTTCCGGCACTCCTCCTCCTCCTCCTCCTCCTCCTCCTCCTCCTCCTCCTCCTCCTCCTTCTCCTTCTCCTCCTCCTCCTTCTTCTTCTTCTTCTTCTTCTTCTTCTTCTTCTTCTTCTTCTTCTTCTTCTTTCTCTCTCTCTCTCTCTCTCTCTCTCTCTCTCTCTCTCTCTCTCTCCCTTCTCCTCTTTCTAAAACCAATAAGCATATCTTTGGTAAGGCCTACAAAATAATAAATATTAAAAATCTGCGGATTAAAGAAAACGAGTTCTGATGTGCCCATGTATAACAATGAGCCCATAGACAAGCCTTCTCATCACAGCAGGCAAAATGTATGCCATTCTTATTCCAAACATGCACTTTTAGCTTTTCTTATTACCTTTCAACTTCTAAATGTTTATTTTCAATGCATTTTTATTTGATGAAAATATTGTGAAAAAGGGAAATGGTGTGATTTGCCCCAGTCCTTTAATCCCAATATCTGGCTGAGATCCTGAATGCCCAGGACTGGCGAGAGCTCAACCCAGCCAGCATTTCTGGGTCACTTCTTACAAGGGCGGTGCTGAGCAACTACAGATTTAAAGGAGGAGCCTGACACAGTAGAATATTTCCGTTACTGTAAGACTTGCTGGAGTAAGGTAGTTACAGTAAGAAAAATTCAGTATTTCAAAGACAAAAAAATGTCCTACAGTTGCTGGGATCAAGGTGGCTTTTGCTGAGGACAAGGTCTATAAACACTCTAACTGAAAACAGAGTATTTGGTAAATGAAAAGAATCCTTACCAAAGATAGTATTCCTGTCCTCCCATCCAACCCTAGTGCATGTCAAATGAGGCCACAGCCTACCTGCTCACCTACTGTACTCTTTCTACTACCTCCACCAGAGAGTCAGATCTCATTCCCTCATTCACCCTTCCAAGTAAGGGAGGAAAGTAACAAACCTGCTATTTTTTCACAGCCTAAGTCTCAGATTAATATTCCTGCCACAATCTTTTCTTCTGAAATACCTCCACAGCCTAGGACAGTGATGGCGAACCTTTTGAGCTCGGCGGGTCAGCATTTTGAAAAACCCTAACTTAACTCTGGTGCCGTGTCACATATAGAAATTTTTTGATATTTGCAACCATAGTAAAACAAAGACTTATATTTTTGATATTTATTTTATATATTTAAATGCCATTTAACAAAGAAAAATCAACCAAAAAAATGAGTTCGCGTGTCACCTCTGACACGCGTGTCATAGGTTCGCCATCACTGACCTAGGACCTTGCATCCATTCAAACACAGCTCTGTAACAGCAGAATCACCTCCAAAAGGTTCTATCCTGTTAAGGACATACTGAGTTTATTTTCAGAAACAACAAAACAGCAGTCATGTAGCAGAAACATGCACATAGGAGAAAACTTTGACCTGCAGCTGTACCTGGAACCAAAGTCCCACTAACCCTGCCCTCCCCAAGGAACCAAAAGACCGAGATTTGACCAAAACTTGAACTTTCAGAAGTCAAGGGTTTCTTGTCCAGAAAGATCCAGTGTTGATGTAACTTTACTGTAACTGGCCAAACTCCAAGGTCTTCCAATTAAAATTTGCCTGCCAGCACTTCCGCATACGTTTCCCGTAATCCTTATAAATACTTGTCTTGGTAGAGAGAAAGATGGATTTGAGGCACCATTAGGTCTCCCATCTTCTTGGTTGGCACTTCTTGACTATAAACCTTTCCTTACTTCAAACTCTGACATTTTGAGTGTTGGCTTTTCAAAGCATCAGGCACCCAGACTTGGTTTTCTGTAATGGTTCTAAACTGCCTTGGGTAACACCTAAAAGATCTCTTATGAGGACTGACCTCTCAATTAGCAGCATTGTCCTTGCCTAAACAAGCTACATGGATGTTATTTTCTTCATTAGATCCTGATTACCACACTTTCTTCTTGTCCATCAGAACACGAAAAGTCAAAATCTGGACATGTGAGGAGTGATAGATCCTAGAAAGGCTACAGAGCAAATGGTTTAACTTGCTGCACAATTTCTAGGGCTACTGAGGAATTTACCTAAACAAATCATGAAGGTACAGAGAATGATAACTTCAGGTAACAGGCACCAAAAAGTAAACACTTAAGCAAAATTCATTTTTAGGAACTATTTCCACCCTGAGGAATCTTAGGAGAACTGGGATTGAAAGTTCAATTTTGGAAGTCTTCTACTTTTAGACTCCAAAGGAATAAATAGTTGTTTACAACAGAAAACAGAAAAAGGCCTTGTCTGTGATGAGGCAAAACAGACTGAGCCAGGGAGTGCCAATGACGCAAGGACATGGGGCACAGACACAAATAGACTTGATTGACATACATATTGTTCAGCTCCTACAGACACACAAGGAGGGTACAAGACCTGTTAGTTGACCATGGAAATTCCCCAAAGTGGTTAAAATACATTCCCTCAAATACCACAACTGTCTAGAGCACCTTGTGCATAACTCTATTTAATGTTTGCCTTCACGTGGTAACATAAGGATCTAACATTTGCCCATTATTGGACTGTGAGCTGTCAAGGAGCTTGATAGCCTGCTATACCTTTGCATGCCAAGGCCCAGCACTATGCTCAAAAAGGAACTCTAAAATGACCCAATAGATATGTCTTTCTCATCAAAACAGACATTAGTCCTGCACCTTACACAGTGTCTGCTACATTTTCACTCCCTGTTACAAATGAAGAAACTGAAGCACAGGAAGAGCCTAATATTATGCACAATCCTGAGGGACAGAGCTCATTGAAGACTCCAGTTCCAGGCCAGGCTGATCAAATAGCTATCAATATGACATGATAAAACCAGTCTTGAGAAAACTTTTTAATTTTTTAAAATTGATTTCAGAGAGGAAGGGAGAGGGAGAGAGACATAGAAACATCAATGATGAGAGGAAATCATTGATCGGCTGCCTCCTGCACACCCCCTACTGGGGATTGAGCCCACAACCCAGGCATGTGCCCTTGACCACAATCAAACCCTGACCTCCTGATAAAATGGAACTCCCATTTGATCCAGTGATTCCACTTCTAGGAATATATCCCAGAAACTAGAAACACCAATCAGAAAGGATATATGCACCCCTATGTTCATAGCAGCACAATTTACAATAGCTAAGATTTGGAAACAGCCCAAGTGTCCATAAGCAGATGAGTGGATTAAAAAATTGTGGTACGAGGGAGATCCAAGATGGCAGCCAACAGGACGGCCGGCTGCAAGATAGTGTGTGAATGAGAGCACAAAAGGAGAGTGCGTGGACATGTGGGAAGTGTCTGCATTTGGGAGTGAGGGACAGCTGTATTCCACAGGACTGTTGGGGGCTGGCGGACCAGGCACCCCTGGCCGGGCAGCCTCTACTGCTGCTGAAATCTCTCCCAGAGTGGCGGGCTCTGCCACAGAGACTGTGCCATCTTGAAGGGGAGAGCGGCTGTGATTGGAAACCCAGGCTTACCTTCAACCGGGGAGACCTCGGATACCTCCTGGGACCCTACAACCACAACGCCCAGGAACCAGCTGCCTCAGTTACGAACACATGAACACCGAAACTACAGCCTCCCTGGCCACAGGCGCCTAAAAAGTTTGTCCAGGGGGAGACAAAGTGGCGGCAGAATACGCAGACAGGTCCTGCACCTTCTCACAGAGCAGATAGAAGGAACAGCTGAATCAAATAACATCCACCTGAAATTTGCAAATTAAACACACCTGGTGAGGCAATCTGTGAACAGAAAGGTCAGAGATTCCCTGAGAGAGGTGAGATCTGGGATCCAGGCTGGAGGGAGAAATGCTTGCATTGGGGACAAGAGTCTCAGAGGGAGACTGTGCTCCACCAAACCCATGGCCCTTGGGGTCAGTGTAGCCCTTGAATGTGTAAAGGGATCCACAGGGCTGCTGACAGAGGGGGACTATAGATATAAGCCCACAGCTGTGGGAAACTGTGCTCAGAAAGGCAGCCTGAAGTTCTATACCGGCCACACAGTGTCAGCGGAAAAAGACGTGAGTCAGCACAGTTCCTTTGTCTTTTTTTTTTTTCTCTCCTTGCTTTTACTTGCTAAATACAATACATAGCATCTTCCAATTAAAAACATTCACCGAGGCTGCAGGAGAAAATTGTTTTTGTGGAAACTGGGGATCAGAATAAGGAGAGATGAGCAGGAAACCAGCTCTGGGTCAGTCCGTCCCTCCAACCCAGTATTAAGTGCGGCAGGAAAAGAAGAATCTAAACACTGGGTAGAGGGGTCATTTAGTCTGGAAATTAATACAGAAACACTGCCACCCAGGGGTTGTGACAGAAATTGACTCTTTTGTAAATACAACTGAAGGCAGGCAGAGAAACAAAGTGAGCCGAGAGATCCCATCTGCTTGAAAACAAGGTTGTAGCTTATGACACAGAGGAGCAGTGGATTGCAGGGAACTTCAACACTGTGCTGACTACCTGACAGGAAACAGACATGCCAGGCAGAAGAGTAAAGGAAGTGAATGACCTTCACTACTTCACTTTTTTATTTTTTATCTTTTACTTAAGAAACTACAATTTTTTTCTCACTTAATTTTACTTTTTTAATATTATATTTGTACTTATTTTATTTATTTAAAATATATTTTTATTGATTTCAGAGAGAAGGGAGAGGGAGAGAGAGATAGAAACATCAATGATGAGAAAGAATCATTGATTGGCTGCCTCCTGCACACCCCAAACTGGGGATCGAGCCCGCAACCCGGGCATGTGCCCTTAACCAGAATCGAACCTGGAACAACTTCAGTCCACAGTCCAACACTCTATCCACTGAGCCACACCAACTAGGGCTATATTTTTAATTATTATTATAACTACTACTATTTTACCTTTTTAAAAAGTTTTATTTTATTTATATTTATTTTATTTTATTTTATTTTATTTTATTTCGGGATTAGTGTTCTACATTTTATTTTTCTTTTAGCATCATTTTACTCTAGCTCAATTTTTCCTTTATGCCAAGACTCACTTCCTCACTATTCCCCATTTTTCGTCCTGTTTCTCTTACCCTGTTCCTGCTTTAGTTTTTCTCTATTCTATCTTTTTACTTCCTGTTAAAAATTGATCTTACTCATATATCTAATTTCCTCATCCCTGCTCCAAGTCCATACACACTTCTTTCTTCTCTTTCTTCACTGGCCAATTTTTTTTCCTTTTTCTTTTCCTTTTTCTTTCTTTCTGTCTTGTTGTTTGTTTGATTGTTAGTTTTTTTTTCTTTTTTATTACTTCTGATTTTCCTCTCCTTGCTTGTTCTCTTCTTCTACTAATAGCTTAATTAATTCCAATCACCAACTCATGCCGATCTAATCTCTATTCTCCTTTTCCAATAATAGATGAATACGTAGATAGATAGATTAAAGAAATGGAAGATATATATTTTTTTCTTTTATATATATTTTTATCTATTTTTTCCTCTTTTTTGTATTTTTTTTTCTTTTCTTCTTATACACTCATTCTCTTTCTACCTCCTGTATATTGAATTGTGGCCATTTCCCCATTCATTCAATTCCTTGACCTTAACTCCTAAAAATGTACTCTGCCTCCTCAGAGTCATTTGGGTGTTTGTTGTTTGGGTGTTGTTTTCATTTTTTGGATTAGTTGTTGTTTGTTGTTTGCATTCACCTCTGGATATATGTTGTTGGTTTTTTGGAGTTTTCTCCCCATATACATATATTTTAAATCCTTATTTTTTCTTCTCTTTCTTTTCTCTCTTATATTTTTTTCCTTTTCTCAATATCATTTTTGTACTCTTTTCTCTCCCCCAATTCTCTCATCTCTGGTGGTCACCTTTATTTGGGGTTATTGGTATAATGAATATATTTGTGTTTGGTGCCCTGTGTGTTGTATCTTGTCGTGTTGTATTTTGTGCCTTTAAGTTAATGCAGGAGAGAGGGAGAGCTACATAACAAACACCCTGCTAGGAGCAAACATGGGGAGACAAAGAAACAACCCACATACAAAAGAAAAGGAGGAATCACCAGAAAAGGAAGTAAACTAAATGGAGGCAAGCAATATGTCAGAGAAAGAATTCAGAGCAATGATCATAAGGATGTTGAAAAGGATGGAAGACAAATTCAACAATATGTATAAGAACGAAGAAGAAATGAAAAATGACATTGCTGCAATAGAGAACACAATAAAAAGCATCAACAGTAGACTAGAAGAAGAGGAGGACTGCATCAGTGACCTAGAAGACAAGGTAGGAAAAAATACCCAAGCAGAGCAGCAACTGGAAAAAAAAAACACTTTAAAAACAGGAGGAGAGCTTAAGGGAACTTTGGGACAACACTAAATGAAACAACATCTGCATAAAAGGGATGCCAGAAGGAGAGGGAACTGAGCAAGGAATAGAAAACCTGTTTGAAGAAATAATGACAGAAAACTTCCCTGATATTGGGAAGAAGAAAATACTCACACAAGTCTAAGAAGCTCACAGAGGCTCAAACAAGATGAACCCAAAAATACTGACACTAAGATGCATTATAATTAAATTGGCAAACACCAATGACAAAGTCAGAATTTTAAAGGCTGCCAGAGAGAGACACAAAGTTACCTACAAAGGATCTCCCATCAGACTATTGACTGCTTTCTCAACAGAAACATATCAGGCCAGAAGGGAATGGAATGAAATATACAAAGTCATGCAAAGCAAGGATCTGAACCCAAGAATACTGTACCCAGCAAGGCTATCAATCAAAGTTGAGGGTGAAATCAGGAGCTTCACAGACAAAAAAAGGACTAAGGGAGTTTATCATCACCAAACCAGCAATGCAAGAAATGCTGAAGGATCTGCTGTAAAAAGTGTAAATAGGAAAGGAAGAAGGAACACAGGCATATAAATGGCAACAAACAAGTACCTATCAATAATAACTTTAAATGTAAATGGATTAAATGCCCCAATCAAAAGACATAGGGTAGCTGAGTGGATAAGAAAACATGACCCATATATCTTCTGTCTACAGGAGACCCACCTCAGAACAAAGGACGCACACAGACTAATGGTGAAGGGATGGAAAAAGGTTTTTCAGGTGAACGGAAATGAAAAAAAAAAAAAGCTGGGGTAGCAATACTTATATCTGACAAATTAGACATCAGAGTGAAGGTGATAACAAGAGATAAGGAAGGCCACTTCATAATACTAAAGGGAGCAATTCAACAAGAAGATATAACTCTGGTAAACACATATGCACCCAATACAGGAGCAGCAAAGTACATAAAAAAAACTTCTGGAGGATATCTAGGGAGACATTGACAGCAATACAGTCATAGTAGGGGACTTTAATTCCCCACTAACACCACTGGATAAATCCTCTAAACAAAAAAATTAGCAATGAAACATCAATCCTAAATAACTCACTAGATCAGATGGAACTAATTGACATCTTCAGAATATTTCACCCAAAAGCCACAGAATACATGTTCTTCTCAAGTGCACATGCTTCATTTTCAAAGGTAGACTACATATTGGGACACAGGCAAAGTCTCTTCAAATTAATAAGATAGAAATCATATCAAGCATCTCCTCAGATCACAATCGCATAAAATTAGAAATCAACTACAATAAAAACAATGGGAAAAAATCAAACAACTGGAGGCTAAATAGCATGCTATTAAACAATGATTGGATTACCAAAGAGATAAAAGGAGAATTAAAAAGCATCATGGCAACAAACGACAATGAAAACACAACAATCCAAATCTATGGGATACAATGAAGTATTCCTGAGAGGGAAGTTTATAGCTCTACAGGCCTACCTCAAAAAAAAGAAGAAAAAATTGTAATAAATTATCTAATCTGACAACTCAAAGAGTTAGAAAGAGAGCAACAAGAAAATCTGAGTATAAGCAGAAGGAAAGAAATAATAAAGTTCAGAGCAGAAATAAACAACATAGAGACCAAAAAACAATACAAAAGATCAACAAAACCAAGAGCTGGTTCTTTGAAAGGATAAACAAGATGAACCTCCAGCCAGGCTCACCAAGAAGCAGAGAGAGAGGACACAAACAAAATCAGAAATGAAAGAGGTGAAGTAATAAACAATCCCACAGAAATACAAAAGATTATGGAAAAATACTATAAACAACTCACTTTCAAAAAAAATGGACAACCTAGATGAAATGGACATATTCTTAGAAAAATACAAGCTCCCAAAACTCAATCAGGAAGAATGAAAAAACCTGAATAGGCTGATAACTACCAAAAAATTGAAGCAGTGATCAAAAATCTTCCAGCAAACAAAATCCCTGGTCTGGATAGCTTTACAGGAGAGTTCTACCAAGCATTCAAAGAAGAACTCAAACCTACCCCCCTCAGACTATTCCAAAAAATTCAAGAGGAAAGCACACTTCCAAGCTCTTACTATGAAGCCAGCAATACCCTAATTCCAAAACCTGATAAAGACACTACAAAAAAAGAGAACTATAGGCCAATATCCTTGATGAACATAGATGCTAAAATCTTCAAAAAAATTTTAGCAAATTGGATTCAGCATTACATTAGAAATATCATACATCATGACCAAGTTGGATTTATTCTGGGGATGCAAGGATGGTACAATATCTGCAAATCAATAAATTTGATACATTACATAAAGAAATTGAGAGACAAAAATCATGCAATCATGTCAATCGATGCAGAAAAAGCATTTGACAAAATCTAATGCCTTTTCTTGATAAAAACTCTCAGCAAAGTGGGAATAGAGGGTTCATACCTCAACATGATAAAAGCATTATATGACAAACCTACAGCCAACATCATACTAAGTGAGCAAAAACTAAACTCATTTCCCCTAAGAACGGGAACAAGATAAGATGCCCACTTTAACCACTCCTGTTCAATATAGTACTAGAAGTGCTAGCCATAGTGATCAGAGAAGAAGAAGAAATAAAACACATCGAAAATGGAAAGGAAGAAGTAAAACTGTCCTTATTCACAGATGACATGATACTTTACTTGGAAATCCCCAAAGACTCCATCAAAAAACTACTAGATTTAATAAATAAATTTGACAATGTAGCAGGATACAAAATTAACACCCAGAAATCTATGGCCTTTTTATACACCAAAAATGAACTCACAGAAAGAGAAATGAAAAAAAAATCCGATTTGCCATTGCACCAAAAAAATTAAAATACCTAGGAATAAACTTAACTAAGGAGTTAAAAGACCTATATTCAGAAAACTACAGGACATTGAAAAAGGAGATAGAGGAAGACATAAAAAAATGGAAGAACACACCATGATTGGTAGAATCAACATCATTAAAATGGCCATACTATCTAAAGCAATCTACAGATTCGATGCAATCCACATTAAAATACCAATGGCATATTTCAAACATTGAGAACAAACTCTCCAAAAATTTATCTGGAATAAAAAAAGAGCCCAAACAGCCACAGCAATTCTGAAAAAAAAGAACAAAGTTGGAGGGATCACATTACCAGATATCAAGCTATATTACCAAGCCACAGTTCTCAAAACTGCCTGGTACTGGCACAAGAACAGACATATGGACCAGTGGAACTGCAGAGAGAACCAAGAAATCGACCCAAGCCATTATGCTCAATTAATAGTTGACAAAGGAGGCCTGAACATCCAATGGAGTCAAGACAGTCTCTTCAATAAATGGTGCTGGGAAATTTGGTCAGATACATGAAAAAAAAAAATGAAACTAGATCACCAACTTACATCATACACAAAAACAAACTCAAAATGGATAAAGGACTTAAATGTAAGACAGGAAACCATAAAAATCCTACAAGACTCCATAGGCAGTAAAATAACAGGCATGCAGTGTAGCAATATCTTTACCGACACAGCTCCTAGGGCAGTGGTTGGCAAACTGCGGCTTGCAAGCCACATGTGGCTCTTTGGCCCCTTGAATGTGGCTCTTCCACAAAATACCGACTTGGGCCACGAAGTTTCAATTGCACTGTACGTGCACGCCCACACGTGGTATTTTGTGGAAGAGCCACACTCAAGGGGCCACAGAGCCTCATGTGGCTCGCAAGATGCAGTTTGCCCACCACTGTCCTAGGGCAATGGAGATTAAGGAAAAAATAAACAAATGGGACTATATCAAAATAAAGAGCTTCTGCGCAGCAAAAGAAACCATCAACAAAACAACAAGAAAGCCCACTGCATGGGAGAACATATTTGCCAATGCTATTTCAGATAAGGGTTTAATCTCCAAAATTTATAGAGAACTGATACAACTTAACAAAAGAAAGATACACAATCCAATCAAAAAATGGGCAAAGGACCTAAATAGACACTTTTCAAAAGAGGACATAGAGAAGGCTGAGAGACATTTGAAAACATGCTCTAGGTCACTAATCATCCGAGAGATGCAAATCAAAACAACAAAGAGATACCATCTCACACCAGTCAGAATGGTTATCATCAACAAAACAACATACGACAAGAGCTGGCAAGGAAGAAAAAGGAACCCTCCTGCACTGCTGGTGGTGAATGCAAACTGGTGCAGCCACTGTGGAAGACAGTATGGAGTTTCCTCAAAAAGTTAAAAACGGAACTCCCATTTGACCCAGTAATCCCACTTCTAGGACTATATCCCAAGAAATCAGAAACACCAATCAGAAAGGATATATGCACCCCTATGTTCATAGCAGCACCACAATGTATAATAGCTAAGATTTGGAAACAGCCTAAGTGCCCGTCAGCAAATGAGTGGTGAAAAAACTGTGGTACATGTATACAATGGAATACTATGCCACTATAAAAAAGAAAGAACTTTTACCATTTGCAACAGCATGGATGGAACTGGAGAGCATTATGCTAAGCGAAATAAGCTAGTCAGAGAAAGATAAATATCACATGATCTCACTCATATGTGGGATATAATGATCAACATAATTTAATGAACAAAAATAGATCCAGAGACAAATGACAGGGGAAGGGAGGTGTTAGAGAGCAACCAAAGGACTTGTATGCATGCATATTAGCATAACCAATGGACACAGACACTGGGGCGGTGGGGGCTTGCCTAGGGTGGGAATGGCTGGGGGGTTGGGGTTAATCGGGGAAAAAGGAGACATATGTAAAACTTTAGACAATAAATTAAAAAAAAACCTGTGGTACATCTACACAATGGAATACTACGCTGATATAAAAAGGAAGGAACTCCTACCATTTGCAAAAACATGGATGGACCTGGAGAGCATATGCTAAGCAAAATAAGTCAGTCAGAGAAAGATAAATATCACATGAGTAAAGGCAGGGGAGGGTGGGAGGAAGGGAGAGAGACCTACCAAAGAACTTGTATGCATGCATGTAAGCATAACCAATGGACACAGACACTAGGGGGTGAGGGCAGGAGCGGGGTGGGGGGCAATGGGGGAATAAGGACACATATATAATACCTTAATCAATAAAAAAGGGAAAATAAATATATAAATAAATAAATACTTGTCTGAACACCCCCCAAAAGACAAACAAACAAACAAACAAAAAACACAAAACACTATTTCGGCCCTGGCCAAGTGGCTCACTATAAATGTTGTCCTATACACCAAAAGATTGTGGGTTTGATTCCTGGTCAGGGCACGTACCCATGTTGTGGGTTAGATCCCAGTTTGGGGTATGTGCAGGAGGCAATTGATCCATGTTTCTTTCTCTCTCTCTCTCTTTCTTCCTCTCTCTCTAAACAATCAATGGAAACATATCCTGAAATGAGGTTTAAAAAAGAAAAAACTTTTGGAACAATAGATTGTCTATGGAGAGATATCTGTTAAAGTGGGCCTGACAAATTAAACAATAATACTTATTATTATTATTACTATTATTGCTAGTGGCCCGGTGCACAAAATTTGTGCACATTAAAAGTTAATTAATTAAAAGAAATATTTTAATATTGCTATTTGCTCTTTCTCTATAATAGAAGAGTCAGAGATGAATGAAAATTAGTAAAATGTATATGAAAATCTCCCTCCTGTCAGAGTCTGGGGCACGCCGTGGGACCCAGAGTCAAGTCCCTGCCCATCTGCACGCGCCTCGAAATCATGCGAGACCCAGACCCAGCCGGCCCCACCCCCATCAAGCCCTGCAGGGCAGGGGGCGCAGCCTCAGGTCCCCCGTCAAGCCCCGCCAGGCATTGGGCGCAACCTCAGGTCTCCCATCAAACCCTGCTTTTGGGGGGGGGGGGGCACAGCCTCAAGTCCCCCAGCCCGGCCTTAGGTCCCCTGGCCCGGATGCAAGGCACAAGGGCGTGTGGGCATGATGGTCATTTGCATATTAGCTCTTTATTATATAGAATTATATAGGATTATTGTGAAATGCAGGGGTAGTCCATATGGCTCATTAGTCAAAGACATAGGCTTGTGAACACACTTTGGGAAATCAGAAGCACATTTCCCTATAGAAAAATCCAGTATTTTCTTCTAACCATGCTCTTACTAATTCTACATGGTTCCTTAGATAATGGCTCTGCCCTGAGGACATCTCTAGGGGTGTGACTTTCCAAGGTCTTTATTGCAAGCACCACCTGGAAGAAGTGATTACCTATCAGTTTGCCATAATGGAGGACTGCATAACCTTTGGCACTTTTGAATTGCAACTGTTTTCCGTCGTCATAAAGAAAAAACTAATCATTTTTTTCCAGCAAGCCACCTTCTTTTTCTCCTGCACAGACTATTATGAAATTGCCAAAGACCACACACTTTGCTTTCTCTGTTTTCACAGTTTTTAAAGCCATCATCAAAAGGCAAAAAGAGTGAGAGATGATGGTTTCTTTCCAACACATCATCTGAAGTGGAATTCCATTGGTAAAATATTATTCTTTTCTGGCAACTTACCATCGGTTCCATGTTCTTATTAAGTGTTTATCATCTTGCTTAAATAAAAGGGATACACACACACACAAAATCTCAAACTTTGTCCAACTGGGAAAGTGCCATGCAGCCCTTACAATCATGTTATCACATATTCTAGAAATGAATTTTAAAAACAAAAACTTAGTTCATAATATAAAAGTTCAATTTATGATAACATTTATCTCTATGTTAATAAGGAATTTGCAAACAAAGATGATTACCCAGGTCTTTGAAGATGTACACCATGAATCAATCCAGCTACATATTAGTGATACAAGACAGTTGGTTTAAACAGAGTTGGCCCAATGTGAGATGTTTTTTATTTTTTTATGTGAAGTTATGTTGAAGGAATTTTGAAATGCACACCATCTGAGTCATAGGCACTGGCTCAGAAACAGGAATCTCGCACAAACATTTTTGAGAGGCAGATCAATGATGTAAAGTTTGTTTTCAAAGGAGAATAAAATTAACATTTTAATTCCAAAACCAACCCAGGGAGCAGCGAAGAACATGTCATTGGGCCCAAAGTTTAAGAAAGTTATTGCTGGTCATCAATTCATCATGAGAGCCCTCCTGGACCATGTCCACCATGCTCCATGTCACAGAAATCAGCCCTCTACCTTCCCATCTCCCCTGCAACATGGATTACAGCAGCTGACACCCATTCCTCTGGGTCTCAAAGTGTGACTCAGCCCTTCTTGTCACCCTTTAGCAACACTTCCCACCACCTCATTGGCCTAACTTTGTGCTGGCCTCCTCTCTGATAGCATCCAATTGGGCCACCCTCACATACATAATTTTAGATTGACACACACAAGAAAGTCTTAGAGTTTCTGTTTAATTCCAGTTTATATTTTTAATGGTTCATGAAATTAGTGCCTGTTGCAAATAACAGCATCTTAACCCCTCAAAGTGCTTTATGACAGTAGGTACCTTTGCTTCTCCTACTTCCAGCACCTGGATTTTCTATTATACATCTGAATTTACAGGCCTAATACATTCTTCCAGACTTAATTTAAGCATCATCTTTACTATGAAATTTTTTTTGCCTCTCCCTTTGCCTGTAATTTTTCAATTCTCACTGTTCCTAGTCCACCTGGTATCTGTTGCTATAACTGAGGATGTATTATCTACTCACTTTTTATTACTCTTGAATTGTTTAACACATGTAACTTGGTCTCCCTCACAGATATCTCAGGCAGTCTGAGAATAGGGTTATTCTTGTATGATATTCCCTATAAGGCCTGGTCACAAACCATCACTCAATAAGTAGTAATGGAAGCAATAATGGAAGACACCCTTCAAACCTTGGTGGAGATTGTAGCTAAAGTGCAATATATTCGTATAGCTAAGCTCCAAAACATTGCCTCAAAAAGTATTGAGTTTTATTTTATTTAGAGACTTATTTCTCTTGTTTTGAAACATTCATTTTGTATGGGGGTAGAGGATAAGTGGTCAAAGGGACTGAAAAAGAGTCTGAGACCAATATGCCCTGTGTGGCATAAAAAGTGGCACCAAATATTACTGTGTGTTGAAATCACCTGAGTAGTTTATTAAAAATAAAATTTAAAGCCTTAAGACTCACCCAAAACTACTTAAAAGATACCTCTCAAATAGGATTAGGGACTTACCCCTACTTTAGCAAGCTCCCTAAAGGTTCTGGATAGCCAGATTGGTGCAGGTCACTGGGTTGGCATTTGGAAATCCCTCATGTAAACAATGGTTTCAAATCCTCATCTAAAACTAAAAAGCCATGTGACTTAGGAGAAGTTGTTTAAACCCTCTGATTCTCATTTACTCATCTGTGAAATTGGAAAAATTAAATCCAATTGCAGTGAGGCGATGATCCTGTTCTTCTGTCCCTGGTTTGGCTGGGGAATATAGAGTTATGTCTCCATTACAGTGAATGTCAGTCATCTCAGTGCCAATACTCCTGGATACAGAAGATACTAAGACCAGAAGTGGAATCTTCAAGAGTACCTTTAGTCTGGAAGATAATCTCAAACACTCTATTGAGCCCCACAGTATGAATATGGCCTGACATGATCCTAGGTGGAGGATGGAAGGGATGCATTGACCTCTCCACCATGACATTTCTTTCAGGGGACCCTATGAGATGGGTTGATGCCTGAGAGTTGGAGAAAAACCACATCTAATAACAAGTGGTACATTATTCATTGTATAAATTATTTTTTGTTATCCTACAAATTTAGCAAAGTTTTGTTAAATATTACAAGCTGGTATGAGTTGCATAATAGGAAATGAAGGGAAGAAATTTATGTGTGTGTGTGTGTATATATATATATATATACTAAAATGGTAAGGAAGAGACCAGAATAATGTTATCACCTCCTGGAGGGAAGGTAAAAAAAAAAGGTTGAAATTATGACTATATAAAGAGCCTTTTTTCTTATACCACTAAAATAAGAAAAATAAGTTGGAAAATTTTTATACAGCAACACATATTTGTTGAAAATGCCTAGTGATTAGGCTTAATAATATATGAGCCTACTGGTATCAGTTAGGAACCTGCTAGGCTGCTGTAACAAAGACACCCAAAATAGATGGCTTAAACAAGATGTTAAAACCCACAAGTTAGTAGTCCATAGATGACATCACCAAAGCTATCAGTAAAAATAAAAACAAAAAGGGAAGTAATCTAGGTCCTTAGCATCATCACTTTTACCTTAGTTCAAGACTTCATCTGCCATCTCTTCATTGAATCATTATAAGTAGGTAATATAGGAACCCAGATTATTTCTATCTCATTGCTCTGAATATTCTCAACATGCAAGCTTCTTTAATCTGGTCAGAGATGTTTGCTCCACTTCCCACCATCCAAGCCCATGGGAAGAGATAAATAAAAAATAGGAGCTGTGCCCTTTTGTTTGGAATATTCCCACATCGCTTCTGCTTACATCATATTGGCAAAGTTCTAGAACCAGTGGCCAGATCAAGATATAAGACAGAGTAGGAATTGTAGCTTTTAGCTGGGAAGCCATGTGTCTAGCTAGAATTTCTAATATGATAGTCACAGACGAGGTTAGATATTGGGAATCAAGAATCATTTTTGCCATACCACCTCAAGAAAGTTGATTAGTAAAATCTCCTACACTGTTCTCTTAACAAGCCTCTGTGATCTACTGTGGAGTGGTACATAGAAGGGAGTTAAATACACAAGAACTGAGTTCCTAGTGAGTTAAAGAATAAGACCTAGAGGTTCTGCCTAAATCAAATATAGTTTCCCCAAATGTATGTACCTTGATCAACTAAAGACATGCTTACTTTCCAACATTTATGTGTTTTTCAGCAAAACAACTACATACAAGATAGACCTATAACTAAACAGATGAAAATGTTTATTCCCTCTCACTTTGAGGAGTTTGCTTTAGTAAAAGGGACAGTCATGGGAAAAAGATAGTAAGAGCTAAATCAAAGCATGACTAATACAATGGGACAATACAGTGGTAGAAATGACTAACCTGGGTTGAGGGGAGAGAGAAGTAAAATAAGTCTTCACAAAAAGGAGAGACTGCTTTCCTATTAAGAAGTTTCAAGGGCAGGGTAAGTTCAGGAAGGCAAGGATGAGGAGAGTGACATTCAGTGTAGCTGAGGTAAAGGTTTGTAAGGGAGTGACAAGTGAGCAGTGTGAGGTACTCAAGAAGTAAGCATGGCCCAGTCAGGAGCTGAACTGTTTCCTTTTGGGCAATAGATAGTTGGTTTGGAGTACCAGCAAAGCTCATTGTGTTTCAGAAGGATCATGACAATGACCGTGTGAAATTGGTGAAATTATAGAGAATCGTGGTGAGGAGATAAGTGTGGAGACTCTTGCAGCTGTTGCAATAATCCACTTAGAGATAACAAACAAAAGCTTGAGGCTAGATGGATTTGGTGATGCTGGAGAAGGAGGGGATGGAGAGTCCTCCTTCCTGCCCTTCCTCCCTCCTTTTTTCAACCATAAGGTTTCCTGAGCATTTATGATTGTTAACCCCATGCTCAGCACTGAGAATAGATATAAGAAAAGATTCTCTGGGTCCTCAAAGAGGTTACAGTCTAATAGTGAGCTCAAGATGATAAAAAAAATTATTATTGGCTAAATGTGTCTTTGAAAAAAATAGAAAATTAAGAAAGTAAGTTAGTCATTACCTGAGACATTTCATTCAGGAGGCAAAAATCTTTATAATCTGAAATCAATTTGGCAAAAACTAATTAAAGTGTACTTTATTGATAAAATGTTGAAAATTAGTGTGATTCTTAGGAAATTAAATACATACATAGGCATTAAACATCCATTCAGCAATTATTTATTTAAATTTTTATACAGTCCAGTCAAGATCATGGCTAAGGTAAATGTAGTACTCACTACCTCCCACAATCACATCAAAATTACAACAAAATATAGAACAACCATCATTAGAACCACCTGAAATAGAAGTCCTACAACTAGGGAATTAAAGAAGAAGTATATTGAGATTGGTAGGAGAGGCGGAGACATGGGGTAGAATTGTGGAACCAGCTGGTCCCACACCCACATGTGGCAGTTTAAAATCAGGAGGGATATCTTGGCTATGGAGGTTTCCCTGAGGAGTAAGGCATCCCAGCCCTATATCAGGCCTCCCAGCCCAGGATTCCAGTACCAGGAAGAGAAGTCCCCACAACTTCTGGCTGTAAAAACCAGTGGGGATTGTGGGTGAGTGACATGGAGGCTGCAGGAGTTCCAGGCAGTTCCTCTTAAAGGGCCTGTGCATGGAATTACTCAGACTCACTTACTCTGAGCTCTAGTGCTAGGGTAGTAGCTTGAAAGGGACATTCAGGAAGGAACTAACTTGCCTGAAATCAGGGTGAGAGTTGGAGAGGCAGCTTTCTCCCAGACAGAAGTGCTGGTAGAAGTATTGTTCATTTACTGAGCCTTCCCCATCACAGAGCTAGCAGACAGGGCATCATATCTGAATCTCCATCAACCTTTCTCACACTTTTTGCCCAGTCCTGGTGATTCACTGAGACTCTACCCCTCCCTACTTGCAGACTCATCCAAGCCATTTCCAGTGGCTTTTCCATATAATTTCCCACTCTTGTCTCATGCTTTGGACTTTGCTAAAATGTCTCAAACAAGCAGCAGCTGGCCTCAGTATGTCCTGTACCTTTTAATAAGTGGCCCCAGGACCGGCACTAGTGACAGCCCACTCTGGTATAGCTTGGCCTCTCCTGGGCACCTCCAAGACCAACACAAGTAGATGCCATCTGTAGATTGCTTTATAGGTCATGGTGGGTGGCCCTGGACAAGGCACAGGCAGTGGTTGACTTTGCACCTCCCAGAAGGCTCCAGAGCCAGTGCATCTGATGGTCAAATTTGACCATGTCAGATTACAACCCTATCACTTCAATGAGTGACACACTGAAGGGGTGAGTTCAGTGAGAACCAAAGCCCCACTGAAGCAAGTCCTGCTCTATAGGATTGGTTCCTTTACTTCAGTTCTTCCACTGTAGTCACAGCCAATCCTTGAAACCAATTGGCCTGGCGGGGGTGGGTGGGTGTCAATCACTCCCAGTGATGCCAACATCAATCAAGGTTCAAATACAATAGGACATTCCACACAGCTCACACAGAGGTGCACCTGGAGTGCCCAGCCCAGGTAACTGTGAAGGCTGATCCACTGGGCCCTACAGCACACCTACTACACAAGGTCACTCTTCCAAGTCTGGGAGACATAGCATATCTACCTAATACACAGAAACAAACACAGGGAACAGCCAAAATGCAGAGACAAAGAAACATGTCACAAATAAAAGAACAGGAAAAATCTGCAGAAAAATAATTAAATAAAGTAGAAGCAAGAAAACTACCAGATACAGAGTTTAAAACAATGGTTAGAATGATTTTCAAGGAATTTACTGAGAACTTCAAGGAACTTAGTGAGAACATTAACAACATAAAAAAGGACCAGTCAGAAATAAAGGATACACTAACTGAAATAAAGAATAATTAACAGAAAATGAACAATAGAATAGAGAACATCAAGAATCAAATAAATAATTTGGAATATGAGGAAGCAAAAAACACCCAATCAGAACAGCAAAAAGAAAAAAGAATCCATAAATATGAAGATAGTGCAAGAAGCCTTAAGGACAACTTCAAATGTACCAACATTCACATTATGGTGGTGTCAGAAGAAGAGAGGGAGCAAGAAATTGAAAACCTATTAGAAAAAAAAATGACAGAAAACTTCCCTTACCTGGTGAAAGAAATAGACATGCAAGTCCAGGAAGCACAGAGAGTCCCAAACAAGAGGAACCCTAGATACATAATAAGGAAAATGCCAAAAGTTAAAGATAAAGAAAGAATCTTAAAAGCAGCAAGAGAAAAAGGAGTTAGTTACCTACAAGGGAACACCCAAATGACTGTCAGCTGATTTCTCAACATAAACTTTGCAGGCCAGAAGGGAGTGAGAAAGAATATTCAAAGTGATGAAAAGCAAAGACCTATAATCAAGATTACTCTACCCAGCAAAGCTAGCATTTAGAATTGAAGGTCAGATAAAGAGCTTCACAGACAAGAAAAAACTAAAGGAGTTCATCATTACCAAATCATTATTACCTGAAGGGTCTTGTTTAAAAAGAAGAAAAAATAGGAACAATAAAATGGCAATAAATACATATCTATCAACAATTGAATCTAAAAATCAAAATACATGAACAAGCAGAATAGAGAACATTTTTATGGTTGCCAGATGGGAGCGAGTGAGGGGGGATGGGTGAAAAATGTGAAGGGATTTAGAAGTACAAATTAGTCATAGCCCATAGACACAGACAATAGACAGGTGAAGGCCTACGATGAGGTATGAGATGGGTGGAGTGGGGCTAAAGGGGGGAGAGGGGAAAATGGAGGACATCTGTAATACTCGCAAGAATAAAATTAATTTAAAAAAATAGAGTTTTAGCCCTAGCCAGTTTGGCTCAGTGGATAGAGTGTTAGCATGTGGACCAAAGGGTCTCAGGTTCAATTCTGGCCAAGGGCATGTACCTTAGTTGCAAACTCCTCCCTGACCCAGGCCCTGGTTAGGGCAACCAATCGATGTGTTTCTCTCACATTGACGTTTCTCTCTGTCTTTCCCTTTCTCTTTCACTCTCCCTAAAAATCAATGACAAAATATCCTTGAGTGAAGATTAACAAAAATAAATAAATAAATAAATAAATAAATAAATAAATAAAGTTTTATACAAGTCACTTCCTATTGTTTTAATAATAAAACTAAGATTCAAGTTATTTGTACTGTTAAAATATGTGTGCATTTTTCTAATTAGGATATATGAGTGAGGTATAATAATATATGCCCTTAAACATTAAAAATAATAAATATTTAATAGTTTTCGGTGAACATCCAAAATTGATTCTCCATAATCTTCAGTATAATCTATCTTTCCAAGAGAGATTATGTGAAATTTGTCTGACCAGCCAGAGAGAAGACCTTAGGGAGGTTCCTCAGAACCTCTCCACTTCTCATTCAGAAGCAAGACTCAGGTCAGGTCCTCTCATTGGGTTTCCTCTGTGGAGTGAGCTCACCCAGGGACAAACCATCCAAGCAAATCACAGGGAGGAAAATTAACACCTGCTTTTGGTTATATTTCATGTCTCTGTCAGGAGAGAGTATAGGTCTAGGCTCAAGGCGGATTCATGACAGAGTCTATGTGCTTTTAAATTATCTTCATCTAATTTACAAAGGAAGATGGTACATCTCTGTAATAAGCAGACCACTTAGTGAAACCATGTGGGACAGAAAGTGAATAGAACATCCTGTTTGACCAAAACTGCAGGAGTAATTTAAGGAGTCAGAAAGTCATTACTCTATTTGGATTCTGACCAGGAATCTAGGATTAACACCCAGAAGCCTGTAGGTAAAGGGCCAAGAGCACTCTAATGACCTAACTGCTTAGGGAGCTGATTACTAGAAAAGGCTTAGCAATACTAGAACAGCCTTTTGGGGAAATGGTCCATGTAAATTACTGGCACCTGTACATAATGTTGATACTTAATTCCTTAACTGTTTGTATGGAGTCCACTTTGAGGATAAATGAGCATTTTATTATCATATACTTAATAATGAAGTAAAATTTAAACTCAAGAGAAAAACACCTAAATGTAGGATAAAACATTATTTCCTTCAGTCTAACTTAGCTCTTAGTTGAACTCCAACTCAGAGTTGAAAAACAAATGACAAATGAAACCCTAGAAAATATTGATTAGCACTCTGTGTGCAGACTAGAAATAGTTATGAATAAACATCCAAGAACTTTAACAGGCTGTTTACACTTGACTCTAAAGCTAAATTTACTGGGGATGTCTACAAAATTAAGTAAGACACTACATGAGAACTGACATGCTGTGACAGATTGTATTATTATTCCTACTATAAGATGACACACTTCCTGCATGTTCTTCTGTGGCCTCCCTATAGGCAGAATTCACCTCCCCAGGCTACTGTGTGGCTTGGCCACGTGCCTTTATTGGATTAATAAAGTGGAAGCAGATGAGATTGTATGCAGAAGTATTGCCGGTTCCTCCAGCTTTCTTGCATCTTTCTTCTTCTAGGAGGATGGCTTATCCCAAATTAACATTGTTCCTTCGGCCGAGGCTTAAGAATGAGAAGATTCTTCATGTATACCAAGGGAGCTGTGGCAGCCACTGCCAACCATAGTCACCAATATATTACATCAAGAAGAAAGAAACACTATTGGAGACCATGAGGACTTGGAGACCATTTATTACCACAACAAAGATGCCTAATAACTCTTCCCTGATGAGAGGTCAATGTAAATAGTTTCACAGAAAATAATTGTTTCAATAAAACTTGACTTTAAAGACCTGATAAGAAGATATGTCTTGTTCTCTGTATAACGGGTATCATACACTTCTCACTTAGCAGTGGAAGAAATCTCTAATTGCATATCTATATGATTTATCCAGAACTATAAGCAATTTCCCCAGTAGCTGTGGTCATAGAACACAAGACAGTGACATAAATCAGATTTCTCTTTGGTGATTCTTTATATCTCCTGTAGCTGTTTTCAAACCTCCTTCTTGTACAATCTTCTCCCAAAGAATTCAGGATATTCTAATTGTCCCCATTACAAAATTTTATAGACTCCAAACAACACTCTCACTTTCTTTGTCTTACATCCTTAAGACTCATGTGACAATACACAGGAAACTTCAGGGTTCTAAGAGGGTCCCTACTGAACCATGGAACTACTAGAAAATTAAGACAGCATTAGAGGAAGTTTTAAAGACTTCTCCTACAATCATACCCAAACTACAGAGATGTTTAGTAACCCATTTTAAACATAAAATAAAGCCTGTCTATAAAATTCAAAATGTTAGGGCAATGGCATAGACAATAAGCGAACCATAGAATGAACCCAAAGTCAGAGAAACCCAATAACCAGGTGGAAAGCTCTTCAATTTTTTGAAGAATTTGGTAGGAGAAGAAAGAAGATGAAGACATTCTTCCCTTCCTCTATTTGTATAAACACTTGCTGTGGTTTTCTGAATAAAGAGAAGCATCTGCTTCCTAGCCAGTGGATCAAAGTGAGAGCAGGTGGCAACTGCTTTCCAAGAGAAGCCAGTCAAGCACCAAAGTGCACAAGTGGCCATTAGAATGCCTGGGGTGAGTAGGTGTTGAAACAGCCGCACAATATTTCCAAAAGTTCAGAGGAGATATTGCAGGTTATGCCCTGGAACATGTCTTAATTGAGACAGTTTTTATTTTTGCCTGAATTCGTTCTCCAACTTTAAATTTATACCTTTATAACTGTGACATTTTTATAAAACAGAAGATCTTATTGGTTCTCCTTTCTTCTGTGACTTCTTATTTAATTCACATAACAAAATATTTCTTTGGTTTCAGCACAAAACTCTGTGGCATCTTCTTGATTTACAGCCAACTGTTTATAAGCCTACATTTCCAGGTACGTTTTATTTGAAATGCCATTGATAGATTTAATTACATTTACCTTTCTTTAAAAAAAATTTCATTGGCACAGTAAAATATATTGAGTTTAATGTGTTTGGCTGCAAAAACTTTCATTTGGCCAAGGCTACAGAGACTGAAATTTCCCAGTGTAGATTATAATGTTATTTGAGATGAAGTAAAGAGACATTTGTGGTACTCAGGATGACACATGATGTAATATCTATCTGCAGGTGTGATATTAGATTCTTCTGGTACAGGTACCTGGTATTGGTTTCAACATGGCTGAAGATAATAAAATAAAATAAAATAAAATAAAATAAAATAAAATAAAACAGCTATAGCAGGGTTTGTTTGTTTTTTCTTCTTTTAAGAAGAGGAGTGATGAGCAGCAATTACAATGAGAAAACTGGTGTCTGACTACTCTCTTTCCCTGAACAACAGAAAATTTTTGCTCTTTGCCATAAAACTATCAGTGCTATATGATAGAAATAAAATCATGTTCCATGAATAATAAATATAATAATATTATGTGGGTTTTTACATATGAAAATGATACAGATATTGACAACCTATTTTTCAAATAATCCTTGGATATAATACTTTCTCTTTATAACATTCATCACACTAGTATTTACTTGAGGGCTATCTGTCTCTACCTCTAGTCTCTAAGCCAAAGGAGGGAAGGGAGCCAAAGTACAGGGTACATGACTGTACTCGACGCATATCTGCTAAAGGCATGACTCAACCCACATGTCCCTCTTCCTCATGAGCTGACCTTTGCAGAGTCATTCATTTACAAACAAGACAGTTCCCTGGTGATGGTGGAGAAGATAAATTATCATATGTGAAAACTGAAGCTATGGTCTTGATCTCATTGAGAGGTTTGCCCTAATGGGTAAGCACCTTCAAAGTGCATTGTGGTGACCAGATGTATCAGCAAATGGAAGGTGATCATTTGAGTATTTGGAGGGAAAGAGGAGAATACGACTTGCCAAAGTGATTTCTAATTACATAACAACTTTGAAATTTTTAGGTATTAGGAACATTTATAAAATTGATTCTTTTAAAGTTAATGGATATTCAAATTATAGTTTGATTGACATGAATCCAGGCTTGATTGCATGATCAATTGGATGTACAGTTATCTAATAGATCAATGAAGTGTGAGACTTGATAGAAGGAGGAGGTGGAATCTCAATCCCATATTTTTTAACAGTTCTAGGAAAATAAAAACCATTTATTTACTTATTTATTTATTTTATCCATAAAAGAGAAAAAATGTGATTTCACCTGTTTATAATTCAAAAATTTCAAAGTGATGCTATAGTCATTACCTCATTGGATCCTCCTAATATCCCCAAAATGCAATTTGGGTTCTGAGTCACATTATATAGACTAGGAAACAATCTCAACCTGGGAGGTGCAGTTGAGCTGGACTCTGTGTCCTGTGTTCCTCTGCCCATATCAGGTTGTCTCAATTTGCCACCTAGTCATATTTGATCAGTGTGCATACCTTTAAAAGTGAAATGATTTAAAATTTGATGTGTTGTATCCCTTCACACTGCCCTTCTTTCTTCCCTCACCACACTGTATGCTAGATGCTTCAATCCTTTGAAACATTTGAACTCAAAGTAAGTTAATTTTTTCCATAAGCTCCACACTTTTGAAGATCAAAGCTGACATTTTACCCACTCTAGTTTATGTGCCAGTGGCAAACAAAAGAACTTTCTCTTCTCTATGAAAAGAATGTTTTAACACACAGTCGCTTCCTCATGGCAGAGTTCAATTGACTGCCCAACAGTGAGAGTGCTCAAAAGTCACTGCATCTAATCAGGCTTCCTCAGTGAGATTTTCCTGGAGTACTGGTAAGGGTCATATAAAAAGGGTCATCTCAAAGCATTTTTCTTTAAATCAGGGAATTGTTATTCCTGCTAAATTTGAATTCATACTCTGCTGCTTAGTAAATCCAACTCTAGGAAATTTTTCAACAACTTTTGAAAAAATAATCTCTAAATCATTTTACACATGTTTATTGAGGGTGGGTTTTTTTTCTTTTTCTTGTAATTTCCTTAGAGGAATAAAAATGATAAAAGTCATTCACACAAAAATTCTTATTTATTCATTCTCTAGTCAAATAATTGTAAGGTCATATAATGAAAACAATTATAGAAAGTCAAAAAAAAAGACAGACAGAAAGGGAGAGAGAGAGGAATTTGCATTTCTCTCTACCAAGGTCCTTAACAAAAGAAGGCCAAAAGAAATACCTGCTTTGGGTTTCATGTTGGCCATGAGGGTAAACAAGGTGTGCTGTATTTAAAACAATCAGAAGAGAAGTTGAGGAAAAAAAACATGTGAAGAAATACTTTGAGGCCACTTAACAGATTTAGTCAACTCTTCAGACTAGGTCAGCCATTTCCCAAAAGATTAAGAGATGTGACTGAAGTATGAGGCAGATGAGAATCACAAATGGACAGCAAAAAGATTTCAGAGAACTCATGTATATCCAATATTTTTAAAAAAGAGAATGAAGTATGTTATAAATCCTTTTGATCATTGCAAAGATATTAAGGACTTGATGAGTTAACATTTAATTGATGAAAACTTAGAAAAACAAGGGTTTAATAGGAGGATATAATAGTTGACAAAGGAAAAGTTATTATAAATGGTATCTATATTTGTGAATGTTCATCTTAGATTAAGGAATATTGTTAATATATTTATCTAAGTTTGAAAAACACCTCTGGCAAGTTTCCATGTTATATACTTGTGGATAAGACTAATAAAAATTTGTTTATGACATTATTCAGTGTATTCTATGCGCTATATCAAACAACCCTCAAATTTTAATATCTACGTATAGTAGAGGTTTATTTCTCCCTCATACCATAGTCCAGTGTGAAGGCATTTTGTTCAATACTCAAGGCTCCATCCATCTTGTGGCTGTGCCTCCTCTAGGTCTCCAGGTTCTTTACATTGAAGCCAGGGGATAAGAAGAGAGAGAGCATTGAGCAGGAGAGGCTTTTTGGCACCTTCCTGGAAATGACTCCACACTGCTGTTTTCATTCCATAAGCCAAAACCTAGTCTCAGGACCACATCCAGTTGAAAAGGACGCTGGGAAATGAGGTCTACCAATAGGCAAAAGAAGTCAAGGAAACTATGGCTAACATGAATAACAGTGAGTACTAGCCGTCTTTGTCACAATGGAGGTACAAGATGGTTATATCTACAATGCATCTTATGTTGAATATTGTTTGGCTCTGCTACACCTAATAATTTTATAAACAACAAAATCAGAAGCCTATAAGTGTTCTTTTAATTTTCAGATGACACACAATTGGAGAAAAAAGCTAATAAGCTAGGTCAGTGGCTATAAAACTTGGTATGTAAGAGTAAATATTTTAAGCCTTTTAGGCCACAAGATCTCTGTCCTAAATACTCAGCTCTGCCATTGTATAACAAAAGCACGTTCAACAATGCATAAACTAATGTGTGTGGCTCTATTTAAAAAAAAAAGAAAAGAAAAGTATCTACAAAAAATGGTAGCTGACCAGATTTAGTCCACAGGTTAGTTTGTCACTCTCTGGGTTAAGTGACAGAATCAGAATTCAAATAAATAGTGTAATGGATTTGATTAGCCCAGTTACATTGACAATTCTTTATATAGATTGAAAAGAAAAGCACTCCATGTACAAGGTAATAATGTAGTCCTTCTGTATAATACCTTTACACAAACAGTGCTTTACAAAAAACTCAAAAGGAGTTAACAGTGTATTGTGACTACCTAAAGGTCATAAATGGAGTAACATGACTTGTAGTTGTGTCCCCCTAGGGTACACCAGCCAACTCCCAAGAGTTGGTGAGTTTGTCAAGGTCCCATGTTGGATCCTTGGCCCACAAACCTGATTTATCCCTCAGAAGTAGGAAACATCCTTTAGTTTCACTCAATACATTGAAGAATTTTAAGGAAGTTAGAGTTGTACAACATCAGGGCTAGTCTTGCTAAGTAAAAGCCAGAATTTCCTGGCCTTTTCACAGTGGTGTTAGAGGATTCTACAATTGGATGAAAGGTTAAGTTTGATAACTTTTGTGGAACTTATAGAATCAACAGAATGTGTGAATATAAACTACAAAATAAGTAAACCTCAACTACTAATGTCTTTCTTATTCACCAGAACTGAGAAGAGAAAATGTTCTTGTGAGAAACTCTGGCATTGGATTCAACATTCTTCCCCCTCCCATGCCTGCCGCCATGCGTTGACCCCTGCCCACCCTCCCATGCCTGCCACCACGCGTTGATCCCTGCATAGAATTACAAGGTCTTAGAGTTAGTAAACAATTTTAAGAATACCCGTCCATATTCCCACCCAGAGGAAAAGCTCCTTAGTAACAGCACTGACCAGTGGTCATTTGCCTTCTTTTTAGACACATTCAGACCAGAAGCAGAGCATTTCATGAGGCAGCTCCATTGATCCTAAAATGGTTTTATTCATTAGAACCCTCTATAAATCAGCTGAAATGTATCCTCCTGCGAGTTTCACCTTTTGGTCACAGATTGTGTTTGCTTTTATTTAAGCAGTTCCCCAACTTCAGTTTTTGTCTAATTTGAAGTTTTCAGCCTCTAGGTCTCATGGCAATACTTTGCTACCATGCTTATATTAATCCCCTCTCTGAAGGTAACAGCTCTGATGAGAAAGGTATAGAGGTATGCATGATGTAGACTATCGTTACTATAGAGATAACAATAACCACCATTTATTAAATTCCTAGTGCTAAATAGGCAGGGACCAGGTAAGTCATTTATGTACATTATCACTAGTCTTCAGAGCAACCTTTATAGCAGGTATTCTATCTATTTTATAGTTGAATAAACTGAGACTGAAACAATGTAAGGACTCACTTAAGGGCAAACAGATAATAAATGTTACAGTCAGGATTTGGAATCTGGTGGGTCTGATCCTAAGTGTGTGCTCTTTCCATTTACCATCTAGGTTACCTCTTTTAAATGTCCAGGTACACTGTATCTTTGCCCTATTTAATGGTTTGTCATCACATTTAGTGACAACCACATTAAGACATCCAGAGAATCTATGACTTCTAACCAGACAAACAGAAAATGAAGTGGAAATATAAGGTATATTAATCCACAGCTGAGAGGTGAAGGGTACTCTGATTTGAATAAAAGAAAACTCAAATGAAAACACAAAATTTACAAGAGAAGGTGAATGTCAGTATCAACTTTGAAGAGTTCCATTTGGAGGACATAGCATTACATGTCAGAAACATTTAAACACTGCAAATCTCATTAGTATGTGCAGTTTAGAAAAATAATAAAGGCACCTGTAGACGATGTCATCCAAAATGCACTCAGCAAAGTTTTAAACAAAGCCTGTGGACCAAAGGCTGATGATGTGCAAAAGAGTTGAATTGAATGACTGATGATGCTCAATGTTGAAAGAAACATTTTTTTCTGGATAGAGTACCACCCACACAGGAAATTCAACAGACATATTAATTATACCTAGCATGTAACCCAAAAGATCCAGGGAATGTCCTTTATTTATTTTTCTTTGGGGTGGGATGGGAGTAAAATAAAATGATAGCTGCAGATGATGCTAAGATCTGGGTGTTCTGTGTTCATCTGTAAAACCTAAGTCACACGAATTCTTTCCAAAATTGTTATCTTTCTCTGTAAATAAAACTAAGACTTCATTTCAAACAACTGGCCAAATGCAAATAACTACTAAACTCAACTCTGATGTGAGCTATTGCTCAACTATGGGAAAGACTTCCAAAATAACCCAACTGTTCTGAGTGGTATGTTTTTCCCCCCACAGACTCACTCTTAGACACTCATATCCACTTTATTTATCCCTCTTGCCGCCTCCTGAAATAAGATACACATCTTTTCAGGACTCTTTCCAACCCCATCTATAAAAGCTTGCTTAAGCAATCTTAAAATTCCTAGTTTGCTAAAAGAACCATAGAGAAATTCAGATCACCCTGAGCTGGCAATTGGAGGCTGGTATTTCCTCAGTACTGACTTAACTTTGGTACACGGGTGCAAAGCTCATGAAAAAAGAAGACACCAAGTCCTTAAGTCCCTGGAGGTAATGGCTGTAGTGGAGACTTGAGCCCTGTTCTGTTAGTCGAGGTAGTATCACTGTCACAGCTAATGCTGAGGCAAACCTGCAGACCATGTGCCTGAGGAGCATTCAGGCTGCACAGTGCTTCTGCAGGGGTTCCCCTTGGCCCAGTGTCACCAGCTCCTCTGTCCCTCTCACCTCACCAAGCTTCTCCTGGATCGACTTTTTCTCCACATCACCTCACTGTCGGCTTGGCTCTGCCTGGAACTCTCTCCCTCTGACTATAACTCACTGCAGAAATCAGCTTTAACAATTCCCCTTGATAAACCCTCCTCTGAGTCTCCAAGCAGGGCAACATTCCCTACAAAGAGCGTGTGGGGCCAAATCCTTGAAATGTCTAGTGCCTGGCACGCCTGCAAATGGGTTTGACTGTGAGAAATGACTCATAAATGTTGAATTTGACTGAATTTCAAATTACGGACTGGGAAACAGAAGCATTGCGAAAATGAGATTTTAATAACACTCTGGAGAGCAGGCACCCATTGTACAGGAGCACAGGTGGGGCAAGGAGCATAACCTATTTATTTATACCCTCCTCCAGTTCCTCATTGACTGAGGATTGTGAGATCACTGTTTCCTCCTACGTGGCCTAGGTCTTGCTGTCTCCCATTGGGCCATTAAAATATTGGGCTGAGACCTTTCTAGCTGTCTCCACCTCCCTTTGTTTAGGGGAATCTTCATGGAAAATGTGCTATGGGCCACATACACTGCTCTCATACCCTCTCCCCCTCACCCCCTACATTCTCTTTGCTCTGGGGAAATTCAGTAACAGCCTGGCCACATGCTGTTTGTTTTCTATGAAGATAAGTCAGAGGCATGTTTCTTACATTATTGATGTCCTCTCTGCTCTGAGCCTCCTCATAGCTGAGCCCAGTCCTGGCTCATGCTCTGTCCCCAGCACACGTGAGCAGCACAGATTATTCTCAGTAAGTGGCTGTACCAAGGACCAGAGCCTGCTTCCCCCTCAGTCTTTCATTCTGGAGTAGGAACTATGTCCTATCATGCTTGAGTTTCCCAAACAGAGCACAGCCTCCAACATACTGTAGGCACCTCACAACTATTTACTGAATAAATGACTATTAATGTAAAAAACATTTACACCTATAAAGAATTTTTGTGAGTTCATTTGAGTCAAACTGTCAACAATTGCTTGGAAGCAGAATCTCAATGTACTGGGATAATGCTCCAGAGAATAGCAGTTTTCACTTATTTTTTGTTTGTTTGTTAATTCTTTATTGTTGAAAGTATTACATATGTCTCCTTTTTCCCCCATTGACCTCTCCCTAGCCGCTCCCCGCCCCCACAAGTCCCTGTCCCACTACTAGCTGTGTCCTTTGGTTATGCTTATATGCATGTATACAAGTCCTTTGTTTGATCTCTTACCCCCTCCCACCTTTCCAGCCTCCCCTCTGAGGCTCAATGGTCTGTTTGATGCTTCTATGTCTCTGGATCTATTTTTACAAATTACCATCAAAGGTGGAGACCTAAGTGGGTTACTTGAAATCCATTGGTGATAAATTAAGGAGGTGGGAGGAAGCAAAGGGGGTGAGGGGGGAACACCTCTGGGATTGGATAAAAAGTAAAATGATAGACACAAACTTCTTTTACTGGGGGGGCGGGGTACAGGATAGTTAACAGTCAATAATTAACATGATAACAACAATGAAGGAATTAGTGGTATCTGTCCTGGCACATAGGGCATTTGGTTGTGCCCTGAGGGGTCCAGAAAAAAGGAAAGTTACAAGTTACCCTGACATTTCAACAATATGTTGTCATAGATGCAAAAAGATAATAGGCTAAATTAAGGGAAAGATAGACCTTGTCAGGGAAGATACTCACCTAGGATGTGACTACCCACCATAGTTAAGGTTTTAATTTCAGACAATCCTTTCTGGTTTTTTTAGGTCTTTGAGTTTGCAAGACTGCCATGCAGGTCTTCTCTGAGCTTGTTGGGTTAGCATGTGGCCCTTTTTTCATCCACATGACTAACAGGGACACACATTCTATTTCATAATATGATATGGAGACATAATCAACTAAGAATCTATGTTATATCTTTTTAAAAATTCTTGTTTTTAATAAAATGACCATAATAATAATAATGATAATAACAAAAGATTTCTTCAAGAGCAAACTCATGGTACCTCTACCAAAATTAAATATGTCATGGTATGAAAAAAAAACATCAGCCAGTTTATTTAGGTTTGATTTTTTTTTAAAGAGAGAGTGGAAGGGAGGGAGGAGCAGACAGAGAGAGGAACATCTACTAGTATGTGAGAGAGACACATCAACTGGTTGCCTCCTGCTCATGCCCTGACCTGAGCCAGGGATCTAACCTGAAACCCAGGTATGTGCCCTTGATAGGGAATTGAAACTGTAACCCTTTTGTCCATGGGCCAATGCTCTAACCACTGAACAATACAAGCCAGTGCATTTTTTAATGAGTTTTTATTTGTTTATTTTATTTGTTCCTTGGTTGCTTTCTGTTTTATATCCCACATCTGAATGAAATCATATGGTTCTTGTCTTTTTTTCATCAGCTAATTTAACTTTGTGTGATATTCTCAAGATCCATCCATGTTATTGAAAATGGTAGTATTTTATCTTTTCTTATGGTTGAGTTGTATCCATAGTATATATGTACCACATCTTCTTTATCCAATCATCTACTTCAGTTGTTTCTATATCTTGGCCACCGATAATAATGCTGCAATAAACATAGGAGTACATATAGCTATACAAATAAATGTTTTAAAAATTTTGGGGTAAATATCCAGAAGAGGAATTTCTGGATCATATGGTATCTCTGTTCTTAATTTTTTGAGGAATTTCCATACAGTTTTCCCTAGTGGCTGTACCAGTTAACATTCCCACTAGAAGTGAATGAGGGTTCCTTTTCTCCACATCCTCTCCAACACTTGTTATTTTCTGTTTTGTTGATAACAGCCAATGTAACAGGTAAGAGATGGTATCTCATTGTGGTTTTGATTTGCATTTTTCTTATAGATAGTGAAGTTGAGACTCTCTTTGTATATCTGTTGGCCATTTGTATGATTTATTGGGAGAATTGTCTACTAAGGTCCTCTGCACATTTTTAAATTGGATTGTTTGGTTTTCTATTGTTGAGTTGTATAAGTTCTTTATACATTTTGGATATTAGGCCCTTATCAGAGATATTGTTTCACTAGTGAATTCTACCAAACACTCAAAGAAGATTTAAAACCTATCCTTCTCAAACTCTTCCAAAAAATTGAAGAGGCAGTAATATTTCCTAACTCATTTTATAAAGCCAACATTAGCCTGATACCAAAATCTGGCAAGGACACACACACACACACACACACACACACACACACACACATTATAAACCAATATCTCTGATGAATCTAGATGCAAAAATAATAAACAAAATACTAGCAAATCAAATACAACAATGCATTAAAAAATAAATTAAGATCAAGTGGGGTTAACTTCAGGAGCACAAGGATGGTTCAACATGTGTAAATCTATCAATATGATACCATATTAACAAAATAAAAGATAAAAATCATATGATCATGTCAATAGACGCAGACAAAACATTTGACAAGATACAATGTGACATGCATTTATGATAAAAACATTTAATAAGATGGTGATAGGGAATTTTTGGACTGAAACCTGGATTCTTTGTCCGCCGGAGTCACCGAATGAATCCACGAACAGAAGGTGGTATGGAAAAGGTGGAAATTTATTGAAGAACAAGTATAGACTCGCACATGGGGAAAGGGAAAGATTCTCACAGCACAGACTCCTACGTGGGGAGGGAGAAAGAGTCCCACAGACTTCCTGTTTTCATGGTTTATAAAGGCTGCAGTTCCTGTGTCCTGATATCCGCTCTGATTGATCAATATTCCCTTTTGAATTGGTTACTATAGTAACTCCTGAGGCACTTTTGATGATCGCATTTGAAGGCTGTTTTTGTTTTGTTTTTTAAGCAAGTCTCAACTTTTTAAAAATCTAGTTTGATTTTCAAAAAATTAGTTTCATTGCATACTTTTATCCCTAAACTGAAATAGATTTGAAATTGTGTTCTGCTGATCATGAAGAGGCATTCAAACTATTACAAACTGTTAAACAAAATCCAGATGCAAAGATAAGAAATAATCTACACAAAATATCATCTTTCAAAATCTGAGAGCAGAAGTATGTCTTAGGTTTCTTGTTCTAGAGCGAGAATAAACCAATCAGGAGAGATTGAGTGAGTGGGAGTGAGGAAGGCCAAGTCCCTGCTACATTTGTGTTTTTAAAAGAATGAAATGCTGATAACTTGATCATAACCAGGTTATTTTCTCACCATTATCACAATGAGTAAAATATCCTTAGTCAATATTCACGAGTGAGAACTTTTTAAACTATGCACTTAATTTAAGTTGTTTGTTAAAACGTATGATCTATATTGAAATGTTTAGATGTTAGTGATAACAAAAATTAGAAATATTCTGAAAGGATAAAGAACATTTTCCAAGCTCATTGTAATGGTTTCTATCCCATATTTTTGTATTTACTCACCCTGTAAATCAGCAAATTAATGGCAACCTGAGTTCACCCTGGATTAAGTGCATACTTTACCTATTTAGAAAGCCCATGGGGTCTCAACCAATTAAATCCATATTGTGTCCCCTCTACAGCAAGGCCAAGAAGCCCAGTTTCTTCTACATATAGAAATTATCTACTGCCTGGAGAAAACAGTGACAGCTGAGAACGCTATAACCTTTTCCTGTCAAGCAAAAGCTCTGGTAGCCATGATATAAAACTTTCCTAAGTGGTCACACTACATACCTAGTAAGAGCTCACCAATGGGGAGAAAAAAAAAGCCATTTAAACATTTAAAACTTCATATGTACTATCATTGCCACCTCACTAGCCAATAAAAACACAGCCTTCTTAGTGTTTGTGAGAATGGCGATGTACCCTGCTACTGGGGGATTCTGGGCTACAATGGGGATGCCAGGGAGAAGAGATAGAGTTGGCCAGGAAAAGATTCCCCACCAGGCTCATTTGCCTTTTCTACAACAAGCAAAACCAGAAGCAGAGAAAGAAAAGAAAAGGAAGAGAAGAAAAGAGAAAATACTGGTGCATAAGAAAGTCCACTGACTGCTACATGAATGTGGTCCTGCAACTCTGCCCAGATCTCCCACCTCCATGGGACCAGCCCCCCTCCCTGTATAATAAGAAGGTTAAATCTTATACAATCTTTCTAAGTCTTGATACTTCATTAAGACTTCAAAATTCTAAACTTTTTAGACACAGCTCTGTTATCAGAACATAGAATTCTGAAGCCAAAGCTCACACATACACACACACACACACATATATATACACTGAGTGGCCAGATTATTATGACCACCTGACGTTTGTAGGCAAATTAGCTATAATTTTGCATTGAAGTTGCTAGAGGACCAGACCATTATAAATAGGGAAGCAGGTTGTTTACCACGACAGTAGGAGTGATTTTTTTCTGAAGATATGAGTAAACAATGCGATTTAACAGCCTTCAAACGTAGGATATATATATATATATATATATATATATATATATATATATATATTAAAAGAGAAACATGCAAATTGACCACACCTCCACTACGCCTCAAGCCACGCCCACCAACCAATCAGAGCAACTATATGTAAATTAACCCAACCAAGATGGCAGCCGGCAGCCACGGAGCTGGAGCAAGCAGGAGGCTTGGTTGCCCCAGCGATGAAGGAAGCCAAGCTTCCCACCTGCCCTGGCCGGCTGTGGCCTCCGCTCAAGGCAACAAAGTTTCAATTATAGAAGCTAAATAAATCCCAGATACCTGCTTCCAGCCAGCCTCCACTGGGAGCTTGGGTGGCTGGGGGCTGTGGCCAGCCTGCAAACAGCCATCAGCCCCTCACCCAGACTGGCCAGGCACCCCAGCAGAACCCCCTACCCTGAAGCGTGTGAGGCCAGCCTGAAAACAGCCATCAGCCCCTCACCCAGGCTGGCTAGGCACCCCAGCGGGGACCCCCACCCTGAAGGGGCTGTGGCCAGCCTTCAAACAGCCATCAGCCACTCACCCAGGCTGGTCAGGCACTGCAGCGGGGACCCCCACCCTGAAGGGGGTGTGCCCAGTCTGAAAACGGCCCTCAGCCCCTCACCCAGCCTGGCCAGACACCCTAGTGGGACCCCCACCCTGATCCGGGACACCCTTCAGGGCAAACCAGCCGGCCCCCACCCGTGCACCAGACCTCTATCCTATATAATAAAAGGGTAATATGCAAATTGACCCTAACAGCAGAAAGACTGGGAATGACTGGTCACTATGACACACACTGACCACCAGGGAGCAGATGCTCAATGCAGGAGCTGCCCCCTGGTGGTCAGTGAGCTCCCACAAGGGGAGCTCTGCTCAGCCACAAGCCAGGCTGATAGCTGCCAGTACAGCAGTGGTGGTGGGAGCCTCTCCCGCCTCCTCAGCAGCGCTAAGGGATGTCTGACTGCAGCTTAGGCCTGCTCCCCGCTGGCAAGTGGACATCCCCCGAGGGCTCCCGGGCTGCCAGGGAGCGGGCCTAAGCCAGCAGGTGGTCATTCCCTGAGGGTCCCAGACTGAGAGAGGGCACAGGCAGGCTGAGGAACACTGAGAGAGGGCACA
>NW_005871067.1:6245247-6268407 GCF_000147115.1 Myotis lucifugus | reverse complement strand
TAGCCAGATTATTATGACCAACCCATGAGTACTTCATTGGGCCACATTTTGCCTTCAATACTGGGGTGGTTCTTCTTGGCATTGACTCCACGAGATGTTGAAAGGTGATGCGAGGAATCTGACACCATACCTGATGAATAGCACTGTCCAGTTCTGTGAGATTTGATGGTTGTGGAACAGCTGTCTGATGGCTCTTTTAACTTCATCCCACAAATGCTCAATTGGATTGAGATCTGGTAATTGTGGGGGCCACCTAAGCAAGGTAAAAGTCTCCCTCATGTTCTTAAAACCACTCCTGCACAATATGAGCACTGTGGCATGGCACATTTTCTTGTTGGAAGAAGCCATCTCCATTGGGATACGCCATCAACATGATAGGATGAACTTGATTAGCAATGATACTTAGGTATGTTGTGCTATTCAGACGTTGTTCCACACAAATTAAAGGGCCCAAATCATGCCAGGAAAACATGCCCCAAACCATAACACTGCCCCCACCAGCTTGAAGGGTTGTACTCATGCATGTGGGGTGCATGCTCTCATGCTGTTTCCACCAAATTCTCACTCTGCCATCTGCATGATGCAACTGAAAACGTGATCTTGTGCCTGCCATGTTCTAGTTGTGTGAACTTAGATTCTGAAGCTGAATTTTCTTATTAATAAATAAGCATAAAATATCTATTTTGTAGGATTCCAAGTAGACTGAAGTTAGGTAAATATACAATAATATCAAGAAATAATTATGATTACCTATTCAATATTGTTACTCAAATCGTTGCTTATATCATGAAGGAACAACAAGAGACCCTCGTAAATTGCATTTGGACACAGCTCTTAGCATGTACAAGGCCAAAGCTCTGCCTGTCAGCTAAAGCCTTCTGGAATATCAGTGTTTCTTGAACAAGTCAGTTGCTGGCTACCTCCTGATCAACTGCACTCAATATTTTCCAGAAAAAAAAAGATGTTAGGATAACTCACTGAAAACCTCTAATGGGAGATAAGATCACTAACTGCACACCTTTCATCTCTAGCTACCAACTCCAGAAATATCCTCGCCACACATTTGGGCACCAGATAGGATAATGCCAGTGGCTGCCAGACAGAAAGTCTCAAACTTCATGAGCCTAAGAATGGGGATTCTAGGGGTCAAGAAGATAGCAAATTGGTAGCATGAACCATAGTGACAGGGTTTGGAATCATGTGTGTGTGTTCCAGAACTTCCACCAAATCCAGTTCCCCAAATATAACCAAGGCACTGAAGGAAGCAGTGGAGGAGAGAGTGGGGCAGGCAAAACTTCTTTTAAAAAGATAGCCATAAATGGGAAATTTAATTGCTTTAACTCTAAAATAACTTATTGAAAAGAGCCAACTTCTATAAACCAATATAAGACAAGAGCAAGTGAAAGAGTTTCAATGGCCAACAAATAGAGCACTCATGGTCACTGGGTTGCAGCCCTCCACTTGGTTATTCTCTTTTTTTTCCCATTGCAGGTTTTGAAAAATTAAAATGGGAATATATGTCTGCATATTATGAATATTCTTGTCAGCATTCTTTCCCTCATAACTCTCTTCTCTTTCAAATATATTCATTTCTTAAAGATTGGAGCATTGTATATTGTGAGTGTCTTTCCTTGTCAATATTTACCCCCGATGTTGTTTTAGTGGCTAAGCTGAAGTCTGAATAAAACTCACTGTTCTATCCCTTATCTCCTGCTTTTCACAGAAGTGCTTTTATGGTGTAACCTAGGCTGTGACCAATGAACTCTTCTCACCAAAATTACTGACCATATTAATTCCATGATAACTCCTTCAATGAGGCCTGTTCCTCTCTGTCTTAATCTTCCATCTGGTCTGAGGACACTACATGGCTTCTTTATTACATAGTTTGTCTTCAGTTGATCCTTAGGTAACAGCATCTTTCACCCCAGAGAGCCTCCTGGACCTGCCATGTTCCAGGACTCACCTCCAGTGAATTCTTCTCTCGTTGTGGACCCCTGAATTCCCCTCCTTGGTAATTCTCTCTTAACTAGAAGCCATGGTGGTTCCTCCACCACCACCATCACCATGCAGTATCCACTTAGTGTTTCATAAGCCTAATGAATGTGTCCCAATTCCTCTTTCTACCTCTGTATACAGTTGTTTGGCCCATGTATTACACTGAAAGTATTTATTGCTGACTATTGCCAACTATTCCACTTTGTAAGCTATTTAGAAGCTCAACACCATTTTATTAAAAAATTCACCATTGAGCACTCTGGCTCCTGTAAATGCCCATGAGGAGACAAAAAGAAGCAATCAGTTAACCAAAAGTTGGCTTTTATCTCCAAGGAGACATCTCTTTCGATTTTCAATTTAGAGTGACCTGCCCAAGAAATCATGTTTTCATAATTATTAGAAATATTCTGCAGGTTATTTGGCCAGGAAGTCAGTAGTTCACCTGAAACTCACATGAAATGAGAAGAATTTAGTTTGTTTTTTCTCCAATTTTGACTCAAGATAAATCAGGGCTGTGGAGACAAGGATGCTCCTGATTCTTTATGTAGCACCCAGGCTTACAGGAATTTGAGAGGTGTAGTAGAAAGTCACAAAAATCCTACCCATAATACATTGCTTTTGCTCCAAGGCAAAAATTGTTTGTAAAAACTTTTCTTTTGATTTTTGTTATCCAAATAATTCCAGCTTAGATTGGAACTCAAATATTAATCTGATAATGACACCGTTGAGACACATTCTCTGACGATTGATCTCACATGACTTCCCAGGGTTTACTTTAGCCATTTTCTGCATTCCTTTCCAGCCAAGGTTTGCCCACCTTTAAAACCAACCCCCACCCCCATCACCATCATCATCTGGGAGGAAAAAGACCCTGAAGAGGATGTCTTAAGATGATTACTATGTGCTTGGGAATATCCTTTAATTTAAATTTTGTGTTATTTTATTTTTAGCTTCAAAGCTTTTGCAGGAATGAACACCTGTCTTTCGGGTCATTATAAGAAATTGTCAGGTATCTGACATACTTTGTTTTGTCAAGTCCTCCAGCAGTGACACCAAGATAGAAGCCACATTTTAATAAATGATCAAAGCAAAGGACACCTGTAAAGCTGGGGTGGGCTCCTAAATTCTTTGATATTCGGTTTACAGATCTGAAAAGGCCTTTTGGTTCTCGATGTGTTTGTCCTTCCTTGGAGATCAACTTAAGCCTTTTTTTCCCCACAAAGGCAACATATTTAGCTAATCTGTGCACTGAAATTATGGGTGACAATGCTCATTCACACAGCAACTCTTAAAACCTTCTAAAATTCATACTCTACAATGAAGGACAACAGGGCACTGTCCAAAAGGCCCCACTGCACTGAAAATTTGTGGCCATGCTGCCTAACATACAAGGGCCCTCAGGAGGCCTCAGAAATCCTTGGACTTGACATTAATTTAAGGAAACCACTTGTGACCTGTTACTGCAAAAACAAAGAATGTAGAATCCATTCAGACAATTCAGAATTCTAAGTTCAACTGTAATTATTCCATCTTACAAGCAGAAATCAGGTATTTTACATAAACTAAATGCAAACATAGTTATATATGTTTATAGTATACACTAGAGGCCCAGTGTGCAATTGAAATCACACAAGGAGGCGCCCCACCTCCCGCCGTGCGAGGAGGCACCCCGCGGGCTGCCAGGAGAGTTGGGCCAGACCCGTGCCTGACTCGCAGCGCCAGGCCACCACAGGAGTCGGGCCGGACCCGCGCTGCAGGCAGCCTGGACCCAGGCCTGACTTCTGCCCCAGGCCTCCCCCGCCCCCCTGCCTGTGTCCGCTCCGGGCCACCAGAGCCGCCATGCCGGCTCAGGCAGGCCCCCCTGTGTGTCCGTCTCCGCTCCAGGCCTCACCTGAGCGTGCAACATCCTCCTGTCTGGTCCTGACCTGTTACGGCATCCCAGCCTAATTTGCATATTACCCCTTTATATATATATATATATATAGATGATATATAACATACTATTAACATTGATATATTATTAATATAATAAGATAAATATTTGCCTGTGTTTCCTTATTATTTATCTTAGATCAGCTCTCCCTATATTCATATTTCTTTAAATTAAATATTTATAATGTAAGCTTTTGTTCTTCAACACAGCATATTTTGCAAACATATTCATTATTTTTCAGAAACTAACCAAGAAAAATCTAGGTCCTTCTCAGCTAAGAAATCATATGGAAGCACCAGCTACTCTCACAGGTCTTGAGGGGTCCCCAGTCCCTTTTCTGTCCTGAGTTCATAAAGGGCTGATGTGATGGTTTAAGTTACTCTGCTACACGAAGAATTATAGTTTCTCATGGAGCAATAGCCTGAGCACAATTTATAACTTCAGAAAGGGAATGGTAATTGTGATGGGCTTTGTTTTTCTAATGAGGTGATCTTCTGGTTTGGTATGATAATTTGAATTAAAGGAAGGTTTTGAAGACTTGCCTATGTTCCATGAAGAGAAAATTTGATGAGAAGTAGCAGTCTAGTATTTGCTATGAAGTTACTCAACTTAAAGCAGCTTTCAACATCTTTTGAAGAAACCACCCTGTAAAGTTAACTACTCAAAGTCATGTAATGTAAAGAAGTCAGAACCCCTGGTAGGCCAGTCCATTACAGAGCATGAAGAGTAAAAGTTTCAAAGCTCAGGTCAGTGGAGAAGTCAAGAGTGATGTTGTCTGTAGAGCACTTCCTCACCTCAAACTGAATATGAGCACCTGTGGAAATAAGCCCATGCCTAACCAAACTTAAGTTAAATTATCAAAAAATGATTATCACTCTAACACCAATTAAACCAGAAATTATTAGATAACAGCATTCCTCTTCTTTGTGCATGACTTCTGATTCCTAGGAGAAAAAGACATACAGAGATATCATTCATTCAAATGTTTCACTTAATTTGAGACCAAATATTAGAGTCCAACCTGTTTTTTAAAAATTGGGGTGGAGGAACATCTCTTGATTTAAACGTACTGAAAGGGAATCTGCCTATAATGATTAGAGAGAATCAACAATTTAAAATGCACAAGTGGGCTGTTTTTAAAAGAAGTGTCACTAGGAGGATAAAAGCTTCGCTTGGAAACAATGTAGGGCAAAGGAGACAGATGAGAAGGAACAACTGGAGATGGAGAAGAGTTCCTGGAGTGTCTTACTCACTCTTTCCATACAACAATTGCAAGCTAATTCTCTGTAAATGTAGAAAGAAATAATACTTTGAGGTATTATGATCACTCTATTACAAAATATTTGTTTAAGAGAGTGCCCATGCAATTTATAACATAACAGACTCAATGCAAGGTATATGTTATACAAAAGGAAAGTTCAATTGTCATACACATTTCAAAATATTCTTACATGGGATGCTGAAATCTGGGAATGTCGGAGTATGAATACTTCACATTCTAGCCTATGCAGACTAGTGTCAATTGCTAACTATTGATTTCTATTATATAAAAAATAATACATTTATTTCATTAAAAATCTGGACCACCACATAAAATTGTGTCACATTTTAAAAATGATAGTAACACAAAGCATTTAAGATTGGAAAAGATCATTGTTGTTAGGTGAGTTGAGAAAGAGAATTATAAATTCCTGGGGGAATACTTTGCTAGGGGCCTACTACAACCAGACAAAATTGGCCATTTTCTTCCCTCTAAGCTTCTACTCCCAACCTGCAACTCCTTAGGCATACAAGTAATTTCACTTTAATTTAAGCAGAACTGGTTTTGAGGGTTTTTTTTATTTTTTGTGTTTTTTCTTTTGATTTTTAAGAAAATTAAGTGAAAATAGACACTTCTCCAAAGTGGACATTCCGAAGGCCAAGAGACATAAAAAATATGCTCAAAGTCACCAATCATTCAAGAGATGCAAATCAAAATGACAATGGGGTATCACCTCATACTTGTCAAAATAGCACCATCAACAAATCAACTAATGACAAGTGTTGGTGAGGATGTGGAGAAAAGGGAGCACCAGTACACTGCTTGTGGGAATGCAGACTGGTACAGCCATTATGGAAAACAATATGGAGTTTCCTCAAAAAATTAAAAATGGAACTGCCATTTGACCCAGTAATCCCACTTCAAGGAATATATCCTAAGAAACCTGAAACACCAATCAGGAAGAATATATGCACTCCTATGCTCATAGCAGTGCAATTTACAATAACTAAGATTTAGAAACAGCCCAAGTGCCCATCAGCAGATGAGTGGATAAAAAAGGTTTGATACATTAACACAATGGAATACTATGCAGCTGTAAAAAAAGAAAGAACTCTTACCATTTGAAACAGCATGGATGGACCTAGAGAGTATTGTGATAAAGGAAATAAGCCAGTCAGAGAAAGATAAGTATCATATGATCTCACTCATAAGTGGAATCTAATGAACAAAGTAAACTGATAAACAAAATAGATCCAGAGACACAGAAGCATGGTAGAGACTGCCAATCCTTAGAGGGAAGGAGGTGGAGGGTGGGTGGGTGGGAAAAGATCAACCAAAGAACTTGTATGCATATATGCATAACCCATAGACACAGACTATACGTTGGTGAAGGCCTTGGGGCAGGGGGCAGGGGCCTAGATGAGGTCAATGGGGGGAAAAGAAGACATGTGTAATACTTTCAATAATAAATGTTTTTTTAAGAAAATTAACACAAAAAAAAAATTAAGTAAAAGCACTCATGTCGGCATGATCATCTTGCTCAGCTTCTGAGCCAAAAACCCAACACAAGTATTTCATCTACACAAAAAGGGACTGTGGACACAGGTGGGACTGGAGAAAACAATGCAATGAAGTCAAGTCTCGTGCATCCCTGTCACGGAGCATCAACTACCACTGAGGACTCATACCTTGAGTTCCATCTCTATTCTTAACATGATTTCAAAAAAGGAAAATCAAATCTGGCTTTTCAAAGATTCATGCCTATTTTTCTCTTGATCTTCCCCTTCAAGATCACCCTTTGAACCAGATTTTCTGGGTGAATAAAGATTAAGGACAATTATGTTCTCTGTTTTTCTTTCAATGGCCCATGCAACCCTGAAATGTGCCCATGAAATCTATGGTGAACACATCCATACCACCTGTCTCATCTGTCAAGTGCCATATTTCATTGTTTCCACATGCCACTTTTGGTGTTTTCTTTCAACTTCAATCTGAAAGCGTTACTTTTCATGTGCTTTCAGTGCTGGGCACCAGTAAGAGAATTATATTATCACAGGGCTTTGAGGGAGAGAAGGAATGCTGAGAGATCCCCCAGTAAGATCCTTGTCCACCCAGAATTTTGCTCATTATAAAAAAACACACACAAAAAAACCAAACAAACAAAACAAAAAAACAGCAATAGGCAAACAGCAGAGAGAGGAGTTGGGAGCACATTCCTGGGCTTTAAGAGTGATGCCTCCACTGTAAATGGAGTCCTGGAAGGCTGTTATCTTCATCTGTCTTGTCATAACAGGAGGGCAAAAGCCCCCAAAGAATCCATCTCATTGACATAGAAACGGCAGTTGGAGCTGTTTCCTTTTAAATAAATGTTTGGGGCTAGTGCTGTCTATATAATCTTCCCCAGAGCTAAACCCTCACCAGAACAAAAGGCATGACAGAAAAATTAGGTGCGTGCCAAAGTATTCTGAAGTGGGAAGGTGTGAGACATTTCCTGGTCCGGGCTTCAGCCCCTAACACCCCACTGGGCTCACACTGTTCATTTCCCACCGGGATCACAGTCTGGTCAATCACCTGCCTGGTTTCTCAATGAACAAATGTGGATTGTTCACAGTCAGCATGTGAGATCAGGTTCTGAGCCTTCTGTGACAGGCAGATTTTGTGACACAGGAACAAATTAGTAGTTGGAGAGTAAGTAATAAATAACTTGTGTCGAGATGCATTGCTGTGACTATAGACATGCTTGTGCTTAGCCTACAATGCCAGGGGCTGCAAAAATGGGGCAGATCTGAAATTAGGAGCCTTGGTTCTCTCAGAATTTGCCTAGAGATCCAGCAACAAAATCACAAAACTGTAGCAATAGTCCACAAATCACTAAAGGTTGGGATTAGAGTATGGTAGAAATAACTTGTGAAATTTGAATTCCACAGAGTAACATATCTAATGTCTATCTCTATATCTAGATCTATATATCTAGATCTAGATCTATCTATATCTAGATCTATCTATATCTGTGTGTAATTCCCGTAGTAGTATATATCAGATATCATATATATAGTTACATATCCTATATAGTAAAACCCTAATATGCAAATCGACTGAACAGCGGAATGACCAGTCACTATGATGCACACTGACCACCAGGGGGCCGATGCTCAATGCAGGAGCTGCCCCTGGTGGTCAGTGTGCTCCCACAGGGGGAGCGCTGCTCAGTCAGAAGCTGGGCTCACAGCTGGCAAGAGCAGCGGCGGTGGCAGGAGCCTCTCCTGCCTCCACTGCAGACAGGCATTAAGGAACGAGGGGTCCCAGAGTGTGAGAGCCCTGGACTGTGAGAGGGATGTCTGCCTGCTGGCTTAGGCTCGATCCCCAGGCCAAGAAAAGATCTGGGGATTGGGCCTAAGCTGGCAGGCAGACATACCCCAAGGGGTCTTGTACTGCAAGAGGGTGCAGGCCAGGCTGAGGGACCCCCACCTCAAGTGCACAAATGTCGTGCACTGGGCCTTTAGTAAGGATATATAATATAACTAATATTGAGATTGAGGATGGTAGAAATAGCTGGTGAAATGTGAATTCCACAGAGCAACATATCTAATATGTGTGTGATTCCAGTACTAGTATATATCATATATATAATTACATGTAAGTATATAATGATATATAATACTAGAGGCCCGGTGCACAAAATTGTGCACGGGTAGTGTCCCTAGGCCTGGCTGGTGATCAGGGCTGATTGGGGCCTTCCCGCTGCCAGCTGGGGCCTCCTTTCCTTGGCTGCTGGCTGCCGGCCGCCGGCCTTCCTTCATTTCGCGCCACCCCCTGGTGGTCAGCGCACGTCATAGCGAGCAATCAGTCTACCAGTTGAACTCCCGCAGGGGTAATTTGCATATTAGGCTTTTATATATATAGATAACTAATATAGTATAAACATATAGACATGTATATGTATTAGTGTATTTTAGTATATGTGCTGCTGAAGCAAGCACTGGTGTTTTTTCATTTTAGAAATAGTATTAAGTGTCTAGAACAGGGGTGGGCAAACTTTTTGACTCGAGGGCCACAATGGGTTCTTAAACTGGACCAGAGGGCCGGAACAAAAGCATGGATGGAGTGTTTGTGTGAACTAATATAAATTCAAAGTAAACATCATTACATAAAAGGGTACGGTCTTTTTTTTTTTTTAGTTTTATTCATTTCAAATGGGCCGGATCCGGCCCGCGGGCCGTAGTTTGCCCACGGCTAGTCTAGAATGAGTGTGACAGTCACACAATGTAAGATAAATGGCCTCTGTTCTGAAGAAGCAACCTTTAGGTCTGTTTACTTAATATGTTTAAATGTGCCCTGTAATAACTATGGAGTGTCTCCTCTGCTAGAGCTCACGCTGCTACCTAACAAACCTTATATCTGTTCTTCATACCAACTCTCCATGGAATATTTTACTTCCATTACATGTGAAATAGAAGTAATGAAAGTAAGTTAGTTCTGTGAGGTAAGTTAACCCAAGGCCATGCAGCCAGTAAGTGTGGAGTCCACTCTGTGTGGATGTTTGTCTGTATTCCCTTTCAATAAGTCATCACTGGGCAATGATTATCACACAACAAGGCACGAGGGCCATGAGGGAGTCATAAGCAAAAGCCACCATGCTGGTGCTATAGAGACACAGTTTCCTACTGAGAGAGAGAACTGATGAAGCTTCATAGGAGAAGGGCCTTTGAATTGTGTCATTGACAATCTGCCCATATTTACCGAAATGAAAATTAGAATTCTGTTAAGAAATAGGCCTGGATGTCAGTCATTAATTAAATGACCACAAGATCAGTGAACCATTTCATCAAAACTTTTGGTTCAATGCAGGGGTCCAGGCCATTTCTAGCCAGTGTTTCATTGAGGCAGAGCACCCATCTTTGTGTCTGTCAATTGGTGGAACTATGAATGGAGCAACACCAGCAACAGGTGTCCCCCAGAAGACTCCCATAACCCTCCCTGTGTGGAGTTCACAGGGCCAAGAAGTAAACAAAATATTCAGTTAATCAGGTTTTCCAACAAAAATCTTTAGTAGTGGGTAATCTGAACATGTGCACAATGGCATCTTAATAGCTGAATCAGAGATAAGAGCAAGTGGCATGGGCTGTCAGAATATCCAGGTTAAAATTAAAATTCTAGTTACATCAGTTGTGTTACCTCCTTAAAACTTAGTTTCTTTATATACAAAATAGTTACTATAATAATACTTACCCAAAAGATGTGCTATGAGGACCAAATAAGATACCATCAGATGAAATTCTGCCACATACTGAGCACTGAGCAAATACAATTAATACCATTACAGTTAGTGAACTTCCCCTACCTAGTCAGTGGAAGCACTTTCCAATGTCCTCTTGGGTTGTTAAATAAAGGTTAAACAACATTTTAAGACATATGGAAAGAAAAATATTGAGTTGTGTGCGTAGAACAAAGTTTAAATTTTTTAAGTCATCATCCAGATTAAAAATTTTTGTATATCCTCATAGACAAACATCTCTTCACCAGCCCTCTGCCATGTCCAGGCCAGGCCATACCTGCCATGAAAATTTGCCATGTTGCCAACAGGAGAATCATAAGAGGGTTGTGATAGGAAAGCTGACAGGCACAGGTGACAGAGGCCTTGCGAAAGGAATCCACTGCCTTGTCTCCTGCCCAAACTACCCAAACACAAACAGCTCTGTGGGCCCAAGATTCCCCATTTGTGAAATGATGCTGAACCAGGTGTCCATGGATCCTGTGAGGTCAAAGCACCTACATCCATGTGACTTGGATACAGAAAGAAAAAAAAAGATGCTCAGCCCTTCTCCCAACATGGAACAAGTAAGTGTGTGAAATGTCAGTAGTTTACCCAATTATGGCCATTTTAGAGATAATGATAGAGAAACAGTCACCAGGAGATTAGTCAACTGTATATGGTCACCTTTGGATTGCCAGTCAAGCATTAAATTAGCCACTTCTTAGTGCCCTGATCTGTTCTCATTACCCTCCTTCCAAATGAGAAAGGTCTTATTTCAAACCACAGTTTGGTACCCTGCTGGCCAGGTTTTCACAAACCCTTGAGGTAATGTTTATTCAACCTCACACTTTAGCAACTATTTACGAGCAGTATTTACAAGTTTCAGAAACTGCCCTACTGTTATTAATGCTACAAAAAACAAAAATCATCTAAATTTGTTAATTTAGACAAAACACAGGGGCAACTCCAAACCAGTGTGCAATACTATATCTCTGGTTTATTTGAGTATAATGCACATTTAACACCAGCTTAGGTTTTTCAACTCTCATCACAGGCATCCCGGTAATTACAGTCAACAGTCAAGTTGAACTCAACCAGAGAGACAACACAACAGGAAATTGTGGGGAAATTTTCAAAACAAGACAAAAACTCCAGACAATTTTAAGAAAGATTTAGAAAAAAATAAAGTTTGTCCCAATGTAAGACAATGCAAAGATAATGCATAAGGCCATGTATCAGGCACACTGGCCACTTCTGCTTTGACAGATAAGGGTGGGTCCCACCCTGGGCTGGAACCAGCATGTGCATCAGCTGGGTCCTTACCTCTCCCTGGAGCATGCCAGCCAATCATCAGCCTGTTTCTGGCTACACAGTTAATGATCTGTTGGTGCCCACACTTTTCACTTTGTCACAACAACTGGGCTGCAGCTGAAGCACAGCTGGCCTCTAGTTTTCCCAGCCCTATAATTTAGTTTAACAGCTTTAGGGACAAGAGGAAATGGCAGAGTGCCCTGGAGCCCCCACACTTGCTTCAAAAATGAGTTTTGTGCCATGCTATATATATTCTCACAAGTATTTTAGGCAAACAGCGTAGGCAGGTCATGCCTAGATGGGCACAAAGCACTGCTTACTGTGGGTTTCTTTTTGGCAGAGGCAGTTGGGTTTATCTGATGAGTGTGTGTGTGTGTGTGTGTGTGTGTGTGTGTGTGTTTAAGAGAGAAGCATGCCTCTGTGAGCTGGTGGGTTGGTGTCAGTGATTGTGTGTGTGGTACCTTGAAAAATATGTGAGGTATTTTTTACAAACAAGCATAAATTCTGCTCTCAAACATAAGGTTGGAGAACACTATCCGACACTGAAACAGATACCTTGAAAGCAATTGTGGTTGTCTCCTGGAGGAGACCTAGCCTTGCAGGTAAGCTAGTTTGACTCCCTAATTTCACTTGAAAACTTTGTAAATATGAGGGGACAGAATGAAAGGGGGCTTGTGTGAAATTGAGCCACATTTCCCAGAGCCTTTGAGTCCAAGGAAATAGTGTTCTCACCATTGAAAACATCTCAGCTGAAAAGCCAACCATGCATCCTGCAGCCCAGGTACTTCTGGGCTTGGGGTAGTCTGCCCTAAGTGTATGGGGTGAATGGGGCCTGGAAACAAAGGGCTTGAGCATAATAATAAAGCGGAGGTAGGAGCCATGCAGCTGGAAGGCAGAAGGTTTGGGAGCTAGAGGGAGGGGTGTGAACCAGCTACCTAAGAGAGAGGAGATTCTTAAAGTGTTTGGGGGAAGTTCTGCCATGTCATTTGCCATGTGGCTTCTTTTTACATTTCTCCTTCAGCAATTCCTGGTGATTTGGGAATTGGATCTTTAGAGAAGCATATGGGCAGGAGGTAGTAGCAAGAGTGCTGGGTCTGCAGGCAGATGGCCTTGGGGCAGAGATCTTCTTGAGTGCAGCCACTCTCTGGTCAAGGGAGATGAGGAGTGTGGGAGCACCAGCAATACTACCCACATCTTGTGAAAAATAAGATGTCCTCACCCAGCAGTTTGTGCTTCTCCAGAGAACGCAGAATTAAGTCATTGCACCAACAATTATTCAGTCAGAAATATAGAATGAAAATTCACCCCTTGCTGTGACATCATTCACTTTTTTCTTTCTATAATTTTATTCCCATCAGCCAACAAATGTACCATAATTTCCCCATTAAAATAAAAATGCCTCTTTGTTCCCACATCTCCCTATGCCCATCATAATATTTTTCAGCTCCCTCTACGGCCACACTACTTACCATAGTCATCTATATATTCCTGGGTGTCTGTCCTCCTGTGCCCATCAGCCCCACTCCAATCCTGTTATCTCCTCCACAGCTCACTTGGAGCTACCCTTTCAAACTCCCCAAGAATATCCACATGGTTTAATACATTGGATCATTTGGTCCTCAGTTCATCCACATTCTGTAATTAATAGTACTGGTCACTCCCTCATTCTTTATGTGGCTTCCGGGACACCATAGCTGCCCGTTCTTCCTCCTAGGATTTTCATGGGTCTCCTGTGCCAGTCTCCTGTTGTCTCCCCAGTCTGGGAGATGTCGTCTATTATCATGTCTTTAAGTGCTATCTGAATGTCATCTGAATGTCAACACTCCAATTTTGAATCCCCAGTATACGTCTCAATCTTACACTCAAGGCCATATATAAATTGCCAACTTGATATCTAAGCCTTTATGTGTAATAGGCATCTGACACTCAGACCTTTGGCTATTCTGTAGCTCATCAGGCAGGCACTCACCTGGAATGGGTTATTCATTCCCCTCCTTCAGTCTTTGCCTATATAGTGAGATTTTCTCTGATCATCCCATTTATATTCAAAACTCTCTCCACTCCATGTACACTCTATTTGTATTTTTCTCCATTGTATTTATGAGCCCCAAACATATTACATATTACAAATATTCACTGTCCTCTCCACATCTGATTCACTGCTATATCTCCAGCACCTTGAACACTTGCTTGGTATACAATTAAATGCTGAATTTACTGAGTGAATGAAAAAAATTAATGAGCAAATTAAGGGGAAAAAATGGGAAAATGGGCCCTAAGGAAAGTTTAGAATCTGTAATGAGAATCTCACCTCAATTGTGGTATAAGCAAGTCTTCCCAAGGCAGTGGCAGTTAAGCTAAGCCAAAAAGAAAAGAAGTTAGTCAGATGGGTGCTGCTTAAAAAATATCAAGGTCATCAAACACTAAGAAAGCTGAGAAATAGCCCAGAGGAGCCCAAGGAGAGATTACAACTGTGGTGACCTGGACAGGGTCCCAGAGTAGAAAAATGACATTAGCAAAACAACAACAGTGCAGTCCAATAAAGTATGAACTTCAGTTAATAATGATGTCTGGTTCATTAATTGTGACAAATGTACCCTAATAATGTAAATGTTAACAATAGGGGTCCCTAGGGGCACACAGAATATGCTGCACCTCTTTGCAATTCTTCTGTAAATTTAAAACTATTCTGCAATTAAAAGTTTATTTAAAAAAGAAAAAGAAACCTAACTTACATCCCATCTTCTCCAGAAAGTCCCCACTTGTAAAGTTCCACTTCTGTGACAAATCCTGTACCCGCTGTTGCTCTTGCTCCCAGCACCGTGTCTGCAAAGCATATTCTTATGCTCACATGCTGGCTGTAACATCACTGTTTTTAGCCTCTGGGATCATCTTTCCTATTAAGGGACAAACTTCTCAAAAGTCATGGTGATGTTCACTCTGTCTTGAGTGCATCCATGATGGCAGCTCAGGTTTTCCTACCCGTGGTCGGTAAACTGCAGCTCGCTAGCCACATGCGGCTCTTTGGCCCCTTGAGTGTGGCTCTTCCTAAGCCTTAGGAGTACCCTAATTAAATTAATAACAATGTACCTACCTATATAGTTTAAGTTTAAAAAATTTGCCTCTCAAAAGAAATTTCAATCGTACTGTTGATATTTGGTTCTGTTGACTAATGAGTTTGCCGACCACTGTTATACTATGGGCACTTAATAAGCCTTGAACAAAGTACTTCACCTCTGTCTTCTTACAGATACAATGCAATGGTGCTGACATTTCTGCTGGTTGACTTCTTTCACAATGCCTGTCTCTTTCTTTGAAATGCATGACTAAAGACACAAATATTAAAAGTCTCTTTCCATAATCCATGGGGCTTCTCCAAGGATGTTTGATTCATCTCACTTGTCTTTATTGAACTTTTACCAGGTAGGAGTGTGGTCTATCTGAGCAATATGTTCACTGTCATAAAAATTATAATGACAGGTAACCACATTAAACATGGCCCAAAAAGAAGAAGTAAGATAAATTTTGCACAGCTACCTTGTCAAGCTTGAAGTCAAGCAATATTCATTGTGCATAAGTGGTACAATATTCAGTGTGCATAAGTAGCTTTACACTGCTTCCTTTCAAGATAATGATAGAATTTCTGGAGTACTAAGGATATTAGGAAAGCAGACCATATGAAACTTTAATGAAAATGTCCCTATGTTTTTCTCTGAGCCTGTCCAAGCTCCCATGGTTCACTGAGGAAACTGACCTAATGCAATAATAAGGTCTGTGCTCCACTCAGCTAAGACACAGCTCCTGTGGTTAATTAGTCTTTCCAGGACTCTGACCTATTTGAATTTGTCCAAAATGCCTTGAGAGGGGATTTTCTTGACATGTCAGACTCAGCTTCAATTGGGGAAGACCTGACAGTTTCTCAAAGAAGATGTTCTCCTAACAATTGTTTTGTGATCAGTCATCTCCAACAAAATATCATTTGGGCTGAGTACCTCTACATTCAAAGGTGGTGGGAACTCTCTCTGAACTCACTCTGAATATCAACCAGTCCATAAAATATAGGTTCAGGAGTGTATGCAATGCAAATGTGTGTGTGTGTGTGTGTGTGTGTGTGTGTATTACACTGTTCACACATTTGGTTTTAAACAATGAGGCCACTTTGCTCTCAAGAGGTCTCATTTTTTTCTTTCAAAAAGTTATGGATGATTTTTAAGTTAATTCTACTCTTCAGCTTTTATTCAGAACACAGTTTTTTTTTTCTATGTAGGTCAATCTGCATTATTTTTACCAGGAATCTTTAATCTATCTTCCATTAATGGTTTTTAAAGTTTTACTAAATATCTTGATATTTTCCACAAATTGTGCATATTTGTGTGTTTGCACAATGTTCAGAAGAGGGAGTGTCAGATTCTCAAATAGGTCTAGGAGCACTCCAAAATTAAAAAATACTAACTTAAATAAAAGGAGGGAAAAGTGGTAGTTAGGAGCCCAACCTCTGGAGGTAAACTAACCAAGAAATTTAGCTTTCCTAATCCTCTTAAAAAGGAATAGGAATACCTACCCCATGGGTCATTTGTAGGAGTAAAGGATTCATTGCATGGACAACACTATGAAAATGCAAAGGCACCAACAGTATGTTTGGTAAATAGTAAATACTAGTTAGAATTATATTTATACAATTGTATGCACTCTCCAAAGGAACCATCCTTCCTATCCCCAGATTGGAGTCAAGGGGACATAGTTCAAATTCATGGTGTCCAGTTTCTCCTGAACATAGTTCAAATTCATGGTGTCCAGTCTCTACTGCCTCCAGCCTGTGGAGCTGCCATATACCCATAAATTGGAAGGTCAGGATATGAATACCTAGCATCTTTTATTTCAAAGGTATGGATATAAGAAGAATGTTCCCCAGGAACCAGAGTTCTGAAAGAAACTCTGTTTTCTACAATTCCAAGTGTTCCCTAAACTCTCTTAGGTGTCTTGTCATAAAATCAACTACAGTAAGCACACTGGCCTTTGGAAATTACAGTGTACTCATGATTGCTCAACTTACCACAGGTCTTTAGAGCCACTTTTAGTAACAGTCTATTTCCAATGCACCAAGTGGTGAGAAGTAGAGACCTCAGTTCTGACCTAATTACAGCCCTTAGCATTTGTCTCTCTCGCCAGCCAGTATGTGAGCACAGAGGGGCTGGGGACTGTCTCTTCAGCATTTGATCCTATCTTCAGGTAGACTAGGTGACTTATTGGGAATTTTTCCGTGGCTGATGAGTTTATTGTGATTCTGATTTCACCTGAGGCTATTATATGAAAATTACATAGACCCATTGCATGCCTACTGTATGCAGAGTGAAAATTGTGATCTTTCTTTCAAAACACATACAATGTATTCAAATACTAAATAGTTAATGTTCACATTTGAAAGTAATCTGTCGTAGACTGCACTACTTTTTCACAATTTTTCATATTTTTCTGTCCTTGCCAGACTTCACTGTGAGCACAGTAGGCATCCCTGTTCCTGTGAGCTTGGCTGTATGGACTTGGAAAGGGCCTTAACAATAATTACTGACATTCACTGAGGATTTATTCAGCAACCAGAAATTTCTGTAAACCTTTACATTAACCAATTTAATTCTCACAGAAGACGCATGAAAGAAAGACTGTTGCTTCCCCAAGTTCACAGAAACAGCAAGTTGGGCAACCAACATTAGAACTTAGGTCAAATAGCTACAGATCACATGCCCTTAGCTAAAGAGAGCATTAAACATCAATCCTGATGGTATCCCCTTCCGAGCCACACTGGTTCATTCAGCCTAGGCATCTTCTTAGGTGTGGAGTTCCCAATATCAAAAGGTAGTCCATTCAATGTTGTCAGAAGAGCTTCTCCCAGATAAAAAAAAAAAAAACCTAGTGCTTCTACTCTTCTGAAGCAACGTGGACCACACCTTCTTCGTCCATCAGCCCATTGAGTGACTAAAGGCTATTAGGTCATCTCTGATAATGATTTTCTCCCTCAAGCCTGCAGAGACAACTGACATTTTCATGTGGTGGCCCTTAGGTTGATTAAGGTCTATGTCTTTCTCATCATTGGTTTCTCCCAATATGACCTTGTTTGTATTGTTTGTAAAAATGCTTTAAAATTAGGAAAGCTTGAAAAAAATGTAGGTGTTGTGATTATTATTAAAATGGGCACTCAACAAATGCAGGGTGAATTGAATTAGACACATCCACTGAAAAATGTTTGATATATCTAAGGGCAAAATATCTGAATTTTTTATTTCTTTACTGAATTTCAGAAAAGAAAAGTAGCAAACCTATTCCCCTGATATCTATGACTTTTAGCAGAGAGTTGGAAACAGTTACTTAAAACTTTGTTCAACAAGTGGGAGATGCTCTGGGATTAGTCCTCACATGTGATCATCTATAAAAGGAACTGCCTTCCAGAGAAGAGGTTCTTCCCAAGAACAGCATCAGTTGTAACCACAGTTCAGAGGGTCTAACCCCAGATATATGTCCTTGCCCTATGGAGGCTCCAATTTGCATCTCAACAAGTTTATCAGGTACATGTTCAGTTTTCACAAATTAACAAAGAAAAAGAGACAGAGAGTGAGTATTGATGAAAACTCCCTTGATTATTTAATCACTAGTACTACAAATACATAAAAAGATAATTTTTGCAACTTTTTCTACCTCTAGGAAAATCCAAGTGATATTGTTTTAAATACTTCCTCCTACAAAGAAAAAGGAGGAAGTATATCAGGGCATTTAAGAGAATGCTTTTGGGGGCCAGATCAATAAGGATCCCAGTTCCAGATCTTTCCTTTATGGGGTGAGTGTCCTGGAAAAGCTATAATGATCTCTGACTCAGATCCCTCCCAGCTAAAAGAGAGATAATAAGGGCACCTTTACCATGCTATTGTTTTGAGAGTTAAATGAAGTAAAGCAATTAGCATAGTACCCATCCCATATATCATAGGTATTGTTATAGCCAATGCTTTTAAACTGAATCAATAGGTGATAGAGTTTAATCTTTGTCCTCTTAAAGCAGTGGTTCTCAACCTTCTGGCCCTTTAAATACAGTTCCTCATGTTGTGACCCAACCATAAAATTATTTTCGTTGCTACTTCATAACTGTAATGTTGCTACTGTTATGAATCATAATGTAAATATCTGATATGCAGGATGGTCTTAGGCGACCCCTGTGAAAGGGTCCTTCGACCACCAAAGGGGTCGCGACCCACAGGTTAAGAACCACTGTTAAAGGATTTTTTGTTACTAAGAGGCAGTTGATTGTGCCACAGAGCTTGTTTTCATATTGTTCATATGGAAACAGTACAAAAGCTTCCTCCCTCTACCCTAGGAATAGATTCATGGATTTCAGCACCCTTGGGGATCTCAGCATTTATTTAAAAAGCTAAGTTGTTTGCTGGAAAACTTCCAAACTCCACTTCATCATGCTCTAAAACAGTAGAAAGGCAGACTAAAATTTGCCTATGAAATAATTGCCATTTAGAAAACACAAAAGGAAATCAACAGAGTAAAATCAATGAAACCAAAAGCTGTTTTTTGAGACGATTTTTTAAATGAATCAGCAAGCCTCGAGCCAAGCAAACAAGAAGGTTCTCTTACCCTTTGAGACAACATGGAAAGATTATGTTGGAGATTATTAGGCTAAGAAAAATAAGCCAGTCAGAGAAAGGCAAGTATCACATGATTTCACTTATATGTGGAATCTAATGAACAAAATAAACTAACAAACAAAATAGATCCAGAGATATGGAAGAATGCAACAGACTGATGATTCTCAGGGGTGGGGTGGGGATAGGAAGGGTGGGAAGAGATTAATCAAGGAACTTATATGCATATATGCATAACCCATAGACATAGACAATAGTGGGGTGATGGCCTGGGGAGGCGGGGGCGGGGAGAAGAGGAGGGTGCCAATGATGGGGGGAAAGGGACATCTGTAATACTTTCAACAATAAAGATAAATTTTTAAAAAGGAAAAAGAGAAGACACTAATATCAAGTGTGAAAGAGAGAGCATCACTATAGATCTTCTGACCACTAAAAGGTTAATAAAGAAATACTATAGACAGCTCTATGCCCACAAATTTGATAGCCTAGATAAAATAGACCAATTCCTTGGAAGTCACAATTTGCAAGAACTCACACAAGAAGAAATATACAATCTGAATAGGCCTATATCTATTAAATAAATTGAATCAATAATTAGTAACCTTCCAAAACACAAAGTACCAGGCCAAATGGGTTCACTGGTGAATTCTACCTAACATTTATGGAAGAATTTATACCAATTCCATAAAAACTCTTTCGGAATATAGAAACAAGACTATACACTAAATTATTCTATGAAGACAGGATTACCCTAATATAAAAACCAGACAAAAGCATTACAAGAAGAGTGAACTACAGACCAATGTTTCTCATGAACACACATGAAAAAAATTATCAACAAAATATTTGTAAATTTAATTCAACAATGTATAAAAAGAATTATACACTATGACCAAGTGGAATATATCCCAGGCATGCAAGGCTGGCTCAGCATTTTAAGAACAATTAATGTAATTCATCACATCAAACAGGCTGAAAAAGAAAAATCACATAATCATATCATCAGATTAGAAAAAGCATTGACAAAATCCAATACCCATTCTTGATACAAAAAGACCCCCAGCTAACATCATACTAAATGGTGAAAACTCAAAGTTTTCACAATGTTAGGTACAAGGTAAGGATGCCCACTCTCATTACTCCTTTTCAAGTTTTTTAGAAGCTTTAGCTAATGGAATAAGACAAGAAAAGGGAATAAAATCTATACAGTTTGGGAAGGAAGAAATAAAATCGTCTTTGTTCACAGGTGACTTCATCTTCAATGTTATATAGAAAATATGAAAAAAATCAATTAAAAAAAAACTTCCTGGAGCTAAGAAGCAATTATAGCAAGGTTGCAGGTTACCATACAAAAAAATTCAATCACTTTCCTATATGCCAGCAGTAAATAAGTGGAATTTAAAATTAAAAACACAATACCATCCTGGCAGGTGTGGTTCAGTGGTTGAGCATTAATCTATGAACCAGGAGGTTATGGTTTGATTCCTAGTCAAAGTACATGCCTAAGCACCAAGCACCAGTGACTTGACTGTGTTTCTTATCACCTGTAATCAATTATTCTCTCTCATTATTGATGTTTCTACCTCTCTCTCCCTCTCCCTACCTCTGACAACACAATACCATTTACATTAGTATTGTGTAATTAAATTAAATATTTAGGTATAAATCTAATAAAATATGGATATAATCTATTGAAGAAAACTACAAATATCTAATGAATGAAATAAAAAATAACTAAATAAATGGAGAGATATTCCACGTTCATAGATAAGAAGACAATATTGTGAAGATGTCAGTTCTTCCCAATGTGATCTATAGATTCAATGCAACCCAATCAGAATTCCAGCAAGTTGTTTTGTGGATATTGAAAAATGATTCTAAAGTTTATATAGAGAATCAAAACACCTAGATTAGCCAATAAAATATTGAAATAGAACAATGTTGGAGGACTGACACATCCAATTTCAAGACTAACTATAAACCAATAATAATCAAGACAGTGTGGTATTTGTGAAAGGACAAATACATCAATGAAACAGAATAGAAAGCCTAGAAATAGAAAACACAGAAGAACATATCTATATATATAAAAAGCCAGAGGCCATGATGACTGAAACAACTGGACGGATGACTGAACAGGCTGTGTGGGGCGACCAGGCCAGCAGGGGTTTAGTGAGGGACAACCAAACGACTGAACAGCAGGCTGTGTGAAGTTGGGGGCAACAAGGCTGGCGGGGGGGGGGGAGTTAGTGCACCAGCCGGTGCGAGGGTAGCAATTAGGCGGCACCTGGCCGGCAGCATGGAGCAGTTAGTGGTGCCCAGGATGGCAGGAGGGGGCAGTGGGGGCAACCAGGACAGAAGGGGGGCAGTAAGGGGTGACCAGGCTGGCAGTGGGGGCAGTTAGGGGTGCCCAGGCTGGTGGAGGGGCAGTTGGAGGCGATCAGGCCAGCAGGCAGAGGTAGTTAGGGGTGATCAGGCAGGCAGGCAGGTGAGTGGTTAGGAGCCAGCGGTCGAGGATTGTGAGAGGGATGTCCAACTGCCGGTTTAGGCCCGATCCCCAGGATAGGGCCTAAACCAGCAGTCAGACATCCCCTGAGGGGTTCCAGATTGGAGAGGGTGCAGGCTTGGCTGAGGGGACCCTCCCCCCCCCCCCGTGCACAAATTTTGTGCACCAGGCCTCTAGTAGTTACATAATTAAAATTATGTTTTACACTTAATTTTGAGCATAAAAATCAAGCCATAGAATACCTAGAGCTTGATTCCATGTATATAAAGTTCAAAATCTTGAAAACTTAAGCAATAATTTCCTTAAGGATACAAATTCTTGTGGCCATATTATAAAGTATGGGGATGCTATACACATTTCACAAGATAATAGTTACCTGGCTTGGGGAAGGGATTATTAATAAGAGGCTCATGATGACATTCAAGGACAAGAGTCATCTTTATATCTTAATTAAACTGGGTGCTGGTCCATGGATGTGTATAAAATCTATTGTTCATAGTTTACACTATTTATAGTTTTGCATTTGTTAATAATAAAAACAATATGAGAGAGTTTGGAGCAATAAAGTTTATTGCTTTCTAATATGATTTTTCAAAATAGAAATTAGGAAGAGAATTACAAAAGAAATATATTCAAAGAGGATATGGCTAAAATGTTTTCAGAATTGAAGAAAATCTTAAGTTCTCAGTTTAAAGAACTATGGAAGATTCAAAGCATGATAAATAAATTCACCGCTAGACAAAGACAAAGCAGTAATTCTAAAGGAATCATAGAGAAAAAACACTATCTACAAAGAAATGGTGATTGTGCTGATAGCCAACATTACAATAGTAGAAGTAAAAGAGAAAACAAAAGTGTCTTTGAAGTGCTGAGGGAAACTATAACCTAGGATTCTGTACCCAGTTAAGCAATTATTCAAGAACTAGAGGCCCGGTGCACAAAACTTTTTGCACTCGGGGGGATCCCTCAGCCCGGCTTGTGCCTTCTCACAATCTGGGACCCTTCGGGGGATGACCACCTGCTGGCTTAGGCCTGCTCCACAGGGGATTGGGCCTAAGCTGGCAGTCAGACATCTCTCTGGCAGCCTGGGAGCCCTCAGGGGATGTCCACTTGCCAGCGGGGAGCAGGCCTAAGCTGCAGTTGGACATCCTTAGCGCTGCTGAGGAGGCAGGAGAGGCTCCCACCACCACTGCTGTACTGGCAGCCATCAGCCTGGCTTGTGGCTGAGCAGAGCTCCCCCTGTGGGAGCGCACTGACCACCAG
>NW_005871067.1:6132543-6244829 GCF_000147115.1 Myotis lucifugus | reverse complement strand
CTGTCAGCTTGGGAGCAGGCCTAAGCTGGTAGGTGTACATCCCCGAGAGGCCTTAGTGCTGCTGTGGAGGTGAGAGAGGCTCCAGAAACCACAGCTGTGCTCGCCAGCCATGAGCCCAGAGGTGGTGGCAGAAGCCTCCCCTGCCTCTGAGGCAGCGCTAAGAAGCAGCGAGCACAGCTTCTGGCTCAGCGGCTCTCCCCCTGTGGGAGCGCACTGACCACCAGGGGGCAGCTCCTGCATTGAGCATCTGCCCCCTGGTGGTCAGTGTGTGTCATAGTGACCAGTCATTCCCAGTCATTCTGCTGTTAGGGTCAATTTGCATATTACCCTTTTATTATATAGGAGTCCCTGGCCAGCCTGGGTGAGGGGCTGATGGCTGTTTGAAGGCTGGCCACAGCCCCTTCAGCATGGGGGTCCCCACTGGGGGGCCTCGCCAGCCTGGATGAGGGGCTGATGGCTGTTTTCAGACTGGCCACACCCCATTCAGGGTGGAGGTCCCCACTGGGGTGGCTGGCCAGTCTGGGTGAGGGGCTGAGGGCCGTTTTCAGGCTGCCTAAGCCCCCCAGTGGGACCCTCACCCCATGGGGTATGGCCAGCCTGGGTGAGGGGCTGATGGCTGTTTGCATGCTGGCCACAGCCCCCAGCCACCCAAGCTCCCAGTGGAGGCTGGCTGGAAGCAGGTATCTGGGATTTATTTAGCTTCTATAATTGAAACTTTGTTGCCTTGAGCGTAGGCCTCAGCCAGCCAGGGCAGGCGGGAAGCCTGGCTTCCTCCATTGCCAGGGCAACCAAGCCTCCTGCTTGCTCCAGCTCCATGGCTGCCGGCCGCCATCTTGGTTGGGTTAATTTGTATATAGTAGCTCTGATTGGCTGGTGGGTGTGGCTTGGGCATAGCGAAGGTATGGTCAATTAGCATCTTTGTCTTTTATTAGTGTAGATAAGGACTAGGTAAGACAATTTTGGATAAACAAGAATCCAAACCATTTCATTACTAACAGACCTACTGAAGAATATATTCATTAAAAAAGAAAAAAATGATATTCAAGAAGAAATAATGAAATTACCAAATTTATAATTAAATCTCAGTTACCACTATGTGGAATAGATTCTTAAAAATGGAGAACTAAAGTACTAGAGAAAAATTATTTGAAAAACAGAAATGGCTCATCAGAGTTCATGTATTATTGGACCCTTGATTATGAGTATCTTCTTAAATAATACAGCTATTGACTAACTTTTTACATTATTATTTCAAGTGCCCGTGTTAAAATTTTAAGGGTAGATACTAGAAGAATATAAATATAATGCATGTATAACCTCCAACCAATAGAGAGAAGATGGGGGTAATGATAACATTCCAGAAGTAGGGAAAAAGAATGTGGGGAAGTATAGAAAGTCAGGATTAGATAGCAGAAATGAAACCAAATATAGGAGGAATTATAATAAATAAAAATGGACTTAATTTCACAAAAGACAAAATTGTCAGATTTGATTTTTATCAAATAGTAATTGTGCAATAACTAATAATGTTGATGGTGTCCATATCCTTTGATGCAGCAACTGCACTTACATATGTGCAAATGAGGGCATGTACAAGAATGTTAACTGCCACACTGTTTGCAATAGCAAATATATTGGAGCTGATCTAAATGTCAGTTACTAGAGGCATTGACTAAGACATTGTGGGTTTGTTCACACAATGGAATGCTACTCTGCAGTTAAAATAAGTGAGCTGGCTAGGACAACATCTATCAGCATGAACTATTTCAAAATCATAACATTGATTGAGGAAATCAAGTTGCAAAAATATACAGAGAATATCTTGCCATATTTATGTATCTTCAAATATGCAAAACAATCCTAGGTATTGTTTTAAAATACAATCACAGAAAATAGAAGCCTAAAATCCTATATGGGAATACTAAACAATAAACTCAGATCACAGTTTTCTTTGGGTAATGAGGAAGAGAAATGGGACTAGGGAGGAGAACACTGTGCCTTCAACTATACCTATAATGTTTCCTTCAAGTAAGATTGTAGAAATTATAGATCCAGAGACATAGAAGCATGGAACAGCCTACTGAATCTCAGAGGGAAGGAAGCGGTGGATGGAAAGAGATCAACCAAAGAACTTGTATGTGTGTATACATAAACCACGGACATAGACAATAGGGTAATGAAGGCCTGGGGTGGGAATCGGGGACAGACTAAAAGGGTTCAATGGGAGTGTGGGGGGGAATGGGACATGTGTAATACTTTCAACAATAAAGATTTTAAAAATCTATAGGAAAAGTAGTAAAACACTTTATACCTAACAAAGCTTGGTGGAAGATACTCTATGTTTGATTTTGACTTACTATTACTTAGCACTATTTACTACACTTTTCTCCATGGTTTAAATTTTTATTTTAAAAAAATTAAATAGCAGCACAATTTACAATACCTAAGATTTGGAAAGAGCCCAAGGGCCCATCAGCAGATGAGTGGATAAAAAAGCTGTGGTACATTTACACCATGGAATACTACACAGCTGTAAAAAAAAAAAAAAAAAAAAGGAACTCTTACCAGTTGCAACAGCATAGATACACCTAGAGAGTATTATGCTAAGCAAAATATGCCAGTCAGATAAAGATAAGTATCATATGATCTCACTCTTATGTGGAATCTAATGAATAAAATAAACTGATGGACATAATAGATCCAAAGACATAGAAGCATAGAACAGACTGATGAATTTCAGAGGGAAGGCAGGGGTGGGTGGGGTGGATGGGGAGAGATTAACCAGGGAATTTATATGCATACTAGAGGCCTGGTGCACAAATTTGTGCATGGTTTGGGGGAGAGGGGGAACAGTGGGAAGTTGGCTACTGGCCCCAAGGAGGGAGCCGGCCCTCAACCCCCTTGGGAAAGGGGCCGTGTCTGCCGCCACCCACCCCTGGTTCCCTGTCCCATCCCGGGCCCTAAGACCCCTGTGGGGTCAGGAGAGGAGGTGATTGTTGCTGGGCCGGGCGCAGAAGGAACGGACACTGAATGCCGCCACCGCCACTGGCGCCCCACCACCAGTGGTTCCCCGCCTCACCCCTCCTCCTTCCCTCGCGGCCGAGCTGCCACCTAGGTGGGTGGGTGGTCCTCAGGGAAGGGAGAGGATGGGAGTGAGACAAACCCTTGTGTCGAGGGCTGATTGCAGCAAGGGAGCTGCTCTGCTATGTATGAAACCCCGACCCAGAAGCAGGTCTCTAGGAATGGTTTAGCATCAGGGGCCGAAGGGGGACAGCCGGCTGGGGGAGGGGCTGTGGGAGGTTGGCTGTGGGAGCGCACTGACCACCAGGAATCAGCTCCTACATCGAGCATCTGCCCCCTGGTGGTCAGTGCACGTCATAGCAACTGGTCAACTTGTCAGTCAGTCATTCTGTTGTAATGGTGGCTTAGGCTTTTATATATATATAGATATGCATAGCCCATGGATACAGACAATAGTGTGATAAAGGCACAGGAGGAGTGGGTGCAGGGTGAAGGGGATCAATGGGAAATAAAAACAAAGGGGACATCTGTAATACTTTCAACAATAAAGATAAACTTTAAAAAATAAATACTAATATAAGAACTTAAGCTTCAAAAGAGGTTTATCATTATTGTTGAATTTGGGGGGGGGGGGTGATTTTTTATGAAGTCCCTAGTATATTCCATGAATCTGCAAGGTACCAGAACTATATTTTCATTCAAAAACATAGCATAGGTGTAAATACATAATATGTTAGATGCAGTAAATGAAATAAACATGGCACTACAAAAAAAAATCTGCCAGAGTGAGTATTGAATAAATAATTGATGAATGAAAGAAAATTTACCGGGGGAGAAGGAAGCCAGAAAATTCACATACACATTGAAGCTCACATATTCCAGGTGCTGAGACAGCATTTAGAAATCTCAGCTTGAAGAAGACTGCCCTACAATTAGGGGTCACCTTCATTTTCTGATTTGGAAATACAGCTGAAAGAGTAACAAATGCAAATAAGATATAGGACAAGAGAGGAAGCTTCTGGAATAAAGACCTTATGCTGTAGTCCATAGACAGAGACCTAAATAGTGAATGAATCAAAAAAAGAAAAAGAAAAACATTATTGGAGAAAAGTAAGAACATTACTCATAAATTATAAAATGGTTCTCCTCGGGGACAGGGTTAGCATGTTAACTTATAATAAACTAGTAGCCCTGTGCATGAATCCGTGTGCCAGTAGCTCACCAGTAGCTCGCTGCTGCCCTCCAATAGCTCTCCGCCCACTGCCCCACACTCCTGTAGCTCCCCCTTCACCCCCTCATAGCTTGCTGCCCTGCCCCCTCCTGTAGCTCTTCACCGCCAGCTTGTAGCTCGCTGCCCCGCCCTCCTGCTGATCCGTGATCCAGTTGTTACGCGGTCAGTCATTACGCTTCATGACATAATGACCATTTGCATATTACATCTTTATTATATAGGATGATCACATTCAATCATATTTCTGCCAAGGGACTCACCTCAGGTCCAGTCATATCAGAACAAGATGTAGGGCACCAGCTGCCATGTATCCCAGCCTCGGTATCACTAGAATCCCCATCCAAGCCCCATATGAGGATGCCTTGTTTGCTGGTGTTAATATGAACACCAATTACATTAGGGCTCAGACCTAAGAAACGCATTCTGTAGGTTATTGTTTTGATGACTACTGATGACCCCACATCGTTACTATGTTGATTTTGTAAAGCAGCAATTCCTGTCATTCTATTTTTTCAAGAGTGATGATTATGCATGCACTTCTGCTTCAATTACAAGTCTTCAAAGAGCCCTGAAGATGCACAAAAGCCCATCACCACCTGGCTGACACAAGGCTCACCAGGCTCTCCCACTCCTGCTGTAATTGCTGTCTCAGTAGTTATCCACTTTCTCTTCCTCCTTGAAAATCCCAAGGACAAGGTGGCACTGGTATTCTTTAATAGTCTATTGACTTTTCCTTACATGTCCAGTAAAAGGTGTGCCTTATGAGTTGTTTATACTCAAATTTCCAGTGTTATGAATTAGGAAAACTTCTTTAACATAATCACATAACCTTCACGGGACACTGTACTAGTATATATTTCTATGAAACCATTCCCTTCACAGTCATCATTTTTTCTGAAGTCCACACACTGCAATGGAGCTCCTAATTCATATAACAATGAAAGATCAACAATGACATATGTCTCTGAATTCAGTCTTTTCCTGCTCACCAAATTGTGTGTTTAAGATATATTTTAATCAGGAAATTTAGTATATTTCTAATCTACTCTCTTCACATAAATATTACACACAAATTTCTACTTCTATTGGACATCTTTACTTACTAAAACAAAGTTTTAACTTGCTTTTAAAAAGCCTAGAGACTTCAAACAAAACACTACATACTGTAAAATATTTTATTACATTAATTTAATGTTCAACTTAAATGTCCCACAATTAAAATCACTATTAGAGGTTAAAACCACTCCCTTATTTATTCACTATTTTGACATATTAAAGCAAACATTTTCTAAACAATAAGCCCAGTGTCTTTTCAGCGACCTAGAGTTGATTAAGATTCCAATGAGTTAGATTCAAGAGATCTATTGTAGTCAAAGCATTTTAGAGCTAAAGGTTATTGTGGTCAAACATACTAAGAAACCAAGGCTCAGAGAAGTTCAGAGTTTTTTCCAGGTCCTGTGTGGCTGATTAGTAACAAAGAAAAGTTAGAATGGACAAAGCAAAGGGCTTGTTTTATGCGACCAAGCTTCACCCTCAGTTGTGCAGATGGCCTATTGTCATTTAACATAGAAAGAATTCTGTAAAATCGGTTTCAAAATTTGAATTAATTAATAGCTGAAATTCCCTTGGCTGATATTTTGGGTCTCTATTTGTGCCAAAAGATCCCTATATTATATTTTAAAAAATCACTCTATACCCTTTGCCCTGGAAAACATTTTTCTTAAAAAATGGGGGTGGGGAGGTGGAGGGGAGAGAACCTAAAAGAGTTACAAAAAGAAATACTATTTTAAAGATAAATTACTTGAGAGAAACTTAATTTAGCTGTAAAAAATTCAGAACAATAGGTGATAAAACCCCCAAAATTTAGCAGCCAAAAAATTAAAACCCATTGAAATAAAGTAGCATTTGTCTAGTGTGCACATGCACACTTTAATAATAACTTTCATAGAAAGGTAGAAAATGAACAAAGTTGAAAGAAACACAAAGATACATGGAAATATATAATTGTCTACAAAAGAACATTGTGTCTGTGTGCTCTGCTGACTGTAAAACTCTGGTAAAATGGGAAAGTCTTTTCCAGGAATGCATTACAGTTGAAAGATCTAGGAAAACCTCACCTTTTGCATGTACAGTTGGAAAGGCCAGTGACTGTCTCAAGGAAGTCAGAGTATGTAATGTTACATAACATAATATAAAATATTTAGTGAGAATTATTTCAGGATAGTTGGAAAATAAATGTATTTGCTTAAGCAAATAAATGTCTTTAAAACTCATTTCAAAGGGCTTATTATCTTAATGCTGATCATTAAAAATAATCATTAGTTCTCTAAGTATGTATTATATAGATTTTAAATAAAAGATTAAGACAAAAGATAAAAATATACATATTATTTTATTTTTGACATTATTACAGATGTCACCCATTTTCCCCAACTTTACCCACCTTAACTGAGCCCCTATCACCCCAGGCCTTCACCCCATCATTGTCTCTGTCCATAGCCTATGCATATCTAATCTAATAAAAGAGAAACATGCAAATTGACCGTACCTCCACTACACCCACAAGCCACACCCACCAGCCAATCAGGACCAAATATGCAAATTAACCCAACTAAGATGGCGGTGGCCACAGAGCTGGAGTGAGCAGGAGGCTTAGGTTGCCCCCGGCAATGGAGGAAGCCAAGCTTCCTGCCTGCCCTGCTGGCCCTGACCTCCGCTCAAGGCTACAAAGTTTCAATTATAGAAGATAAATAAATCCCAGATACCTGTTTCCAGCCCAGGGCTGTGGTCAGCCTGAAAACGGCCATCAGCCCCTCACCCAGGCTGGCCAGGCACCTCAGTGGGGATCCTCACTCTGAAGGGGGAGTGGCTAGCCTGAAAACGGCCCTCAGCCTCTCACTCAGGCTGCCAGGCACTCCAGCAGGACTCTACCCTGATCCAGGACACCCATCAAGGCAAACCAGCCGCCCCCCCCCCATGCACCAGGCCTCTATCCTATATAAAAAAGGGTAATATGCAAATTGACCCTAACAGCAGAACCAATGGGAATGACTGATCACTATGACACACACTGACCACCAGGAGGCAGACGCTCAATGCAGGAGCTGCCCCCTGGTGCTCAGTGTGCTCCCACAGGAGGAGCTCTGTTCAGCCACAAGCCAGGCTGATGGCTGCCAGCACAGCAGTGATGGCGGGAGCCTCTCCCGCCTCCTCAGCAGCGCTAAGGATGTCTGACTGCAGCTTAGGCTTGCTCCCCGCTGGCAAGTGGACATGCCCTGAGGGGTCCCGGGCTGCCAGAGGGATGTCTGACTGCTAGCTTAGGCCCAATCCCCCATGGAGTGGGCCTAAACCAGCAGGTGGACATCCCCCGAGGGGTCCCAGACTGCGAGAGGGCACAGGCCGGGCTGAGGGACCCCCCCCCCCAGTGCACAAATTTTTGTGCACCAGGCCTCTAGAATGCATATAAGTTCTTTGGTTAATTTCTTTTAGTCCTCACATATTCCCCCCTCCTGAGATCGGTCAGACTGTTCTGTATACCTATGTCTCTGAATCTATTTTATTTATTAGATTCCACGTGAAGTGAGATCATGTGATCTTTCTCTTTTTCTGACTGACTTATTTTGCTTAGCATTATTCCCCAGCTCTATCCACACTGTCTTAAAGGATAAGAGTACTTTTTTACAGCCACACAATATTCCATTGTGTAAATGCACCAAAGCTTTTTTTATCCATTCATCTACTGATGGATACTTAGGCTGGCTATTACAAATAAAGCTGCTATGGACACAGGGATGCATATATTCTCTCTGATTTGTGTTTAGGGATTTAGGATATATTCCTAGAAGTGGGATCACTGGGTCAAATGGCAGTTCCATGTTTAATTTTTTGAGGAAACTGAATACTGTTTTCCATAGTGGCCGCACCAGTCTCTATTCCCACCAGTAGTGTAGTAGGGTGACCTTTTCTGCACATCCTCACCAGCACTTGTTATATGTTGATTTATTAATGGTAGCCATTCTGGCAAATGTGAATTTTAAATTGCATCAATCTGATGATTAGTGACTTTGAGCATTTTTTCATAATCTATTGGCCATTTGTATCTCTTCTTGGAGAAAAATCTATTTAGGTCCTTTGCCCATTTTTTAAAATTTTATTGCTTAAAGTATTACAAAGAGTAGTACATATGTCTCCTTCCCCATTGACCTTCCCCCAGTCTCTCCTACCCCCCAGTATCTTGCATCCATTGGTTATGTTTATATGCATGATACAAGTCCTTCAGTTGATTTCTTACCTTCTCCCCTCAACCCTCCACAGCCTTCCTGCTATAGTTTGACAGTCTCTTTGATGCTGCTCTGCCTCTGTATCTATTTTTGTTCATCAGTTTATAATGTTCTTTATTATCCATAAATGAGTGAGATCATGTGGTATTTTTCTTTCATTGACTGACTTATTTCACTTAGCAAAATGCTCTCCAGTTCCATCTATGCTCTTACAAATGGTAAGGATTACTTCTTTTTTACAGCAGCGTAGTATTCCATTGTGTACATGTACCACAGTTTTCTAATCAATTCATCTGCTGATGGGCATTTAGGCTGCTTGCAAATCTTACCTACAGAAAATTGTGCTTCTATGAGCATAGGGGTGCATATATTCTTTCTGATTGGTGTTTCTGGTTTCTTCAGATATATTCCTAGAAGTGGGATTACTGGGTCAAATGGGAGTTCCATTTTTAACTTTTTGAGGAAACTCCATACTGTCTTCCACAGTGGCTGCACCAGTCTGCATTCCCACCAGCAGTGAAGGAGGGTTCCTTTTTCTCTGCATCCTCTCCAGCACTTGTCCTTTGTTGATTTATTGATGATAGCCACTCTAACAGGTGTGAGATGGTACCTCATTGTTGTTTTTATTTGCATCTCTCAGATGATTAGTGGCTTTGAGCATGTTTTCATATCTCTCTTGGCTTTCTGAATGTTCTCTTTCGAAAAGTATCTATTTAGGTCCTTTGCCCATTTTTTTATTGGATTGTTTATCTTCCTTTTGTTAAGTTGTATGAGTTCCCTGTAAATGTTGAAGATTAAACCCTTATCAAAGATAACATTGGCAAATATGTGCTCCCATGCAGTGGGCTTTCCTGTTGTTTTGTTGATGGTTTCTTTTGCTGTGCAGAAGCTTTTTATTTTGATGTAGTCCCATTTGTTTATTTTCTCTTTAGTTTCCATTGCCTTAGGAGCTGTATCAGTAAAGATATTGCTATGACAAATGTCTGCTATTTTGTTGCCTATGGATTCTTCTAAGATTTTTATGGTTTCCCATCTTACATTTAAGTCCTTTATCCATTTTGAGTTTATTTTTGTGTATGGTGTAAGTTGGTGGTCTAGTTTCATTTTTTACAAGTATCTGTCCAGTTTTCCCAACATCGTTTATTGAAGAGACTGTCTTGTCTCCATTGTATGCTCTTGCCTCCTTTGTCAAATATTAATTGAGTATACTGGCTTGTGTCGATTTCTGGGTTCTCTGTTCTGTTCCACTGGTCTATATGTCTTTTCTGGTGCCAGTACTAGGCAGTTTTAAGAACAGTGGCTTTGTAGTATAGCTTGATATCTATTATTGTGATCCTTCCTACATTGTTCTTCTTTCTCGAGATTGCTGCAGCTATTCGGGGTCTTTTTTATTCCAGATGAATTTTTGGAGAGTTTATTCTAGGTCTTTGAAGTATGCCATGGGTATTTTAATGAGGATTGTGTTGAATTTAAAGATTGCTTTGGGTAGTATGGACGTTTTAATGATGTTCATTCTACCAATCCATGAACATGGTATATTCTTCCATTTGCTCATGTCTTCCTCTATCTCTTTTTTTCAATGTCCTGTAGTTTTCTGAGTACAGGTCTTTTACCTCCTTATTTAAGTTTATTCCTAGGTTTCTTAATTTTTTTTGGTACAATGGTAAATGGTATTGGTTTTTTTGCTTCTCTTTCTGTGAGTTCATTATTAGTGTATAAAAAGGCCATAGATTTCTGGTGTTAATTTTGTATCCTGCTACTTTGCCAAATTCACTTATTAGGTCCAGTAGTTTTTTAATGGAGTCTTTGGGGTATTCAATGTATAGTATCTTGTCATTTGAGAATAAGGACAGATTTACTTCATCTTTTCCAATTTGGATGCCTTTTATTTCTTCTTATCTGATCGCTATGGCTAGGACTTCCAGTACTATATCTAACAGGAGTAGTTAAAGTGGGCATCCCTGTCTTGTTCCTGTTCTTAGGGGAAATGAGTTTAGTTTTTGCATATTGAGTATGATGTTGGCTGTGGGTTTGTCATATAAGGCTTTTATTATCTTGAGGTATGATCCCTCTATTCCCACTTTGCTGAGCGTTTTTATCAAGAAAGAGTGTTGAATTTTGTCAAATGCTTTTTCTACATAGATTGATATGATTATGTGATTTTTGTTTCTCAGTTTGCTTATGTGATGTATCACATTTATTGATTTGTGGATGTTGTACCATCCTTGCATCCTTGGAATAAATCCCACTTGGTCATGGTGTATGATCTTTCTAATGTAATGCTGAACTTGATTTGCTAGAATTTTGTGGAGGATTACTGCATCTATGTTCATCAAGGATATTGGCCTGTAATTCTCTTTTTTTGTGGTGTCTTTATCTGGTTTTCGAATTAGGGTAATGCTGGCTTCATAGAAAGAGCTTGAAAGTGTGCCTTCCTCTTGAATTTTTTAAAATAGTCTGAAGAGGATAGGTTTTATTTCTTCTTTGAATGCTTGGTAGAACTCCCCTGTAAAGCCATCTGGACCAGGGCTTTTGTTTGCTGGAAGATTTTTGATCGCTGTTTAAATTTCTTCAGTAGTTATCGGCCAATTCATGTTTTTTTATTCTTCTTGATTGAGTTTTGAGAGCTTGTATTTTTCTACGAATATGTCCACTTCATCTAGGTTGTCCATTTTGTTGGAATAGAGTTGTTCATAGTATCCTATGTAATAAAGAGCTTATATGCAAATGGTCATCACGCCCTCATGCCCTCGTTCCAGGACCTGGGGACCTGAGTCCGGGCCAGGGGACCTGAGGCTGCACATACCACCCAGGCACTGGGGTGAGGGGATCTGAGGCCAGGACGTAGGACCTGAGGCTGCACCTCTCTGCCCCAGGGCCAGGGCCAGGAAACCTGAGGCCGTGTCCCCACCTCAGCACCCAGGCCAGGGGACCTGATTATGGGCCAGGGACCTGAGGCCATGCCCCCTGCCCTGGCACCAGACTGGAGGAACTGAGGCTGTGCCCCCAACTCAGTGGGGCTTGATGAGGGTGGGGCTGGCTGGATCTGGGTCTTGCAAAATTTCCAGGCATGTAACGGTGGGCGGGGACTTACTCTGGGTCCCATGACACACCCCAGACTGACTGGAGGGAGATTTTCATATACATTTTACTAATCTTCTTTCATCTCTGACACTTCTATTATAGAGAAAGGGCAAATAGCAATATTAAAATATTTCCTCTAATTAATTCCCTTTTAATGTGCACGAATTTCGTGCACCAGGCCACTAGTTTTTTCATAATCTTTTGTATTTCTGTGAGATCAGTTGTTACTCTGCCTCGTTCATTTTTTATTTTATTTATTTGGGTGCTCTCTCTTTGCTTCTTGGTGAGCCTGGCTAGAGGTTCATCAATCTTGTTTATCCTTTCAAAGAACCAGCTCTTGTTTTTGTTGATCTTTTGTATTGTTTTTTTTTTTGGTCTCTATGTTCTTTATCTCCGCTCTGATCTTTATTATTTCCTTCCTTCTACTTACTCGGGGCTTTGCTTGTTGCTCTCTTTCTAACTCTTTGATTTGTAAGGTTAGATAATTTATTACCATCTTTTCTTGTTTTTTGAGATTGGCCTGCAGAGTTATGAACTTCCCTCTCAAGACTCCTTTCACTGTGTCCCATAGATTTTGGATTGTTGTGTTTTCATTGTCATTTGTTTCCATGATGATTTTTATTTCATCTTTGATCTCTTTTGTAACCCAATCATTGTTTAAAAGCATGCTTTTAGCCTCCAGGTGTTTGATTTTTAAAATTGATTTTATTGTAGTTGATTTCTAGTTTTATGCCACTGTGATCTGAGAAGACGCTTGATATGATTTCTATCTTCTTGAATTTGAAGAGACTTTGCCTGTGACCCAATATGTGGTCTATCTTTGAAAATGTCCTATGTGCACTTGAGAAGAATGTATATTCTGTGGCTTTGGGGTAGAATGTTCTAAAGATGTCAATTAATTCCATCTGATCTACTGACTCATTTAGGATTGCTGTTTCTTTGATGATTTTTTGTTTAAAGGATTTCTCCAGTGGTGTTAGTGGGGTATTAAAGTCCCCTACTATGACTGTATTGCTGTCAATGTCTCCCTTGATATCCTCCAGAAGTTTTTTTATTTATTTGGGTGCTCCTATATTGGGTGCATATATGTTTAGCAGAGTTGTATCTTCTTGTTGAATTGCTCCCTTTAGTATTATGAAGTGGCCTTCCTTATCTCTTGTTATGGCCTTCACTTTCAGGTCTAATTTGTTGGATATAAGTATTGCTACCCCAGCTTTTTTCATTTCCATTGACCTGAAAAACCTTTTTCCATCCCTTCACCATCAGTCTGTGTGAGTCTTTTGTTCTGAGGTTGGTCTCCTATAGACAGCAGATACATGAGACATGTTTTCTTATCTATTCAGCTACACTATGTCTTTTGATTGGGGTATTTAAGCTTATAATAGATAGGTACTTGTTTGTCGCCTTTTTTATTCTTTATGCCTGTGTTCCTTCTTTCCTTCCTATTTCTTATTTTTACAACAGACCCTTTAGCATTTCTTGCATTGCTGGTTTGCTGGTGATAAACTCCCTTAGTCCTTTTTTGTCTGTGAAGCTCCTGATTTCACCCTCAATTTTGATTGATAGCCTTGCTGGGTACAGTATTCTTGGATTCAGACCCTTGCTTTGCACGACTTTGTATATTTCATTCCATTCCCTTCTGGCCTGATGTGTTTCTGTTGGGAAATCAGTCAATAGTCTGATGGGATTTCCCTTGTAGGTAACTTTCTATCTCTCTCTGGCAAACTTTAGGATTCTTGCTTTGTAGTTGGTGTTTGCCAATTTAATTTTGATGTGTCTTGGTGTTGGTTTTTTTGAGGGGTTCATCTTGTTTGGGATTCTGTGAGCTTTTGGACTTGTGTGAGTTTTTTCTTCACAATATCAGAGAAGTTTTATGTCATTATTTCTTCAAACAGGTTTTCTATTCCTTGCTCAGTTTCCTCTCCTTCTGGTTACCCCTATTATGCAGATGTTGTTTCGTTTTGTGTTGTCCCAAAGTTCCCTTAGGCTCTCCTCTTGTTTTTTAAGTTTTTTTTCTAGATGTTGCTCTGCTTGGGTTTTTTTCCTACCTTGTCTTCTAGCTCACTGCTGCAGTCCTCCACTTCTTCTAGTCTACTGTTGATGCTTTCTGTTGAGTTCTTTATTGAATCAATGTCATTTTTCATTTCTTCTTGGTTCTTCATTTCCTCTTGGTTCTTACATATATTGTTGAAATTGTCTTCCATCCTTTTCAGTGACATTATGACCATTGCTCTGAATTCTTTCTCTGTCATATTGCATTCCTCTGTTACATTTACTCCCTTTTCTGGTGATTTCTCTTTTTCTTTCATATGTGGGCTGTTTCTTTGTCTCCCCATAATCGATCCTCTCAGGGTTGCTGGTTATGTGTCTCTCTCTCTATCCTTCCTTTAGGCAATTCCAGCTGTGTTTAATTCTCCAGTTTCGGGTGGGTGCTCTTTGATTCAGCTGTTCCTTCTGCTCTGTGAAAAGGCACAAGGCCCATCTGCTATTTCGAATGTTTGTCTCCCCCGGAGAAGAAATCCTAGGCGCCTCTGGTCAGGGAGGTTGGAGTTCCGGCATTCATGGATTCGCAGCTGAGGAAACTGGTCCCTGGGCGTCATGGTTGTAAGGTCCCAGGAGGCAGTTGAGATCTCCCTGGTTGAAAGTAAAGCTGGAGTTCTGATCACACTCAACCTCTGATCACAGATGTCTCCCCATCAAGATGGCATGGCTTCTGCAGATGAGCCGGCCACTCTGGGAGAAATTACAGCTGCAGTAGAGACTGCCCGATAATGGGGGGCTGGTCCATGAGTCCCCAAAAATACCTTGGAGTATAGCTGTCCCTCACTCACAAATACTGATACTCCCCTCACATCCAAGCACTCTCCTTTCATTCTTTTTTTTTAATTAAAACTTTATTGTTCAGATTATTACAGTTGTTCCTCTTTTTTCCCCCCATAGATCCCCTATACCCGGTTCCCACCCTACCCTCTGCCCTTACCCCCGCCCCTGTCCTCATCCATAGGTGTACGATTTTTGTCCAGTCTCTTCCCGCACCCCCACACCCCTTACCCCCCGAGAATAGTCAGTCCACCCCCTTTCTATGCCCCTGATTATGGGACACTGAGACACGGGGCCTCTTAGGGTAGGACTGAAGAGCAGCCATTAGCTGCTTTGCTTCGCCCTGTTGATCCCCTGAGACCCCGTCCCACCCAAACTGTGCACAGAGGCTTTTGCATATGAAAGGCCTGGCCAGTTGCAATCTGAAAATTACCTAACAAACTGCAGCTGGGTCAGAGAGACCCAGAACTTCCAAAAGAAGGCCCAAGGCCCCACAGCAGCTTGCATTGCTTCACAGCTGGGCCTCATCTGGGCACCTCCAAACCCCAAACAAAGAAGAGGAATCTGCAGATCTCTCCATAGCTCCTGCTGGGTAGCCTCAGGAAGAGGCTAAATTAGCAACTCCTTAGAGATCCAAGTGTGAGTGTACCCAGTGATCAGAGTGGGACCATCCAGATTACAACTCTTCAGATCTATAAGGGACACACTCAGGGAGCAGACTCAGTGAGCACCAAAGCCCCACTGAAGCAAGTCTTGCCCCATAAGGGTGTCTCCAGCACAGAAATTCTCCCACTGTAGACACAGCTGATTCTCACAACCAATTGGCCTGGAGGTCAATTCCTCCCAGTGATACCTACAACAATCAAGGCTAAACTACAACAACACTGTGCACAAAGCCCACAAAGAGGTGCACCAAGAGTGTCCACCTCAGATAATTGCGGAGGCTGAGCCACTGGGCCCTATAGGACACCTAGCACAGAAAGCCACTCTATCAACACAGGGAAGCAGCCAAAATGCGGAGACAAAGAAACAGGTCACAAATGACAGAAATGGAGGAAAGCAAACTACTGGATATAGAGTTCAAAACCACACTTCTAAGGTTTTTCAAGAATTTTCTAGAAACTATCGATAAATTTAGTGAGACCCTCAAGAAATCTAGTGAGACCCTCGAGGTTATGAAAAAGGACCAACTAGAAATTAAGCATACACTGACTGAAATAAAGAATATTATACAGCATCCAACAGCAGACTAGAGGATCGCAAGAATCAAGTCAAAGATTTGAAATACGAAGAAGCAAAAAACACCCAACCGGAAAAACAAAAAGAAAAAAGAATCCAAAAATATGAAGATAGTATAAGGAGCCTCTGGGACAACTTCAAGCGTACCAACATCTGAATTATGGGGTGCCAGAAGAAGAGAGAGAGCAAGATATTGAAAACCTATTTGAAGAAATAATGACAGAAAACTTCCCCGACCTGGTGAAAGAAATAGACTTACAAGTCCAGGAAGCACAGAGAACCCAAACAAAAGGAATCCAAAGAGGACCACACCAAGACACATCATCATTAAAATGCCAAGGGCAAAAGACAAAGAGAGAATCTTAAAAGCAGCAAGAGAAAAACAGTCAGTTACCTACAAGGAGTACCCATACGACTGTCAGCTGATTTCTCAACAGAAACTATGCAGGCCAGAAGGGAGTGGCAAGAAATATTCAAAGTGATGAATACCAAGAACCTACAACCAAGATTACTTTACCCAGCAAAGCTATCATTCAGAATTGAAGGTCAGATAAAGAGCTTCACAGATAAGAGAAAGCTAAAGGAGTTCATCACCACCAAACCAGTATTATATGAAATGCTGAAGGGTATTCTTTAAGAAGAGGAAGAAGAAGAAAAAGGTAAAGATACAAATTATGAACAACAAATACACATCTATCAACAAGTGAATCTAAAAATCAAGTGAATAAAAAATATAATGAACAGAATAAACTGGTGAATATAATAGAATCAGGGGCATAGAAAGGGAGTGGACTGACAATTCTCAGGGGGCAAGGGGTGTGGGGGTGCGGGAAGAGACTGGACAAAAATCGTACACCTATGGATGAGGACACTGGGGGAGGGGCGGTAAGGGCAGAGGGTGGGGTGGGAACCGAGTGGAGGGAAGCTATGGGGGGAAAAAAGAGGAACAACTGTAATAATCTGAACAATAAAGATTTAATAAAAATTTAAAAAATAAATAAAAAAAGAAAAAAGAACAAGAAAAAGCTCAAATAAACAATCTAACACTATAACTAAAAAGAGTAGAAAAGACAACAATAAGAAAAGCCCAGAGTAAGTTGAAGAAAATAAATAATAAAGATCAGAGTGGAAATAATGACATAGAGACTAAAAAACAAACAAGCAAACAAAAAGGTACATCACATAAACAAAATAAAGGATAAAAATCCTTTCAAGAACTGGTTATTTGAAAAAATAAACAAGATTAATGAACCTTTAGCCAGACTCATTGAGAAACAGAGAGAGGACCAAATAAATAAAATCAGAAATTAAAGAAGTGAAGTGACAAATAACATTACAGAAATACAAGGATTGTAAGAAGATACTATGAATAACTATATGCCACAAATTGGACAACCTGGATGAAATGAACAAATTCCTAGAAATATACAATCTGCCAAGAATCAGAAAACCTAAATAGGTTGATAACAACTAATGAAATTGAAGTAGTAATAAAAAAAAAAAACCCACAAACAAACAAACAAAAAAACTCCCAGCAAGTAAAGTCCTGCACTGGATAGCTTCACAGTGGAGTTTTACCAAACATTCAAAGAAGAAGTAACACCTATCCTCTTCAAACTATTCTAAAAAAATTAAAAGGAAGAAAGACTTTAAAGTTCTTCTTATGAGGCCAGTACTATCCTAATTCCAAAACCAGATAAAGACATTACAAGGAAGAAAATTATAGGTCAATATCCCTGCTGAACATAGATGCTAAGATCCTTAACAAAATACTACCAAATCAGATCCAGGAATACATTAAAAGCATCATACATTGTGACCAAGTGGGATTTATTTCTGGGATGCAAGGATTGTATAATATCTGTGGGTCAATAAATGTGATACATGACATAAACAAAATAAAGGATAAAAATCACATGATTATATTAATAGACAGAGAAAAATTATTTGACAAAATCCAGCACTCAATTATGATAAAAACTCTCACCAAAGTGGGAATAGCCCAGCCCATGTAGCTCAGTGATTGAGCATCCACCCAGGAACTAAGAGGTCACCAGTTCTCTCTATCCCTCTTCTTTCCTCTCTAAAAATCAATAAAAACATATATTTTTTTAAAAGGGGACTAGAGAGACCATACCTTAGCATAATAAAGGAAATGCATGACAAACCTACAGCCAACATCATCCTCAATGTACAAAAACTAAAAGGCTTTCCCTTAAGAATAGGAATAAGACAGGGATGTCTGCTTTCATCACTTGTATTCAACACTAGTGGCCTGGTGCACGAATTTGAGCACATTGAAAGGAAATTAATTAGAAGAAATATTTTAATATCACTATGTGCTCTTTCTCTATAATAAAAGTGTCAACCAAATTCACAATCAACAATGACAGATGGAAACATACGCATGTGATTGGCACCAGCAAGAGCTTTATATGTATCGCACATGTGCGAGTCAACTTAGCTTTTTATATATATAGAATAAACTTGCTTAATTAAAAAAAAAAAAGAGTGCCAGATTTTATTGAATGTTTTTGCTGCATTTATTTATATGATTATGTGGTTTTTATCTTTCAATTTATTTATGTGGTATATCACATTTATTGATTTGTGAATATTATAACAGCTTGCATACCTGGAATAAATCCCACTTGATTGTGGTGTATGATCTTTTTAATATATTGCTGGATCTGATTTGCTGTAACTTTGTTGAGAATTTTAGTATCTGTGTTCATCAGGGATATTGGCCTGTAATTTTCTTTCTTTGTACTGTCTTTATCTGGTTTTGGAATTACAATAATGCTGGCTAGTAAAAATAGCTTGGAAGTGTTCCTCCTTCTTGAATTTTTTGAAATAGTTTGAGGAGGATAAGTGCTAGTTCTTCTTTGAATGTTTGGTAAAATTTACCTGTATCCATCTGGTCCAGGACTTTTGTTTGCTGGAAGTTTTTAATGACTGCTTCAATTTCATCTTTTGTTGTTGGACTACTCAGGTTTTCTGATTCTTCCTGATTCAGTATTGGAAGATTTTATGTTTCTAGGAATTTGTCTATTTTGCCCAGGAGGTCTAGTGTGTTAGCATTTGGCTTACAATCCTTTATATTTCTGTGGTGTCCTTTGTTATATTGCCTATTTATTTGGGCCCTTTCTCTGTTTCTTAATGAGTCTGGCTAGGAGTTCATCAATCCTGTTTATCTTTTCAAAGAACCAGCTTTTGGATTTATTGATATATTGTACTGTTTTTTATAGTCTCTATGTCACATCTACTTCCTCTGGGCTTTTCTTGCTGTTCTCTTTCTAACTCCTTTAGTTGTAGGGTTAGATGGTTTCTTAGTCCTTTTTCTTATTTCTTGAGGTAGGCCTATTGGGCTATGAACTTCCCTCTCAGGACTGCTTTCACTGTATCCCAGAAGTTTTAGGTGGTGGTGTGTTCATTTTCATTTATTTCCAGGATTTTTTAAAATTTCTTGCTTGATATCATTGTAACCCACTCATTGTTTAATAGCATACTATTTAGCCTCCATTTATTTAAGTGTTTTTTAGTGTTTTATTGTAGTTGATTTCTAATTTTATGCCATTATTATCCAAGAAGATGCTTGGTATTATATCAATCTTCTTACATTTATATAGACTTGTTTTGTGACCTAACATGTGGTCTATCTTTGAAAATGTTCTATGGGCACTTGAGAAGAATGTATATTTTGTTGCTTTGGGGTGAAATGTTCTATAAATACTGGTTAGATCCATCTGATCTAGTGTGTCATTTAATGCCTCTGTTTTCTTGTTAATTTTTTGTCTGGAAGATCTATCCAGTGATGTCAGTGCAGTGTTAGAGTCTCCTACTATAACTGTATTGGTGTTAATCTATACCAGTGATGGCAAACCTTTTGAGCTTGGTGGGTCAGCATTTTGAAAAACCCTAACTTAACTCTGGTGCCGTGTCACATATAGAAATTTTTTGATATTTGCAACCATAGTAAAACAAAGATTTATATTTTTGATATTTATTTTATATATTTAAATGCCATTTAACAAAGAAAAATCAACCAAAAAAAATGAGTTCTTGTGTCACCTCTGACACGCGTGTCATAGGTTTGCCATCACTGATCTATACATTAAAGTCCATCAAGGGTTTTTTGTTTATTTGTTTGTTTGTTTTGTTTTTGTTTTTTATGTTCCTATATTGGGTGCATATATGCTTTTAAGGGTTATATTTTCATGTTGAATCATTCCTTTTATTATCATGAAGTGGCCTTTTTTGTCTCTTGTTATGGCCTTTGTTTTGAAGTCTCTTGTGTCTGATGTGAGTACTGATAACCCAGCTTTTTTTTCTCTCCATTTGCATGGAATATATTTTTTCATCCTTTCATTCTCAATCTATGTGTTATCTTTTGTTCTGAGGTTGGGCTCTTGTAGACAGCATATATATGGGTCATTTCTTCTTATCTATTCCGTCAACCTATGTTTTTTGACTGGGGCATTTAATCCATTTACATTTAAGGTTATTGCGATAGGCATTTATTTATTTATTGCCATTGTTATTTTCTTTATGCCTATGATCCTGTCTCTTTCCTTTTCTTTTTCTTAACGCAGTCTCTTTAAAATTTTTTGCATTGCTGATTTGGTGGTAATGTACTCCTTTAACCATTTTTTTTGGTGGGGGGGAGGTCAGGAAATGTTTTTATTTCACCTTCAATTCTAAAGGATGGTCTTGCTGGATACAAGTTTTAGTCTTTGATTTAGGCCCTTGCTTTTCATTACTTTAAGTATTTCATGCCACTCCCTTCTTGAAGTGCTTCTATTTAGAAGTCAGCTGACAGTCTAATTGAAATTTTTTGTAGGTTATTTCCCAATTGCTGCCTTTAATATTCTTCCTTTCTCTTTAACGTTTGCCAATTTAATTATGATGTGTCTCAGTGTGAGTCTCTTTGGGTTCATCTTGATTGGGACTCCTTGTGCCTCCTGAGCTTGTGTGACATTTTCCTTTACCAGGTTGGGAAAGTGTTCTGTCATTATTTCTTTAAATAGGTTCTCTGTTCTTTGCTCATCCTCTTCCACTTCTGGTGTTCCTGTAATGCAGATGTTTTTACATTTCATGTTGTCTCAGAGCTGCCTTAAGTATCTTCCTGCTTTTTAATTATTTTTTCTATTTGCTGCTCTAATTTGGGTATTTATGTCTACCTTGTCTTCCAAATTGCTGATTCAATACTCTGCTTCATGCAATCTACATTTAATCTTTTCCAGTGTGTTCTTCATGTCAGATATATCATTCTTCATTTCTGTCTGGTTCTTGTTCATGGCCTCTATTTCCCTTTTCATGCTGTTATAGTTTTCAATAAGCTCCTTAAGCATCTTTATAAACATTGCTTTGAACTCTATGTCTGAACGGTCGCTTGCCTCCATCTCATTTAGTTCTTTTTCTGGAGATTCCTTATTTTCTCTCATTTGGGGGTTGTTTCTTTGTCTCACCATTTTAGCTGTATCTTTGTATTTTCTTTTGATTATTAGATAGCACTGTTATGCCTCCCCACCTTTGTGGAATGGTTTTATGTAGAAAGTGTCTTGAGGGGTCCAGTGCTGTAGTCTGTTTGTTCACCTGAGCTGGATACTCTAGGATTGCCCCTTGTGTGCATTATTTGCATTCTCCTGTTAGTAACTGGGACTCTATTGTTGATGTCCCATTCATGGGAGGGATCTCCCCTCCAACTTACTGCCAGTGAGGTTCAACCCCAATGTCATCATGCCAGCTGTTATATAGGTGCTTTGGGTCCTCTATTAGTGAGGATCATTGGATTTTGCTCTGATGTTGTTGAATCTGACCCCCTGGACTATCAAAATATCTACTTTTGTGAATGATAACAAAGCACCAGCAATTGTTGACGTTACTTACACGTGGCAGATAATGCGCTATGTGGCATGTAGTATGTCACAGAGAGACTGTAATTTTGGGCTGTGCACATGGGCTCTGGAGTCAGTTTGTGGGGGACATTCGCTCATCTGCCCTTTTCCAGCTGTGAACCTTGGGCAAGTTACATATGTCTCTGTGCATGGGTTTCTCATCTGTGGAAATGCAAACAATAGCATTTGTTCTGGTATAAGTCAGTAGGAATAGACATAATAATACACAATATATGATTAAAACAGTGTCTGGAACATGTCAGCACTCAGTAAATGTGAACATGCTGCAAGCACTGTCCCACTTAATTCTCATAAAAGTCATATGAGGTAGCTATGTAATGGAGGCTCAGAATGGTTAAATAACTTGTCCATGGTCATATAGCTAATATTTGGTAGAGCTGGGATGCAACCCCACACAACTAATACACTAAAATGACATAACATAATACAAAAAATTAGCTCAAGTTGGAGAAATCTTTTTTTTTTATTTAGCACCGCAGTAGTCAAGCTATTTTCCTCAGAATCCTAAATTCCAAGAAATCATCTACAAAGTCCATAAACTTAATTCATCATATTTACAGAAAACTAAAAAGAAATAAAAACATATAATCATCACAATAAGAGCAGAAAAAGCATTTGACAAAAATCTAATTCCATTTGGGATTTTTTAAAAAACTCAGAAAACTAGAAACAGAAGAGAACTTCTTCAATTCAAAAATGGCATCTATGAAAACTCTACAGCTCACATCAGACTTAGTGAAGACTGAATGTCCTCCTAAGATCAAGAGCAGGCAAACATATCTACTCTCAACACCTCCCTCACATTCTCCTGGAGTTTCTAGCGATTCTGACAAGAAAGACAAATAAAGGGAATATGGATCTGAAAGAAAGAAGCAAAGTTTTTGCTATTTGCAGATAACATAATCAGAGATGGAGAAAAATCCTAGGGAATCAATTTAAAAATTATTATAAATAAGTAAATTTAGCACAAATACATGATATATGATCAATATTTTAAAATTTGTTATATATTTCTATATCTTAGCAATAAAATTACATTAAAAACATTAAATATATGAGACATTTAATAAATATGAATAAGACAAGACACTGAAAACTAAAAAAAAAATTACTAAGAGAGATTAAAGACCTAAATAAATGGATTGTTAAGATGTCCATTTGCACCAAATTGATCCAGAGAACCAGTGTCATGCCAAACAAGATCTTATCAGGTTCTTGGAAATGAAAACAACCTTAAAGAACCAAAACAATTAAGGAAAAGAAAAAATTGGAGGGCTTCTACACATACATAAGGACTTTGTAATTTGTAATAAAGGAATGATAACCAGGACAGAGTGACACATGCATCAATGAGCACAATAGAGTACCAAAAGCACCTCCACATATATAAGAACATTTGATTTTGACAATGATAAAATTCAATGGACAAATAATAGTCTTTTCCACAAATAGTGCTGGAACAAATGGATATATGTCAGGGAAAAAGTGAACCTTGTCCCTTATTTTGTATTATGTACACATGCATAAACACACACAAACACACACACACAGGTGTATACATCTCAAAATAGATCACAAAACTAAAACGTAAAAGCTAAATACATAAAATTATAAGAATAAAACATAGCAAGAATAATTTATAATATATTTTTATTTATTTCAGAAAGAGGAAGGGAGAGGGAGAAAGATATAGAAACATTAATGAGAGAGAAACATCAATTGGCTGCCTCCTGCAACACTCCTACTGGGGATTGAGCCCACAATCCAGACATATGCCCTAACTGGAAATAGAACCAGGGACCTCCTGGTGCATAGGATGATGCTTAATGGACTGTGCCTCTTCAAAAAAAAAAAACCAAAAAAAACCCTAATAAACATATCCTTGGGTGAGGACTTAAATAAATAAATAAATAAATAGTGCAGAGTCTAACAGATATTCATGAAAGAAGATTACCAATGGCCAAAAGCTCATGAAAAAATGTTCAACTTCATTCATTAATCACCAGGCATATGCAAACTAACTCATGCGGTATCACTACACATCCACTATAATAGCCAAACTTTAAAAAATATTTAGAATAACAAGTACTAGTGAAGAAGAAGATCAACTAGAAACATTACCCATTGCTGTTGAGACTGTAAATGGTAGAACAACTTTGGGGAAGTTTTTAAATTTCTTTTCAAATTAAATAATCCCACTCCAAATATCCCCCCCCTCCAAAAAATAATAAAACATTTGCTCACATGAAGACTTGTATACAAATGTTCTTAGCTGTTTATTCATATTAGCTGCAAACTGGGAGCAACCTAAATATCCAAAACAGGTGAGTTATTATATACCCGTACCATGGAATACTACACAGCAGTATAAAGAAATGAACTACAGATACACACCACAAAATGAATGAATCTCAAAAACATAAAGCTGAAAGAAGCCAGAAACAGGAATAAGTATGTTTAATTCTATTTACATGAAATTCTTAAAAAGCCAAACTAATGTATAGTTATATAAAGTAGGTCAGTAATTTTGTAAGATCTGGGAGATAAAGCATCACAGGAGCATGTGGATAATGTATGGGAGCAAAGGAGAAGTTCTATATCTTTATTGTGATGGTGCTCATATGGATATATGCATTTAACTACTATAAAATCAGTACATTTTATTGTATGTAAATTGTAAAGTTAATTTTAAATTTTCAAATGTGGCTATTGCAATGACATAAAGGCATATCACTGTGAGAATGTGTAATGAGAGATTCCATTTACTCGGGGATGTCAAGAAAGGTTTTCTTGCAGGATGATCACTCTGGTGGCAGCAGGGATTCCATGGTGGATGTAAGAAAACAGACTAAAAGACAGTTTTCATGGTTGAGGTGAGAGATAATGGTAGTTTAGACAAGAGCAGTTTTATATGAGTAGAGATAAAAAGAACTGGGGAGATATAAAAACATTTCATAGATAAAATGAATAGGGTTGGTGATGGGATGAGGGAGATGTCAGAGATGACACTCAGGATGCTGGTTGCAGAACTGAGTGGAGGGTGATGTCCTCCCTCACTGACCAGAGAACAGTGCCTGGCACATGAGGGTTTAAGTTGATTGAGGGGAGACGACTGGGCCTGAGAAGTTCTATTTTGAAACATTGAGTTCAAGGTGCCTTGAAATATCCTAGAGGAGATATCAAGTAGACAGATTTCATCATTTTTCTATTATAAAATGAACAGAAAGTTCATTCTGGTGAACTGTTTCTATTGACTTGTTCAGGAGGGAAATATATTTGAATCAAAGTCATCATGAATGTTACCATGGGAAGTAGATATAATTTAATAGAAAATTTGCAAGAAAGCATGTGAATTAGCAGATCTAACATAAGCTGAGAAAGTTATATATTATGTCTAATGCAAAGTGTTCACACAGTTATTCACATAACAACTTACTGTTTTTGAAAATGTGTTTATAGCTGGGAATCATGGTCTAGTCCCTCCCTCAACAACAAAAAAAATTGTGACAAGGAATTTTAAGGTCTGCATTCTAATTTCCCTAGCCACTTGTGTTTAAATTTGGGCAAGCCACTCATCTTTCTTGTTCTTCATTGTTTTAAGCTGTAAAAATATATCCAGAGGGTATGGAATCTATGTCACAGAGTGGTTCTCCATGAAGTTAAATGTCAGAAAACATTTTTTAACTTCTTACCTTACACTGTAGATAAAAATTCACTCAAAATGGATCAAAGACCTAAATGTAAAAACTAAAACTATAAAATTCTCAGAAGAAAACATAAAAGAAAAACTTAATGAAATGGAATTTTGCAATGATTTCTTGGATATAAAAGCAAAAACACAAAATAAGAAACAGAAGATAAAATAAATTATTTATATTTTATCAAAACTAAAACTTCTGTGTATCAACCGATACTCTAAAAAGAGTGAAAAGACAACCCAAGAAAGGGAGAAAATAATTGCAAGTCACATTTCTGATAAAGAATTAATATCCAGAATATATAAAGAATTCATACAACTCAGCAACAAAAACCCAAACAACCCAATTTAAAAATACACAAAGAACTTGAATAGACATTTATCCAAAGAAAGTATACAAATGGTCAATAAACACATGAAAAGATGCTCAATATAACTAGACATTAGGGAAATGCAAATCAAACTTCAATGAAATACCACTTCACACCCATTAAGAGGAATATTATCAAAAAATGGGAAATAACAAGTGTTGGTTGAAAATTGTAACCCTTGTGCATTGCTGGTGGGAATTAAAGAGGTGCAGCCACTGTGGAGAGCAGTGCAGATTCCTCAAAAAGTCAAACACAGAATTAACATATGATGCTATAATTCCACTACTAGGTTTAGAGTCAAAAGAACTGAAAGCAGGGACTTGAACAGATATTTGTACACCATGTTCAGTGCAGCATTGTTCACAATAGTCAAAAGGTGGAAATAATCTAAATTTTCATCAACAGATGAATGGATAAACAAAATATAATATACATATACACATGGAATATTATTCAGCTATAAAAAGAAGAAAATTCTGACACATCCTACAACGCAGATGAACCTAGAAAAGATTATGCTCAGTGAAATAAGCCAATCACAAAAATCCAAATATTGTATAATTCCACTTAAATAAGGTCCCTAGAACAGACAAATTCAGAGATAAAAAGTAGAAAAATGGGTGTCAGGGGATGGAGGAGGGGATAAATAGGGAATTAGTGTTTAATGGGGACAAAGTATTTGGTAAAATGAAAACTTCCTGGAGATGGATGGCAGTGACAGTTGCACAAAATATAAATGTACTTAATGCCACTGAATTATATTCTTAAAAATGGTTAAAATGGTAAATTGTATGTTATGTGTATTTTATCACAATAAAAAATTTCACTAATAGGGAAGGGGAAAAAAGAATCAAGGCCTGCTGTAGCTATAAAATCTGAGAGACAGAAGGGGACACTGGAAGAGGTTTCTCTCACTTTCTTTCTGCACAGCAGCCCCCTCCCCCCCAACCCGCCTACCACAGCTACAAGCCTTAGTCTCTAGGCCTGGGAGGAAGCTCTTCAGGGAAGCCCTGGCCTCAGCCCTGACCAGGCCACCAAGTCCCAGTCCAGGGCTGAAAAACTCATTAGAAAACAGAGAGAAGAGAGGAGTAATTTCTATTACATGATTCTCACATCTTTCAATTATTAGCCCTCCTACCTGTATGCTAACCAGTAGGAAACATGTTTTGGAACAAAAGCAGAAATATCACATTTTAACCCTGAATTGCATTTATTCCCATTTAGAATTTGTAGGCAGAATATGGTCCCTCCAAAGATGTCCACATCTTAATTTCTAGAACTTGTGAGTGTGAACAAGGGAATGAAGATTGCTCCTTAAAATGGAGAGATTGTCCTGGATTGCGGGGAGGCAATGTTATCACAAGGGTTCTTAAAAGTGGAAGAGAAGACTCAAAGGGAGATGTGAATATAAGAGAAAGGCACGGTGCTGGCCTTGAAAATGGAGAAAGGGAGTCAGGGGCTGAGGAATGTGTATGTCTCTAGAAGTGAAAAACAAGAAGATGTATTCTCTCCTAGACACTCATAAAATTCACACCAGACTTCTGAGTTACAGAACTGCAAGACAATAAATCTGTCAACTCTTCCCTGTGTCTCCGGACTGCTAGCCTGCCCTGCAGATTTCAGACTTGTCAGCTGGATGGAGCCCTATAGATGGAGTTATATGCAGAATCACTGTCAATGAACTATGGGAGAAGTCACATAAACAATGATATAAAAGGAACTGTACCTCTGCTTCTTCCACCATGTGGAAAATGGAAATATCATTCACTAGAAATAGTTGAAATTGCCAGAAACCAGTAATTGACAGACAGACAAGACACAGGGTGTATGACTGAGATTCTAAGATGGCGGTGGATTAAGTGGAAGCTACACTGACCCTCTCCCAGGAGCAAAGTAGAATTAGAACTAAAATATAGAAAAATCATCCTGAATAACCAACTGAAGACTAGCTGGATAGAAGCCTTATAACAAAGGACTTACAAAGGAGGCCACATCAAGACTGGTAGGAAGTGAAGAGGTACAAGAGGGCTGGCTGGGCTTCCACGGGCAACAGCTGAAGATCCGGAGGGATATCTCAACTGGAGGGGGTTACCTCTGAGAAGTATAGGGTCTAAACCTCAATCTGGGCTCCCCAAACCAGAGCACCAGAATTGAGAAAGGTGCCTCCGTAACATCTGTCTGTGAAAAGCAGCAGGTTTGCTATCTGCCAGGGAGAGATGGCTGGAAATGCAGGCACCCTCTTAAAGGACCAACATACAAAATTTTGTGTCCAGCACTCACTTTAGACACTGGCAAAGGAAGGGCAGAGTGGATTAGAGTTGTGTGAGAAGAATCTGGGGTTGATGGATCTGAGACTAGAGCCCAGAGGACAGCCACCAGGATCACTGTGCTGAGTCATGCCCCTATACTGCAGAGGATATCTTTCTCAGGCAGACCTTTACCATCCAGGCAGCTTTAACCTTGGGGGAAAGCAAAATGCCCCACCCATTGGAAAACCTCTTGCCCACCTTGTGGAGTTTACACCCTGCTGTGGTTTATAGCCTGATGCTCATTAAGTGACTAAGAATAACAATCAGCCTGCAGGCAGAGGAGGAACTCTGAAAGCTTTGAGTCTTTGCCTGATCTGCTTCTGGGCCTGGGGCTAGGAAAAGCAGACCTCAGTATACATATTGGTCCTTTCCAAACACACTAAACCGCAGCAGAGACACAAGCTGGGGATCACTTATAACTCCAAACAGGGTATTCAGGGAAAGTCACAAACAGCATGTGACATTGGCCTGCACCAGAGACCTTCCAAAAACTGAGAGTCATAGCAGCTCTACCTAAAACATAGAAACAAACCCAGACAGCCAATATAAAGAGACAAAGAAACAAGCCCCAAATGAAAGACCAAGAGAATTCTCTAGAAGAAGAGCTAAATAAAATGGAGATAAGCAATTTATAAAATATTAAGTTCAGAGTAATAATTATAAGGATGCTCAATGGCATGAAAAAAGATACAGAAACAATGAAAAACAATCAGGAGCAAGTGAAGAATGACATAGCAAGAATAAAGAATACAGTGAAAGGAATAAACAGCAGATTAGAGTAAGCCAAGGATAAGCTCAGTGAATTAGAAGACAGGGTAGAAAAAAGTCACTCAATCACAGAACCAAAAAGAAATATCAATTAAAAAATAGGAAGACAGTTTAAGGGAGCTGTGGGACAACATGAAAAGTACCAAATCTGCATCATCAAAGAGCCAGAAGGAGAAGAAAGTGAGCAAGGGATAGAGAACCTGTTTGAAGAAATAATGGCAGAAAACTTCCCTAACCTGGTGAAAAAAAATAGTCACATAAATTCAGGAAGCATGAAGAGTCCCAAAAAGAAGAAACCAAAGAGGCCCATGCCCAGATACATCATAATTATAATGCCAAAAATTAAAGACAAAGAGAGTCTTAAAGGAAGCAAAACAAAAACTATTTGTTACCTGCAAAGGAGATCCCATAAGGCTATCAGCTGATTTCTCAACTGAAACTTTACAGGGCAGAATGGAATGGTGTGAAATATTCAAGGTAATTGAAAGCAAGGATCTGAAACCAAGACTATTACATAGTAAGGCTATCATTAAAAATAGATAGTGACCTGTCGGAGGAGCAGCAGCCTCATGCAGCCTGCCCCCATCTGAGGAACAGCAGCCCCATACAGCCCACCCCCATCCAAGAAACAGCAGTCACGCGCAGCCCACCCCCGTCTGAGAAGCAGCAGCCTCACGAGCAGCCCAACCCTTTCCAAGGAGCAGAAGCCACGAGAGCAGCTAGCCTCCAACCACCCAAGGAGCAGCAGCGCATGCAGCCTGACTCATCTGAAGAGCGGCAGCTGCATGAGCAGCCCACCCTCATCTGAGAGCAGCAGCCACACGCAGCCACCCCATCCGAGAGCAGCAGCATGAAACTGCTCCGTCCAATGAGCAGCAGCTCCGTGAGCAGCCCGCCCCCTTCCAAGGAGCAGAAGCAGCAGCCACATGAAGCCCACCCCTCTGAAGAGAAGCAGCTGTATGAGCAGCCCACCCCCATCCAAGGAGCAGCCTTGCGCAGCCCACCCCCATCTGAGGAGCAGCAGCCACATGAGCACAGCCTGCCCCTGTCTGAGGAGCAGCAGCCACGTGCAACCTTCCCCCATCTAAGGAGCAGCAGTCTCGTAAGCATCCGCCCCCATTAGAGGAGCAGTGGCCATGCAAGCAGCTTGCCCCCATTAGAGGAGCAGCAGCCATGTGAGCAGCCTGCCCCCACCCACTGAGGAGCAGCAGCCATAAGTAGCCCATCCCCATACGAGGAGCAGCAGTAGCGTGAGCTGCCTGTCCCCCGTTCAATGAGCAGAAGCCATGCACAGCCCACCCCCATCCGAAGAGCAACAGCCTCATGAGCAGCCCGCCCCTGTCTAAACAGCAGCACACCCCAGCCAGCCAGAAGAGCCACCAATGCTGCAAGCAGCAACGGGAGCAGCCCACCAGAGGAGCCACCGCCAACTGAGAAGCAAACTATGCCACAAGTGTCCAAGGAGCAGCCACCACCTGAGGAGCCTCAGCTGCCTGAGGGGCAGCCCCTGCACAACTCGACACCTAGAAACTTCAATAAAAACAAAAATTGGGAGATAAATAAAGCACCAGAGGAAAGAAAAGGAAGAATCTCCAGAAAAGCAGCTAAGTGAAACAGAGGCATTCAATATGTCAGAAAAAGAATTCAGAATAAGGGTCATACAGTTCACAAACTGGATGGATGAAAAAATAAACAACTTATGTAAGAATCAAGAAGAAATAAAGAGTGATTTAGCTGCAATACAAAACACCATGGAAAGTTTCAACAGTAGAGTAGGAGAAGCGGCAGACCAAATTAGCAAATTAGAAGACAGGGAAGCAAAACACACCCAAAATGAACTGCAATTGGAGAAAAGAGTTAGAAAACCTATTTGAAGAAAGAATGTCAGAAAACTTCCCTGACATGGGGAAGAAAAAAAGTCACACAAGAACAGAGAGTCCCAAACAAGATGAACCCAAAAAGACCCACACCAAGACACTTAATAATTATGATGGCAAACATTCTGAACAAAGAGAGACTCTTAAAGGCTGCAAGAGAGAGACAGAAAGTTATGTATAAGGGATCTGCCATTAGATTATCAAATGATTTCTCCACAGAAACACATCAGACCAGAAAGAAATGTAAGGAAATTTACAAAGTGATGCACAGCAAGGGACTGAATCCAAGAATACTCTATCCAGCAAGGGTATCATTCAAAATTGAAGGGAAAATAAGGAGCTTCACAGAAAAAAAAGGCTAGGGAGTTTATCACTACCAGGCCAGCAAGGCAAGAAATTTTAAATGGACTGGTATAAAAAGAATAAATAAAAGGGGAAGAAGGAACACAGGCACAAAAAATAAAAATGGCTACAAACAAGGAATATACCTTCTTCTCAAGTGCACATGGGGCATTTTCAATGATAGACCACATATTGGGTCACAAGCAAAGTCTCTCCAAATTCAAAAAGATTGAAATCATATAAAGTATCCTCTCAGATGACAATGGCATAATATTAGAAATAAACTACAAAAAAACCCAAACAAACAAAAATTCAAGCACTTGGAAGCTGAATAGCATGCTATTAAACAATGATTGGGTTACCAAAGAGATCAAAGAAGAAATTTAAAACATCCTGGGAAAAAAGACAAAGAAAACAGAATAATCCAAAATCTTTGGGAGATGGTGAAAGCAGTCTTGAGAAGGAAGTTTATAACTCTACAGGCCTACCTCAAAAATTAAGAAAAAATGGTACTAAATCATATAACTCTACAACATAAATAATTAGAAAGAGAGCAACAAGAAAAGCCCAGAGTAAGCAGAAGGTAGGAGATAATAAAGATCAGAGCAGAAATAAATCACATAGAGACAAAAAAAAATACACAAGATCACTGAAACCAGAGCTGGTTCTTTGAAAGGATAAACAAGATTGGTGAACCTCTAGCCAGGCTCACAACAAAGCAAAGAGAGATGACCCAAATAAACAAAATCAGAAATGAAAGAGGATAAATAACAACAGAACCCACAGAAATACAAAGGATTGTTAAAGAATACTATGAACAAATCTATTCCAAAAAACTAGACAACCTTGAGAAAATGGACATATTCCTAGAAAATTACAACCTCCAAAATCTCAATCAGGAAGAATCTAAAAATCTCAATAGGCTGATAACTATGGTGGAAACTGCAGCAGTCATCAAAAAGCTTCCAGCAAACAAAACCCCAGGGTCAGATGGCTTCACAGGGGAGTATTACCAATATTTAAAAAAAGAACTAAAACCTATCCTCCTCAGAATATTCAAAAGAAGTCAAGAGAAAGTAACCCTTCCAAACTCATTCTATGAAGCCAGCATTACCCTAATACCCAAACCAGATAAAGACAACACAATGAAAGAGAATTACAGGCTAATATCCCTCATGAACATAGACGCCAAAATCCTCAAAAATTACTAGCAAATCGGATCCAGCATTACATCAGAAAGATCATACACCATGATCAAGTAGGATTTATCCTGGGGATGCAAGGATGGTACAATATCCGCAAATCAATAAACATGATACATCACATAAACAAATTGAGAGATAAAAATCACATAGTCATATCAATTGATGCAGAAAAAACATTGGACAAAATCCAACATCCTTTCTTGATAAATCCTCAGCAAAGTGGGAATAGCGGTTCTCAACCTCTGGGTCAAGACCCCTTTGGCAGTCGAACGACCCTTTCACAGGGGTCGCCTAAGACCATCCTGCATATCAGATATTTACATTATAATTCATAACAGTAGCAACATTACAGTTATGAAGTAGCAATGAAAATAATTTTATGGTTGGGTCACAACATGAGGAACTGTATTTAAAGGGCCAGAAGGTTATGAACCACTGGAATAGAGGGATCATACCTCAACATAATAAAAGCCTTATACGACAAACCTACAGCCAGCATCATACTCAACGGGCAAAAACTAAAATAATTTCCCCTATGAACAAGAACAAGGCAGGGATGCACACTTTCACCAGTCCTGTTTGACATAGTTCTGGAAGTGATAGCCATAGCAATTAGACAATAAGAAGAAATAAAATGTATCCAAATTGGAAAAGAAGATGTAAAACTGTCCTTATTCACAGATGACATGATACTGTACATAGAAAACACTAAAGACTCCATTAAAAAATTATTAGACTTAATAAATGAATTCAATAATGTAGCAGCATAAAAAATTAATGCCAAGAAATCTATGGCATTTTTATACACCAATAGTGAAATTATAGAAAGAAAGATTAAAAAAACAATCTCACTGACCATTACACCAAAAAAAATTAAGATACCTAGGAATAAACTTAACTAAGGATGTAAAAAAACCTGTACTCAGAAAACTACAGGACACTGAAAAAAGAGATAGAGGAAGACATAAACATATGGAAGAACATACCGTGTTCATGGACTGGTAGAATCAACATCATTAAACTGTCCATACTACCCATAGCAATCTATAGATTCAATGCAATCCCCATTCAAATACCAATGTCATATTTCATAGACCTAGTAAAAACTCTCCAAAAATTAATCTGGAATTTAAAAAGTTCATGAATAGCTGCAGAAATCCTGAAAAAGAAGAAGAAGGAGAGATCTCAATATTATATATCAAGCTGTATTACAAAGCCATTGTTCTCAAAACTGCCTGGTACTGGCCAAAGAACAGACATATCTACCAATGTAATAGAATAGAGAACCCAGAAATTGACCCAAACTACTATGCGCAATATTTGACAAAAAAGGCAAGAGCATACAATGGAGTCAAGACACTCTCTTCAATGAATGGTGTTGGGAAAATTGGACACATATGTGCAAAATTATGAAACTAGACCACCAACTTACACCATACACAAAAATAAACTCAAAATGGATAAAGGACTTAAATGCAAGACAGGAAACCATAAAAATACTAGAGGAATCCACAGGCTGCAAAATCTCAGATATATGCCGAAGCAATATTTTCACCAATACAGCTCCTAGGGCAATAGAAACTAAAGACAAATTAAACAAATGGGACTACATCAAAATAAAAAGCTTCTGCACAGAAAAAGAAACCATCAACAAAACAACAAGAAAGCCCACAGCATGGGAGAACATATTTGCCAATGTTATCTCTAATAAGGATTTAATCTTCAACATTTACAGGGAACTCATACACCTTAGCAAAAGGAAGATAAACAATCCAATCAAAAAATGGGCAATGGACCTAAAGAGATACTTTTTGAAAGAAGACGTAAGGAAGGCTAAGAGACATATGACAACATGCTCAAAGTCACTAATCATCTGAGAGATGCAAATCAAAACAACAGTGAGGTATCATCTCACCCCTGTCAGAATGGCTATCATCAACAAATCAACAAATGACAAGTGCTGGCGAGGATGCAGAGAAAAAGGAACTTTCTTGCACTGCTGGTGGGAATGCAGACTGATGCAGCCACTGTGGAGAACAGTATGGAGTTTCCTCAAAAAACTAAAAATGGAACTCCCATTTGACCCTGTGATCCCAATTCTAGGAATATATCCCAAGAAACTAGAAACACCAATCAGAAAGGATATATACACCCCTATGTTCATAGCAGCACAATTTACCATAGCTAAGATTTAGAAACAGGCTAAATGCCCATCTGCAGATGAGTGGATTAAAAAACTGTTGTACATCTACACAATGGAATACTACACTGCGCTAAAAAAGAAGGAATTCTTACCATTTGCAACAGCATGCATGGACCTGGAGAGCATTATGCTAAGCGAAATAAGTCAGTTATCAGAAAGATAAATATCACATGATCTCACCCATTTGTGGAATATAATGAACAATATAAACTGATGAACAAAAACAGATCCAGAGACAGAGAAGCATCAATCAGACCATCAAACCTCAGAGGGAAGGTAGGGGAGGATGGGACTAAGGGGATGAGATCAACCAAAGGACTTGTATGCATGCATATAAGCATAAGCAATGGAAACAGACACCAGGAGGGTAAGGGCATGAGTGGGGGTGGGGTGGGGGCGTAAGGGGGGGTAAGTACACATATGTAATACCTTAATCAATAAAGAAAATTAAAAAAGGAAAAAAATAGATAGTGAAATAAAGAACTAATGGAACCTAACAAAAGGAAGACATACTATATTCCAATTTAAAAATGGGCATGGGACCTAAAAAGACACTTCTTTAAAAATGACATACAGATGGCCAAGACACATATAAAAAAATGCTCAAAGCCACTAATCTTCAGAGAGATGCAAATTAAACCAACAGTGAGATATCACCTGCCACCTGCCAAAATGACTACTATCAACAAATCACCAAATGACAAGTACTGGCAAGGATGTAGAGAAAAGGGAACTATGCACTCCTATGTTCATAGAAGTACTATTTATAATAGCTGCTAAGATCTGGAAATATCCCAAGTGCCCATCGATAGATGAGTGGACAAAAAAGATGTGCTACAATGGAATACTATGCAGCTGTATGTAAAATAAGTATCTCTTATGCCTTCTGACAGTGTGGAGGGACCTGAAGAGTATTATGCTAAGCAAAATTAGCCAGTCAGAGAAAGACAAGTATCACATGATCTCATTTATATTTGGAATCCAATGAACAAAGTAAACTGATGAACATAATAGATCCAGAGACAATGAAGCATGCTACAAACTGGTGAATTTCAGAGGGAAGGGGACAGAGGGAAAGATTAACCAAAGAAACTTATATGCATATGTACAAAACTCATGGACACAGACAATACTGAGGTGAAGACCTGGAAAGGCAGTGAAGGGGGTCAATGTGGGAAAAAGAGGGAACATCTGTAATATCCTATCTAATAATAGACAAACATGGTAATTGACCGTACCTTCGCTACGCATCTCATTGGCTAATCAGCGAGATATGCAACTTAACCACCAACAAAGATGGCAGTTAATTTGCATACGTAGGCGTGAAGCGTTGGAGCCAAGACTGAAGGAAGCTCTGGCTGGAACAGCGAAGGGTTGTTTATATTTAAAAGCCTAAGCAACCGGAACGACCAAAGCAACCGGAACGACTGGAACAACTGGTCACTATGATGCACACTGACCACCAGGGGGCAGACACTCAATGCAGGATCTGCCCCCTGTTGGTCAGTGCACTCCTACAGCCAACCTCCACCAACTGGCCAACCTCCGGTCGTCCCTCCTCCCAGCCAGCAGGCCCCGATCACCTGATGGGGGCCAGGCACTGGGCTGGGATGGGGAACCGGGGGTGGGTGATGGCAGACATGGCCCCTTTCCCAGGGGAACCGAGGGAAGGCTCCCTCCTTGGGGCCTGTGGCCAACCTCCCATGCCCCGTTCCTCCCCGCAGCCGGCAGGCCCTGGTCGGCCCACTGCCTGCCCACTGCAGTGGCAGTGTGGTGGTGAGGGAAGGAGGAGGGGGGGAACTGGAGGTGGGTGGCGACAGACATGGCCCCTTTCCCATGGGTCCAAGGGCCAGCTCCCTCCTCGGGGCCAGCAGCCAACCTCAACTGCCCATCCCTCTCCCCACCCAGCAGGCCCCAATCAGCCTGCTGCCCACCCACCATGGTGGCAGCACGTAGGCAAGGGAAGGAGGAGGGGGGGAGGTGGGGAACCATGTGATGGCGGGCGCCAACTATGGTGATATCGGTGTCCAGCATCCGTTCCTTTAGTGCCTGGCCCAGCGACTGTTGCCTCCTCTCTGGCCCGGCCCTGATTAGCCTGGCCCTGATTGGCCCTGATCACCGGCCAGGCCTAGGGACCCCACCCATGCACAAATTTTGTGCACCGGGCCTCTACTCAACAATAAAGATACATTTTTAAGAAAGACAGTAAGACTGTGTTGTTTTCACAAGTATTGGCAAGGATGTAAAGGGAATATCCTGCACTGTTGGTGGGATTGTAAAATGGTGCAGCCACTATGGAGGTTCCTTAAAATTTTTTAAATAGAACAACTGGGTATGGAAGGTCCAATATGGTGGCTATTAATCCTATGAGACAACCAATCACTGAATATGTAAACAGCTTCTGACAACAAAAAAGAGAAAGAGACCAAACAGAGAGGCAGCAGGAGCCTTCTGGGAGCTACAGGAGATATCCAATGGAAGAGTGGGTAGCACCAGTGTTGCCTCCGCTACACCTCACTAGGTCTGTGGGAGCTTAATGGAGACTTTAGCCTACCTGAAGGATCATTGCCACAACACATTTATAGCTACACAGCCTGGAGCCTTTTGCCTCTAAACAAAGAAAGCAGGAACAACAGGGCATTACCACACCCTCCTGGTGTCTCTGCAGGGAGCTGCTCCAGCTGGCAGGTTAGTGACTCAGGTGCCAGAAGTACCTGCTGGTTCCCAAGCTCTGGCAGTGTCTCCTGGGCTCCACGTCCCTGAAGTGCCTGCTGAACTCCAAGCTTTATAAGTATTGCCATGGAGTGCCTCCCCCAATAGCATGCTGCTTTCCTAGATGAGGCAAAGAGACACTTCACATCTGTTTTCTTGACATTTAAGCTGGGTATTCCAAGCAGACTCATCAGCCTCACCACTGAGTCAGGCTTAAATACATTTCATAACTGATTCCAACCTTTGATATGAGAATAAGGACACATTCTTGACTTTGAATGCCACATTCATGGACAACAGGTATCTCTTCATTCCACAAAATGTATGTAGCAGCATACTAGCAATTAAAAATAAATCATGCCTGGTTGGTGTGGCTCAGTGATTGAGCATTGACTTATGAACCAGTAGGTCACAGTTTGATTCTTGGTCTGGGCATATGCCCAGGTTGCCAGCTCAATCCCCAGTGGGGGGCATGCAGGAGACAGTTGGCCAATGATTCTCTCTCATCATTGATATTTCTATCTCTTTCTCCCTCTCCCTTCCTCTCTGAAATCAATAAAAATGCTTCAATAAATAAATAAATAAATAAATAAATAAATAAATAAATCCTGTATAATAAAAGCCCAGTGGCCAAATGGCAGAACGACCAGAAAGACTGGTCAGCTAGTCGCTATGACACACACTGACCACCAGGGGCAGATGCTCAACACAGGAGCTGGTGGTCAGTGTGCTACCACAGTGGGAGCGCTGCTTGGCTGACCAGGATGAGCGCCTGCTCCCACTGCAAACCCCGAGCCAACAGGCAGGAACCCGTGCTGCTATCATCGCCTCCTTGTCCCAAGCTCTTCCTCCTCGCTCCCTGCCACCTCCTCTGGATGCCCACAGGCTGCACAGTGCTGCCGCCGGGCTCACAGAACTGACGGAGGTTGGAAGGTGGGTTCATGGCTGCCGTGGGACTGAGGCCTACTCCGCCACCTCTCAGTGCTATTGTCCCTAGGCCCAGCCCCAACCAGGTCCCCTGGAGAGGCAAGTGCTCCGGCTCCATGGAAGATGCCAGACCAGGGAGCAGCTGCTCAGAGGGCGGGTCCACAGCTGCTCAGCTTACTGGGATGAGCAGCGCTCCCACAGTGCATGAATCCCATGCAGGCCACGACCCTCACCAGTGCACAAATCCTGTGCACTGAGCCTCTAGTGAATAAATAAATTTGGAACAGGGAAAATCAAGTTAGAATAGAGTGTCTGTACCAGATGGGAAAGGAACTGCCTCTGTGTATCAGCCCCTTTGTTCATGGTGATGGAATCTGGTGAATACAGGAAACATAATGGCAAAGCAATTTTTCAGTAGAGAAAAACCAAACCTGTTCCTCAAAATGAGCAAAGTTTCTCCCCACATTTGCTTTAAATCGGGGCTTCACTCAGGGACACTAAGAAACAGTCAACCATGTCATAAAAGCAAAAACCTAGGTTCGGCAGATTCTTCTGAGAGCATCCTCCATGAGTCACCTCTATTACACCAAAGCCTAATTTAATAAAGGTCATTGGGAGAAGGGCTACCACCTGAACGTCATTGCAGTATATCTCCTATTAACCTTATCTTTTGCTACCTCCTTTAGAAAAAGGATTTTTTTAAATAAGCCATTGTGATAGCAAAAGAAAATCTCATTCTCTATGTTTTTCTCACTAATTCTATTTTCCCTTCAATATAGCCCCTCATCCCTGGATGAACAATAATCCAGGGTCAAAAAATGCAGACATACGGGCTTGGTAGCAAGATAAATTTCGAACCAGATGCAAGGTTTTATACACATTTCACTAGATTTTACAATAGGCTGTGGGGCTATAAGTCAATATTTCCACTGGAAATAGTGGCTCTCAGCCAGGGCTCAATGTGATATTTTTTTCCAGTAGTAACAAGAACCAACTATGTCTTTTTTCCAATATCTTTTTTTCTGCAAGAAGAAAGAAAATGTTCAATAAATTAGAAGTGGCCAGGTTCAATCCTTGAGGTAGCTCTAATTTTGTCCTTTATTTGCAGCTCCTCACACCTGCTCCAGCACTTTGGAGGCTGGGAATTCAAACCCCACACATTTTCTGGATGCACAGAAGTTGTCTCACTCCTTTGAAATTCCTGAAGACCTAGATATCTTGGCCACATCTATGTAATTATGGCCCAATAGTTCTAGAATAAACAAACAAAAAAGTTATGCATTCTAAAGATATTCACAATGCAATGAATCATTCAAGAAAAATAATACTAAATGCTTATTTAGTACTAGTGGCCCAGTGCATGAATTTGTGCACATTGAAAGAAAATTAAATGAAGAAATATTTTAATATTGCTATTTGCCCTTTCTGTATAATAGAAGTGTCAACCAAATTCATGATCGACAATGACAGATAGAAACATAAGTGTATGATTGGTGCCAATGAGAGCTTTATATATATTACGCATGCGGGAGTGAAGTTAGCCTTTTATAGATATAGAATAAACTTGCTTAATTAGACCTGCTTTCTGATTTAGTTAAATTTTTCAGCCCAGTGAAGCATCCCAACTTCTCTTTCAGGTAATTGTCAACAGCACAGCAGTAAATATCAACACAAAGCAGATTATTATTGTTGATCATGCAGGGAGAACAAAGGGGAAAATATTTAACTGCAGCACTATTTGACTATATTCTGTGCAGTGAGAAAACCTAAAGTCATTTTCAAGGTCCACCCTTTCTTACTTCTTTTCAGTCAGGTCAAGTTTCTAAACTTTCTAAATCTCCATTTTCTGGCTAATGAAAAGAATATAGGATTCCACCCAGTCTCCTATCTACCTACTCCAGGACTTCTGTAAGGATCAAATGAGATGAGGCACAGGAAAACGCTTCACAGACATTTGGTTACAGTGTAAAGTGTTTCCACCTGGCTAAAGTGTTCCTGGGCTGAAGAAACTGCAAGGAGGCTAGTAGTCACTAGGGAGAGGAAGCTGGGTGTTGCTATGTGATGACATTACTGGGACAGAGGGAAGGACATGATTTAATTATATATGTCACGCCACTAGTGACCTGGCACAGAGGGAAGGACACTTAGCATATTATATATATGACCTGGCACAGAGGGAAGGACACTTAGCATATTATATATATAGACTAGTGACCTGGTGCATGAAATTCATGCATGGAGGCTGTCTTTCAGCCCAGCCTGCACCCTCTCCAATCGGGGACCGCTTGAGGGATGTCTGACTTCCAGTTTAGGCCCTATCCCTGTGGGATCCCTGTGGGATCGGGCCTAAACCGGCAGTCGGACTTCCCTTTAGCAATTGGGACTGCTGGTCTGATCGCCCCTAACTGCTTTCCCCTGCCAGCCTGATCTCGCCCCCAACGGCCCACCCCTGCTGGCCTGATCTCACCCGTAACTGCTTGCCTCTGCCTGCCTGATCGCCCCTAACTGCCCTCCCCTGCTGGCTTGATCTCGCCCCCAACAGCCCTCCCCTGCCAGCCTGACTGCAGGACTGACTTCCAGTGTTTGGTCATTCATTTGGTCGTTTTGGATGTTATGGACCCTGGCTCTTTATATATATAGATGTGCAGGCCTCGTACCAGAGACCAGAGACTCCAGTATCAATGAGATCTGGTCCCTGTCCTCTAGTTGCTTACAGAGCATACAAAAGGTGAGACCCATAGCTCCAAAGAGAGTTAGCAAACCCTCACTATTGATGTCTTACATTTTCAATATATGTATGTAGTCTTATTGGCAGAAGGGAGGCCCTGTTGATTTCACCATTTTCAATAGCAAAGGATGGGGAGGGCATCTGCTAGTTCTTCATGAGCAGCATTTCATAAACTTCAGTCATTTAAATATGTCACAATATTGGTACACTATATAGTATGTGCCATGCACTAGTAGTTAATAATTTTCTCTAAGTTCGTTAATTTTTAGTTTAATTCAATGTACTTCAAAAGAAAATTTCCTACCATTACAAAAACCGAATCAGCTGCCATAAATGGAGGCTAATCCTATAAAATAAAAGCCTAATATGCAAATTGTCCCCTCAGGTGGTCGTTCAACCAGGAACCCGGGAGTTTGACCGCTCACTATGATGTGTGCTAACCACCAGAGGGCGGCGTGGAACATGGTGGGTGTCAGTGATGCGGTGCTGTCAGTGTGCAGCTGTGGAGGCGCTGCTGGCCCCAATGGGTCCTGATGAGAGTGGACCATGGTGGGATGGTGGAGCAGGTGAGAGGGCGGCACCAGGCCAAGGCGGGTGTGAGCAGGGGCCTGATAACCCCGATAAATCACCCCGCAGACGGCGGCGGCAGGGGAGGGGCAGGACCACTGTCCAGCTCCCAGGCATTGAGGGAGCTGGGCAGGGGGGCCTGGCCCCGATCAATCACCCTGCAGGCGGATGGTGGAGCAGGTGAGGGGGCGGCACCAGGCCAAGGCGGGGTGCCAGGCGGGGCTGTGGGGTTGCGGGGCTGTGGGGCTGCAAGGCTGGGGGCATGAGCTGGGGCCTGATCTCTGCAGGCCACTCCGAGGGACACCACCCATGCATGAATTCGTGCACCAGACTTCTAGTTATATAAATAAACACAATGGAAGCAAAGTTAAACAAAGCTTCATTTAAAAATTAAAATAAACAATGAGTGTACATGGAAATAAATCTGATCAATTTGCAAAAATACATATCAGGAAATAAATTGCTTAAATGTGAAAGATGAAATAGTTTATAATCAACAAGCCTGACCTTTATTTCACAATTGCCACTAGCACTCAAATTTCCATCACTTTATTCAACTTGGCATAGTTTTAAATTTTTCTTTTATTTTCTGATCTTTTATTTTCTAAGGGGAAAAAAAGTTTAATACTCAGAGGTTCTACCTGCCAAGGTGCTTGGCTTCAGGCCTGGAGAGAGAACACTTGGCTTCTAGGGTACCCGCTAGGCAGCCTATGGGGAAGGCACTTAGCCTAAACCCCCAAAATTCCAAATATCAGTGAGGAGGGGGTGAAAGAAACAGGTCCATGGTGACTGGTTGGGCTGTGGCTGATATTAGAGTTATGGCCTCACAGGCTTTCTAACAGGTCTCCCAGAAGAACCCACCTGTCTTCCTGACGCCAAACTGTCCTGTGTGACACTATATTCCAACCACTAACATGTCTGAGGTTTTTCAGGGGCTCCCACTACAACCCCAAGTGACAACACTGGGTCTGACCATGGCCCCACATAAGTCCCTCCATTCTGAAGGAGCCATGACATCACAGGGCCTCTGAGAACCATTCCCTCTCTCCTCACCCTTACTTCTTAAAGAAGAGACTCTACTCCAGAGGAGTTTTGGATCCTGTCTCCAACAATATTCCTGCCCAGCCCTGAGGGCAATGTCTTCCTCTCCCTTTCTACTTACTCAGATCGTACCCTATTGCTCATTCTATTGAGCCAGATCCTCCCTCTACTCCAAACATTGACTCTTCTATGGTTTATACTCTACTTTGGCATTTAGCATAAGCACTGGTGTAGTTGTCTTTCTTGGTGTAGTGATCTGCCTTTTAACTAGACTGTCAGGAATCTAGGGCAGTATTTTATATGTCTTTGCATTCTACATAAGACCTTATGCCAAGAATGAATTAATTTAATTATTTTATGTGAATTGCTCAGCCACAGGTTATCAAGACAATTCCAGTTTTCAGTGTAACCTACTCTGCCTGCTCACAGGGCAACCCACAGTGACCCACAGGTGAGCCCCTGTGAACTCTGATTCCAGCAAGAGCTGAGGATGGAGTGAGTGGAGCATTTGTAACTGAAACACTCTCACCTGGCCCGTTCTAATGGAAACACTGATGTCTCTGGCCTGGCAGCAGAATCAAAGGTGGGGTTTTCAAGTTGTCTCTGAGGAAATGCTTCAGAATGTGAACTCTGGTAAAGAGATCTCAGAGGGGCTGCCAAAAATCTCCCTGAACCACATATGTCAAATTCTGAAGTACTCTATTTCCAAACTTCTTATCAGAGCCACAAGAACCTTAGCCCTCAAAGCAGACAGCCATAGTCCCCTGACCAATGGCAGTTATCCTGTGACTAGAACAAGCTCCATGGGCTCTGCTGAGGGGAGACAAGGAGACCCCAGCACAGGGTTCACTAAACTCAGCTGAGTCATGTTGGAAACTCGTACAGTTAAAACCCATCTTAAGAGGTCATTGAATGACACTCAAGCTAAAATCACAACAGCTGCCACTGTGTTTCATCAGATAAACTCTGAATGAGCTCCCCCAAAGAAAAGCATATATCTTTGGAGAATTACATGATGTTTCATTTAAAATTTGCACTTTTTTAAAACCACTGTCAAATCAAGTAGCCTCTAGTCATTTGACCACCCCCATCCTTGGCATATTCAATTTTGCTTTTGTTACATCATAGGTCTGCACCTGGATTTTCATCTCCTTTTAGGTCATGGACCAGACCCTCCAAAGTACCTTTGTCTTTATCTCCTCTTCTCCTTCCAGAAAATTTGACTCACTTGCCCTTTACTGATCAGTCTTTCTGGACTCTAAGCTTTGGTGGTAAGCCAGATCCAAACCTCTAAGACAGGGGTGGGGAACCTTTCTCTGCCCAGGGCCATTTGGATATTTATAACATCATTCTCAGGCCATAGAAAATTATCAACTTAAAAATTAGCCTACTATATTTGGTCAAACATTTCATTAACTCACCCCTAATGTGATGGCTGGAACTGCTCCTCTTTGGTGAGGAGTGTGATGTTACCTGATATTGATGATGTTGCTAGTCATAACTGCGTTTCCAAGTTTGTGTACATGAGTTGGGAGCGCAGTCGACTCTTTGAGATGGCTGTTTTTGAAAAGAACTGCTTGTGCTGCACAAGCAGCCTACCTTGGTCTAAGGAGCAGTGAGCCTCTGCCCGAGGAGCAGCAGCCACACTAGCAGCCCACCCATGTCCGAGGAGCAGCAGCCCTGCTCAGCCCGCCCCGTCTGAGGAGCAGCAGCCACATGAGCAGCCGCCCTCATCTGAGGAGCAGCAGCCGCACGAGTAGCCTGCCCCCGTCTGAGGAGTACTAGCTGAGTGAGCAACCCTCCCCGGTTCAAGGAGCAGCAGCCGCATACATGCCACACCCATCTGAGGAGCAGCAGCCACGTGAGCAGCCCACCCCCATCCGAGGAGCAGCAGCCCCACAAGCAGCCCGCTCCCATCTGAGGAACAGCAGCTGTGCGAGCGGCCACCACCATACGAGGAGCAGCAGCCTCGGTGCAGCTCACCCCTGTCTGAGGATCAGCAGCCTCGCGAGCAGCCTGCCCCCCTCTGGGGAGAGGCAGCTGCATGAGCAGCCCGCACCCGTACAAGGAGCAGCAGCCTCATGAGCAGACTACCCCATCCGAGGAGCGGAAGCCCCGACAAGCAGCCCACCCCATCCCAGAAGCAGTAGCAGTGCGAGCAGCCCACCCCCATCTGAAGAGCAGCAGCCCCATGAACAGGCCACCCACGTCCAAGGAGCAGCAGCCATGCACAGCCCTGCCCATCTGAGCAGCAGCATCTGCATGAGCAGTCTGCCCCTGCCAGCCAGAGGAGCCACTACTGCTGCAAACAGTACTCACCAGAGGAGCCACCGCCAACTGAGGAGAAGCCGCTGCCATGACAGCCTGAGGAGCAGCTGCTGTTTGAGGAGCCACTGCCACCCAAGGTGCAGCCCCTGCATGGCTCAACACCTAGATCCTTTGGTGAGAGCAAAAATAGGTAGACAAAGAAACCCTCAAAGGAAAGAGAAGGACGAATCACCAGAAAAAGGCTAAGTGAAATGGAGGCATGCAATATGTCAGAAGAAGAATTCAGAATAAGGATCATACAGTTCATAAACTGGATGGATGAAAAAATAAACAACTTATGTAAGAATCAAGAAGAAATAAAGAGTGATTTAGCTGCAATACAAAACACCATGGAAAGTTTCAACAGTAGAGTAGGAGAAGTGAAGAAAGGAATTAGCGAATTAGAAGACAGGGAAGCAAAACACACCCAAAATGAACTGCAATTGGAGAAAAGGGTTAGAAAACCTATTTGAAGAATGAATGTCAGAAAACTTCCCTGACATGGGGAAGAAAAAAGTCACACAAGAACAGAGAGTCCCAAACAAGATGAACCCAAAAAGACCCACACCAAGACACTTAATAATTATGATGGCAAACATTCTGAACAAAGAGAGACTCTTAAAGGCTGCAAGAGAGAGACAGAAAGTTATGTATAAGGGATCTGCCATTAGATTATCAAATGATTTCTCCACAGAAACACATCAGACCAGAAAGAAATGTAAGGAAATTTACAAAGTGATGCACAGCAAGGGACTGAATCCAAGAATACTCTATCCAGCAAGGGTATCATTCAAAATTGAAGGGAAAATAAGGAGCTTCACAGAAAAAAAAAGCTAGGGAGTTTATCACTACCAGGCCAGCAAGGCAAGAAATTTTAAATGGACTGGTATAAAAAGAATAAATAAAAGGGGAAGAAGGAACACAGGCACAAAAAATAAAAATGGCTACAAACAAGTCCCTATCAATAATAACTTTAAACGTAAACAAACTAAATGCTCCAATCAAAAGACATTGAGTGGCTGAATGGATAAAAAAACATGACCCATAATATGCTGTCTACAAGAGACCCACTTCAGAACAAGGACTCACACAGACTGAAAGTGAAGGGATGGAAAAATATCTTCCAGGCAAAGGGAAATGAAAAAAAAAAGCTGGGGTAGCCATACTTATATCTGACAAAATAGACCTCAGAGTGAAGGCCATAACAAGAGACAAGGAAAGCCACTTCGTAATTCTAGAAGGGATCGATACAGCAAGAGGATATAATCCTGGTAAACATATATGCACCCAATGTAGGAGCACCCAAATACATAAACAAACTCCTGGAAGATATCAAGGGAGAGATCAGCAACAACACAATCATAGTAGGGGACTTTAATTCTCCAATGACATCACTGGATACATCCTCTAGACAAAAAATCAGCAAAGAAACAGCAATCCTAAATAACTCACTAGATCAGATGGACTTAATTGACATCTTCAGAACATTTCATCCCAAAGCCATGGAATATGTGCTCTTTTCAAAGACATTTTCAAAGACAGACCACATATTGGGTCACAGGTAAAGTCTCTCCAAATTCAAGAAGATTGAAATCATATCAAGCATCTTCTCAGACCACAATGGCATAATATTAAAAATAAACCACAATAAAAACAATCAAAAAATTCAAACACTTGGAAGTCGAATAACATGCTATTAAGTAATGACTGGGTTACCAAAGAGATCAAAGAAGAAATTAAAAACACCCTGAAATGAATGTCAATAAAAACACAACAATCCAAAATCTATGGGAAACAATGAAAGCAGTCCTGAGAGGGAAGTTTATAGCTCTACAGGCCTACCTCAAAAACAAGAAAAAATGGTACTAAATCATATAACTCTACAACTTAAAGAATTAGAAAGAGTGCAACAAGAAAAGCCCAGGGTGAGCAGAAGGAAGGAGATAATATAGATCAGAGCAGAAATAAATGACATAGAGACCAAAAAGCATTACAAAAGATAAATGAAACCAAGAGTTGGTTCTTTGAAAGGATAAATAAGATTGATGAACCTCTAGCCAGGCTCAACAAGAAACAAAGAGAGAGGACCCAAATAAACAATCAGAAATGAAAGAGGTAAAATAAGAACAGACCCCACAGAAATACAAAGGATTGTTAAAAAATACTAAGAACAACTCTATTCCAACAAACTAGACAACCTGGAGGAAAAGGACATATTCATAGAAAAATACAACCTCCTGAAACTCAATCAGGAAGAATCTAAAAATCTCAATAGGCCGATTACTATGGAAAAAAATTGAAGCAGTCATCAAAAAGCTTCCAACAAACAAAAGCCCAGGGCCATAAGGCTTCACAGGGGAGTTTTACCAAACATTTAAGGAAGAACTAAAACTATCATCCTCAGACTATTCCAAAAAAGTCAAGAGGAAGGAACACTTCCAAACTCATTCTATGAAGCCAGCATTATCCTAATACCAAAACCAGATAAAGATAACACAATGAAAGAGAATTACAGGCCAATATCCCTCATGAACATAGATGCCAAAATCCTCAACAAAATTCTAGCAAATAGGATCCAGCATTATATCAGAAAGATCATACACCATGATCAAGTAGGATTTATCCCAGGGATGCAAGGATGGTACAATATCCAAAAATAAATAAACGTGATACATCACATAAACAAATTGAGAGATAAAAATCACATAGTCATAGCAATTGATGCAGAAAAAGCATTGGACAAAATCCAACTCCCTTCCTTGATAAAAACCCTCAGCAAAATGGGAATAGAGGGATCATATTTCAACATAATAAAAGCCTTATATGACAAACCTACAGCCAACATCATACTCAATGGGCAAAAACTTAAATCATTTCACCTAAGAACAGGAGCAGGACAGAGATGCCCACTTTCACCACTCCTGTTTGACATAGTTCTGGAAGTGCTGGCCATAGCAATTAGACAAGAAGCAAAAATAAAAGGCATCCAAATAAGAAAAGAAGGCGTGGAACTGTCATTATTTGCAGATGACATGATATTGTACATAGAAAACCCTAAAGATGCCATCAAAAAATATTATTAGACTTAATAAATGAATTCTGCAATGTAGCAGGATACAAAATTAATGACAAGAAATCTATGGTGTTTCTATACACCAATAGGGAACTTACAGAGAGAGAGACTGAAAAAAACAACAACCCCATTTACCATCACACCAAAAAAATTAAGATACCTAGGAATAAACTTAACTAAGGAGGTAAAAGACCTATACTTGGAAAACTACAGGACACTGAAAAAAGAGATAGAGGAAGACATAAACAGATGGAAGAACATACCATGTTTATGGATTGGTAGAATCAACATCATACTACCCAAAGCAATCTATAGATTCAATGCACTCCCCATTAAAATACCAACAGCATATTTCACAGACCTAGAACGAACTCTCCAAAAATTCCTCTGGAATAAAAAAAGACCCCGAATAGCTGCAGTGATCCTGAGAAAGAAGAACAAAGTAAGAGGGATCTCAATACCAGATATCAAGTTGTTTTACCAAACCACTGTTCTGAAAACTGCCTGCTACTGGCACAGGATCAGACATATAGGTCAATGGTATAGAATAGAGAACCCAGAAATCGACCCAAACCACTATGCTAATTAATATTTGACAAAGGAGGCAAGAACATACAATGGAGTCAAGACAGTCTCTTCAATAAATGGTGTTGGGAAAATTGGACAGATACATGCAAAAAAAAAATAAAAATGAAACTAGACCACTAACCTACGCCATACACAAAAATAAACTCAAAATGGATAAAGGACTTAAATATAAGATGGGAAACCATAAAAATCCTACAAGACTCCATAGGCAGCAAAATTGCAGACATATGCTGAAGCAGTTTCTTCACTGATACAGCTCCTAGGTCAATGGAAACTAAAGAGAAGATAAACAAATGGGACTACATCAAAATTAAAAGATTTTGTACAGCAAAAGAAACCATCAACAAAACAACAAGAAAGCCCACTGCATGAGAGAACATATTTGCCAATGTTATCACCGATTAGGGTTTAACCTCCAACATATACAGGGAACTCATACAACTTAACAAAAGGAAGATAAACAACCCAATTAAAAAATGGGCAACGGACCTAAGTAGATACTTTTCGAAAGAAGATGTAAGGAAGGCCAAGAGACATATGAAAACATGCTCAAAGTTACTAATCATCCGAGAGATGCAAATCAAAATGACTATGCCGAACCATCTCACACCTGTCAGAATGGCTATCATCAACAAATCAAGAAACGACAAGTGTTGGCGATGATTCAGAGAAAAAGGAACCCTCACACACTGCTTGTGGAAATGCAGACTGGTGCAGCCACTGTGGAGAACAGTATGGCGTTTTCTCAAAAAACTAAAATGGAACTCCCATTTGACCCTGTGATCCCACTTCTAGGACTATATCCCAAGAAACTAGAAACACCAATCAGACAGGATATATGCACCCCTATGTTCATAGCAGCACAATTTACCATACCTAAGATTTGGAAACAACCTAAGTACCCATCAGCAGATGAGAGGATTAAAAACCTGTGATACATCTACACAATCGAATACTATGCTATGGTAAAAAAGAAGGAATTCTTACCATTTGCAACAGCATGGATGGAACTGTTGAGCATTATGCTAAGCGAAATAAGCCAATTAGAGAAAGATAAATATCACATGATCTCACTAATTTATGGAATATAATGAACAACATAAAGTGATGAACAAAAGCAGATCCAGAGACAGAGAAACATCAGAGACCGTCAAACCTCAGAGGGAAGGTAGGGGAGGGTGGGGGTAAGTGGACGAGATCAACCAAAGGACTTGTATGCATGCATATAAGCCTAACCAATGGACACAGACACCAAGGAAGTGAGGGCATGAGTGAGGGTGTAGGGGAGGGCGGCAATGGGGGCATAAGGAGACATATGTAATACCTTAATCAATAAAGAAAAATAAATAAATAAATAACATTAAAAAAAGAAAAGAACTGCTCGCAACAGTAAGTTGTTTTGAACACAGATGCATATTTCAATGAATGTCTCCTCAAAGTGGAAAATTCACAATTGCTTAATTCAGGTTTATAGAACTCAAGCAGTGGGAGCTTTTTATACCTAGCTTACAACTCATCATCGTTTTGCAACTGAATGCCCTCATTTTGTAGGTTATCAGGCACATCAGCTGGTTCCACATAGAATGGTGTAGCGAAGATGTTCAATTCCATTTGTTTACTTTTCACATCCTTTAATTTTTCATTAAATGCCTCAGTTAGTTTCACACGTTCAACAGCATATTCTAGTGTCTTAGAAGGCTTTGTCCTTCCAGAGTGGGGAAATGCACTGTGTTATTCTTTTTGGGTTGCACTTTCCACAGCCTTAATTTAGCTTCAAATGATTTCATGTTTGAAAGCAGGGAGCTGAGAAGCTGGTTGGGGCCCTGCAGCTTGACGTTCAGCTCTGAGAGGTACATGGTAATGTCCACCATGAATGCTAGATCACACAGCTACCTGCTATCACTGAGTTCCCTGACAGGTTTCCCCTCCAACTCCATGAACTGTTTGACTTCATCCTCATAAAACCTCATGGGCATGTTCTGGTGACTTAGCCACCACACTTCATAGTGATAAACCAGATCACCATACCAGAGTCAAGATCATTCAGTAACTCCTTAAACTGGTGGCTATTGAACCCTCTGCTTTTGACAACATTTATGCATGAGACTACTATTGACATCACATTGTTGAGCTGCAATGATTGTGCACAGAGACTTTCTTGGTGTATGGTGCAGTGGCATATAATTATATCACTTGGATCAAGACTGAGACAATTCAGTTCTTCCTTAACAAATGCAATTATCCCTTTTGTGAGCCAATCATGGCTGGAGCTCCATCTGTAGTACGGCCACTTAACTTTTCAAATGTTAACTGAAATTTTTCCATTGAAAAAACAAGACTCTCAAATAAGTCCTTACCTGTGGTAGTACCATGCCTGGCTTCCAGTGACAGCAGTTCCTCTCACGTGTCAAGCTCTGCAGTTATCCCACAAACTAAAACAGCCAGTTGGGCAGTATTTGTTATGTCTACTGTCTCGTCACAAGCCAGAGAGATAAATTGGAAATCTGCTGCAGAATCCTTCAGTGTTTTCTCAGTGTCTTGTGCTAAGGTTGCTATCTGCAAAGCCTCTCAGCTAGCCTTCCTTTCACAGTGACCCTGATCCATTCTGAGACGGTTCTCTGAGACAAACTAACACTCTGAAAACAATTTTACTTTGGTGCTAACAGCTCCGCAGCAGCCACCATGCACTCTTTCACAAACTCTCCCTCTACATGAGGCCTCAGCCTCTTTGCAATTAGCTCAAAACTCACTACATAACACGTCTGAACAACGTTGTCTCTGTCACAACGAGGCCTAGTGAAAGTGGCATGTCATGATTCCAAACTCCACTGGAAATCATTGATTTTATCCAGACCCATTTGGCCTTCCAATTCATTGAGTTTAGCCTGTTTGAGCTGTAATGATGCTCCAGGTTGGCTTTTTTCATTACTGCTAATGCATTGCCACAAACTAGGCACACAGGTTTGCCTTTGTCTTCAACAAAAAATAATCATTTGTCCATTTCTCTTAGAAACATCGACACTGCATCAACTTTTATTTTCTTTGTAGCCGCCATGTGTAGTATGTCACACCACTTAAGTTTTAATAACTATCCAGTGTGTGTGTTGCCAGCAATGCAATTAGTTTGCTTTGACCACTGTTCTAATCCTGCATCTTAGATTTAGAACATATCCAATATTTGTATCATCTACTCTTGAAGTCTTTTCTGTGTCCTATAATTTCCTTAATCTTTATCTGAGATTCAGTTTTTGCAAGGATTGTTGATTATGGACATGTGGATAAAGGTTGGATTGGAGTTATCATCTGTGTCAAGAAAGAAATCAACAACATTGACCATTAGAGGCAAGGTCATCAACAACACAAGGAATCATCTCATGGCATCTCATCTCATCATCATTGGATCGCCATAGTGTCACCACAGTGAGTTTAACACTTTCCCACCGTGTACCCTCCCAGATTGCCTGACACTGACTGTCCTCTGAGTCACCACAATATAGGCATATGGGCTGCGGTGAACTGACAAGCATACATGTCTTTCTTCTTATGTATGTACTTATATGTGTCCTGTCTATTCCTTAATGGATGTTCCTTGCTTGTCCCTCAAAATTTGTTATTATTATGATTGACTTAATATGAATTTATGTTGCCATGAAAAAAGCTCCTAGATTTATTGAATTTCAAGTCCTGCCTGTGGTTGCCTTGGCAGGGCCAGACCAAAGGATTTCACGGGCCGTATATGGCCCATAGGCCGGACATTCCTGCTCTAAGTGCTATAAGCCTCCCCTTCTGAAGCCTTTTCCTTGCAGAAACCTGACTGATTGGAGCACTAGAGAGGATTCTGCCTTGTGAAACAGATGTCTCAGATTTTTCTTCAGTGCTGAGCATCTGTTTCTGGTTGAGCTAGCCTTTCCCAGACACCACCATCCACACCATCCTTCCCACAGAGTGGTCAGTCTGTCCCATGCTTTCATACTCTGCCAAAGTGTTCAGAATGACAACCAGTTAATGTGGAAGGAAGTCTGAATAGAATCCTCTTCTCCCAGGCACCACCTTTTGATTTCTCCTCTTCCAGGTCTTCTGGAGTCCTCTATACACTTTTGTGGCTGAATAATAGAAAAATTGCTGAGACAGAAAATGAGGTGAGAGACAAGGGAAGGCAACTTGAGCAGAACAGAATTCTGTGCTTAGCAAAGAATTTCACACAGAGGCCCCAGGGCCATCATGGCCGCCTGCATATTCCTGATGTTGATGGCCACAGTCCTGCCACCACTAGTGCACTTTCACGGTTCATGAAAACTGCCTTTCCTTCATTCTCTCAGATAAGACCCCCCCCCCCCCAAAAAAAAAAGAAAGAAAGAAAAAAAAAAAGCACAATTTCCCCTAAAAGGAAAATGTCCAACTGCCTTGTGGGGCTGACCTATCATCACTATAGAAGTGATTAATAAGAAATTTTTTTGGGGGGAGGCAGGAGGTGAGTTGCCTGTCTCTTGTATCATCCTTCATCATCATAAACTATATAAGAAGTCTCATCAATGGGAGAAACACACCCCAATCAGCAATTATGTGTTAGTGAGAGTCGTTGGGCAAGTGTCCTAAGGAGAAAAAGTAGCTGCCTCATGACAGGGTGTGTAAAGTTTATGTATTTCCCCCCACATCCCGCGTGGTTCAGGGTTCAGGATCTGGAAGAGGGCCGCACGCAAATGAAAGAGACAAGACAAGAAATAAATTGGAAATATTGGGGGGCCAGGCAGGCAAGTCCAACTCAAGGGGAAGGACTTCCACTGGTGCTCAGGCCTCGCCAACCTTTTATTGGTTTGGGATACACCCATGGCCCTTAGGCAAGCAATTTCCAGTAACAGGCAGACTAGCCCACCAGCAAGGATTTACATAATAATAAATGGGGAAGTTGCTTCAGCTACCATTGTCTGGACTAACAGTGGGTGCACAGCTCTGACCTTTGCCAGGGCTTCAAGGATCACCAGCCTTCTGAGTTCCTTTTCCACACCTCCCTGCTAGTGAAGACAATAGGCAGCTTCCCACAACAGGGGTAAAAACTCTCTTGTCATCTGGCTGGAATCTCAGGGGTGTCTGAAGTAGTCAACACATAATCCCAGGTGGGATGGGGGCCACTACACTTCCTATGGTGCAGGGAAGTGTATTCTTCACTTTGTGAATCAGGGAGGCTAAAGAAGTTAATCAGAAAATATAACCTCATATTAATAGCTACATTTCCCATATTTACCTTCTTATTAAAGAAATCACCATTCTCTAATTTTAGTCATGAGCTTTCTCTCTATTCAGAATAATATTTCTCTTCTTCTAGAGACCTAAAACTAGCCCTGTGCACTGGGGAAATCCACGTGGTCTGGTACCTTTGACACAAATCACAGGCTTTCCCTACCTTGACCTCCTGGTCCTCTGCACCTATTAAATCACAGTTAAATTTACATCCTCTTCTGTTAAATTCTCACATTAGGCAATGGTTGCTATTTGCAAAGCCTCTCAACTAGCCTTTCACCGTGACCCTGATACACCAGACTTCACATAACCTAACCCACTCAGTGACTAATGAAATGAGAAAACAACACATTGTTTGCCTTGTTCTTGAACATCATGTAAGTGAATCATACAGTCAGTTCCCTTTTGTGTCCAGCACCGTTTACTTGACACAACATTTCTGAAACTCATTTACATGTTGAAGTTTTTCCCGTTTCTTCCTGACAGCACTTCACTATGTGGGTATGCTACAATTTAATAATCTACTCCCATGTGAATGAACATTCTGGTTGTTTCCAGCTTGAAGATTTTATGAAAAAAGGCTGCTATGAACCTTCTTGTAAAGACCTGTGTAAGCACATGTTTTTATTAATCTTGGGAAAATACCGAGGAGTGGGACTGCTAAATCACATGGGAGGTGGGTATTTAACTTGGTAAGAAAGTGCTAGTTTTCCAAAGAATTCAAAAGATTTCATAATCTCACCATCAATATGTAAAGTTCTGGCTCATTCATATTTCTGCCAACTTTGATCTCTTTATTTTTTGTATATTACAATCAAAGGAGGAGGTGTAAGGGGTTTACATGAAATCCATTGGTAATAGATTAGGGAGGCAGAAGAAAGCATTCTGGGAAATCTCTGGGATTGGATAAAAAGTAGAATAGACACATCACATGGTTCTTTTACATTTGTGGGTATAGAATAGTTAGCAGTTAAAAATTAACATGATAACAATAATAATAAGGGGTTTTGTGGTCTCTGCTCTGGTGAAGTGAAGGATCTGAAAAAAAGGAAATTACTCTGACATTCCAATGCTATGTTATCATAGATGTAAAAAGACGAGAGACAGGCTCAGGTATGGTAAAGAATAACCTTTGTCAGGGAAGATACCAGCCTAGGACATGACTATCCACCATAACTCACTTTTAGTCAGAAAGTTGTAATTTCAGACCATCCTCTGTGGTTACTTTAGGTCTCTAAGTTTGTAAGGTCACTATGCAGGCCTCCCCTTGAGACAGGATGGTAAGAAGCTAGGAAAATTCCTTGCCAAGTAGAATGGGGAAACTGAGACAGATAGCTAGAGCAAGATGCAGAAGGTCACCTCCCTAGAGATAATATCTAGGCCTCAAGTGTATTTCAGCTTCAGGCCTAGAAAAGCAACAAAACCAGGTAGGTGACACCAGGACCAGCTGTAATGACTAACAACCCCATGCCCTGGCACTGACCAATCAGTAAAGAGCACAAGCCTGAAAGAAAACACCTGGGAAACTGATGAATATTCTGCTGAAACCCTCTTCTGAAACTTGCCCTGCCTGCAAGATTCCTGCCTGCAAGAGAGATATAAAAACCCTCAAGACAAAGGACCCAGCATGCACTCTCCCTCTGGGGAGCGTGCTGGTGCCTTTCACTTCCCCAATCTTCATCCTACACAGGCATGCACCTTCTGAACTCTAAGGATCCCCAGGAAACTTGAACCCCCGAACCTGTCTCTAAGGCCCCCTTTTCTCTGAATGCCCAGTGAGCTAAAGCAGCCCAGCCTAGGCTCTCCTGTTGTTTCTTCTCTGCTAAGTCTTCCTTTGTTGCACTGGCCCCAGCATTAATAAACATACTCTCAATTACCTGGACTCGATATGTGAAACCAATCCTGCGTGAAGTCAAGAACACTACTAGCTGGCCCTAGGCAGATTCGCTCAGGGCTAGGCCCCTGTTCAGTCACACTCTAAGCTTGTCAGGTTTACTATGTTGTCCCTTTTTTGTCCACAGTGTGCTTATTGGCCATTCAGATATCTTATTTGTATAATGTCTCTTTAAATCTTGCCCTTTTAAAAAATTTTTTACTCCGTAAAATATATTTTTATTGATTTCAGAGAGGAAGGGAGAAAGAGAGGGAGACAGAAACATCAATGATGAGAGAGAATCATCAATCAGCTGCCTCCTGCACACTCCACACTGGGGATTAAGCCCACAACCCAGGATGTGCCCCAACCAGGAATCAAACTGCCATGACCTCCTAGTTCACAGGTCTACACTCAACCACTGAGACACACCGGCCAAGGTAAATCTTGCCCTTTTTATTATATATATGTATACATGTACAAGTATTTATCTTATAGTATATAAGATATGGATTTCTACTTCCCCAGGACTTTCAATAATATTTTTCTAAAAATAAATTGATTTATGTTTGTTATAAATTTTTTAAAAAACTGGAACACACACAAAATTTACCATAATCCCACCACTCATTATGCTATTCTTAATACTTTGAGCAATTTCCTTCCAATATTTTTGACATATGTATGATTTTTGAGAGTGAGTCATAGAGAAAGAAAGAGAAAAAAAGAGAGAGAGGTAGGCATAATAATTAGAATTACAGATCCAATGCCAAGAGTTAGGGCAATGGAATAAGAAAGAAGATATCTGGGAATCCATATCATGTTCATAAGAATTATTCTAGATACTGGGCATTAAGTTGAAAAATGAAGAAGGAATTAGACATAAGGGTGTGACAGTCCCTAAAGTCAAAGCAAACAAAATTACTTACCTCAGTACAATGTGCTGCAATGAAGGATAGTTAGCAAATCAAATCGTTTTGGAGTTTTTTATGACTAGTCAGCCTTTGAAGAAGATGAGAAGTACCACCTTTTAAAGATGCAAGTGAGGCCTCCAGATTATGTAGGACTCATAAACATCAAAAATACCTTCAGCATTAAAGGACCCTCCATGCTCATTACTGCTAAATTTTCCTCTTGCAAGTCTGAGTCTAGGTCATCAGCATTTGAATGCACTGTTCCAGAGTCAGGGTTTGCCAGATCTGATTCTTAGTCTAAGCTCTTGTCTCTGGCTCCATGGTGGCTGCTCTGATATCTGTTCCAGTAATACATCTGTCACTTACTATGTGCATCAGGGGAGACGTGTACTTGGGGCTGGGCTGCCAATCCTGCAATGACAAATGGGAAGCACTGCAAGCCATAGACTTAAAAGACCTTTTAAACTAGTTTTAAAACATCTTACAACTTTTGACATTGTAAAAGAATGTGTCAGTTCAGATAGCTGGTTGGTATGAAGGTATTTGTTTTGAATCCTAAGGGATATTCTTTTCATTTACTTTTCAGTGCACCATTAGTGAATACTCAAAAGTTTGATGATCTTACTGAACAGTTGGAATTTTGGTAAGATTCTGCAGGTTGAAAAATATCTTAATCAGCTGCAGTGTAAGTATGTAGGATTTAGAATATTCAGTCAGTATGACCTACCTTGGCTTAGGGAGGAACTGAAGGGAATACTGTCTTGCCCAGCATATCAATAATACGCCACAATGCCATAGCTCCAGCATTGCAGAAAGCACATGCAGGAAGTGAGTTCCAGGTGACCTCCTCCCTCCCCACTTGCCCAGCTCTTCAGCAATCGTGAGAGGAGGACAGAGGTGCAGAGAGTGAGCAGAAGGACACAGGGCTGGAAGAATGAGTGTTAGAGTAACTCTGTCTATTTCTGGACTCAACTCTGATTCCTAATTTGTGTTAGGAATAATTTACAGAGATGGAAAGCACAGCCCATTCTGTGCAACTGGCCTTGGGAGATGATTAGTTAGTTAGCCGGCACAAATAATGTCTTCTCTATGGTCCAAGCAGGAACAACCTCAGTTTTGAAGACAAACCAAATTTAGAGATAGGAAGTCCAAATTCAAAAGTAGACATACCTGGATGGTAGTCCCAGGAGCCCTGTCTCCATCATCCTCCAGCACAATAAACATCACAGGTAGGAAGAACTTCACTGGGAAATTTCACAGACAAATGGGTTTGAAGTAGGAAGATGACACTGGACAGATGTCTTTTAGCATAATGAGACTACTTGGAGGACTTTTCCTGAACAGGAGAATATGATACAAATAAGAAAACAAAGTGAATTCAAATACATCCATAAAAATAACATTATTGTCTGTCCTATGGCCCTGGCAGTGTGCATGGAAACACAGAAATATCCTCTACACTTCTGGGGACAGTACATATGGCAGCCAAGAAGCCTGTGATTATTCCTATGTTTCCCCCTTCCCCCTGCCCCAATCTTTTAGAAATGTGTGAATCCATGGAATAAAACATTAATGAGGTAATTTTAACAGCAGATAACTAGATCTTTCCATAATATTAAGTTGACTATTTAACAGGCATATCTCTGTAATTCTAGTTGATTATATGACTCTCAGTACATAGAATTCTAATAGATAACAACATCTATCATTTCATTTCAATCACTTTGGTGTTCATGGTATAGTCTCACAGATTTTCACCTGATTTAATAAGTTTTTGTGAGAGAATAAATCTATAGAAATAAGGAATAGAACAATTGCCATAAATGCTTTCCCCACCAAAACTGAACTCCTTGAAGCACTTGATTAATTATTCTCAAATAAAAACAACAACACTCAGCTCTTTTAAAGGCAGAATTACTTTTTCTCCTATATGTGTCTGTTTATATTGTCAACAACTGAAAACCTCCTATTGTTCATGTCAGCAGCAGCCTGAAATTCCCAACAGCAAAGGGTATTGCTCATCCATGTTACCAAATGGCATGACACATAGCAGTATTATCACATTTGGCCAGAAAGGGGGGATTTAACTCTCCAAGCACTTTTAGCACCTTCGGAGTGTGACCTGCATGCCTGACTCAGCCATAATCATCCCAAGTCCTACAATACAGCTTTGCAACTTACATTCCAATAGCAAAAGCGAAAAATGAAACATCTATCAGAATACAGCACCAGTCAATGAATTGAGTGGTATTTAAAATTTTTAATATCATTAGACAAAAAAACCCTAGTGATTTTAATATTATATTACCATATCCCATGACAATCAGAAGGACATGAACATCTGTTCAACACAAAAGGCTTGGAATCCTTCATAAGGCCATTCCAGAAATGGACAAAATTAAACACAACCTAAGAGTCCTATCACACACCCCGACCTGCCCTTTAAACAAAGTTTAAAATAAAGATGCTATAAAAATGTTTTTGACATTCCCCATATCTATATACATAAAAGCCTAAGCAACCGGCCAACCAGCCAGTAGCTATGATGCTCACTTACCACCAGGGGCCAGATGCTCAACGCAGGAGTAGAAATCACAGGCATGGAAACATGGAACAGACTGATGAATCTCAGAGGGAAGAGGGGAGGGAGAGGGTGGGAAGAGATTACCAAAGATCTTATATGCATATTAGCGTCTCACGGATTCATGCATCGATGGGGTCCCTCGCCCTGGCCTGTCGGGATAGGGCCGAAACCAGCTCTCCAACATCCCCTGAGGGGTCCCAGATTGTGAGATGGTGCAGGCCAGGCCCAAGGGACCCCACTGGTGCACAAATCAGTGCACTGCACCAGGCCTCTAGTTTAAATATAAATACATTGATGTGATTTTAATACTATGAAACAGACAAAAAGAAAGTAATATTTTTCAAGGGTGGAATACTTTAGACTAAAGTAAACAAAACAAAAGAGCTGTCCAGGAAATAAAAAGCTTTTTATCCATAAGAGAAGAGAACATGTTTATTTTATCAGAGAAATAAACAAGCCCAAATGCATTAGACAATTGATGTCCAAGGATGGCAGGGAAGTTAACTGCCCCAAAAACCAGGAAGGCCGTGCTCCACAGGTCTCGGGTGAGCAGAAGAATGTTTTTCTTCCACCCCTGTCTCCTTACTACCCCAAAACAACACATGCATGCATACTCATACTCTTCTTCCCTGACACATGCAGCATGCATAAATGCCCACAAGCCACATAGAAACAGCTTACATGAAGGACAAGGTGGTTCTCCCCCTTGTGCCTCAATTCACTCAGCTGGAAAGTGGGAATGAATAAGCCATCTGATTTCCATGGTGGTGACTGTAAATGAAATTGGAGTCATTGTCTGGCAAAGAAAAAGTAACACAGGCTGTTCCCTTTCACCCCAGCTTTTCTCCGTCTGGGGCACCAGGACTGCATAGCAGAAGGACCTTCATCGCTGCAGCTACAGAGCTCACATATCCATGGCCAGTTCACCTGCAGGGAAATAAGCCCACAACGGAAGAGGAAAGGCTGTGCAGATTGGGAGTCCAGCCTCAGAAAGGAGATTTCTCAGCACTTTGGGCTTAGCCCAAGGTGAGAACTGTGCTCATTAGGGCAGAATTTACTTGACACTGTCCTGACCAAACAAAATTCTTTTCTACAGAGCCAGGATGTGCTGCACTACACACATGTCCTCGGGGAAGAAGCACACATGAAACACAGTATGTGGCCTTCTGTGATGTGAATCCATCACAACACACTCATTTCTCCATTTCAATGCACACCAAGACCTAAGTTGGAAATACCTAATTTGACTTACTATCTAAGGCTTAACATTTATTTTATGAGTTGTGTGCTTAAAAAATGACCTGCCCTGAGAAGTCTCAAAACACTTATATAGGACAGAATGGGTAAACACAAACACACACACTGTACATACACACACACACAAAAAAACACACAACACAACACATACTCAATCAGAAGTATAGACATTTACAATTGACAGAAAATATTTGACATCTCTCATTGTTCAGAGAGTCATAATTTCTTTCCCACCAATAACTAAAGGTTAGAAAGTTCCATGACAAAATTTCAAAGTCATTCTCTTCATGATAAATTCTACACAAGTTCTGAGCCTAAGAAGATGAAACTCCAGACTATGAGATCTGGGAGAGTGAAATGCCCCCTCATAGTCCTGGATTTGCAATAAATGTGACTCTTTAATTTGAAGGGAAAAAAAAAAAGAAGATGAAACTCCACAGAAAACTGACTGGGCTGCTGCTTAGGTTTCGGTGCCTGCCCTCCAACCCCCAGCAGAGCTTACAAGTTAGAAAGTTAGACATTGTACTAGGTGCTAAAATACAGCTCTAAATAATCATTTATTGTAGATACCGCTTTGCCCACAAGTACATGGAATGGACTTGTTTCAAGCACTATATCTCTGAAAAATATTACAGTCAAACCTCATTCTATTAAACTTTTTAACTTTAGAGTTATAAAGTGGACTTATCCAACTGCAGCTAAATGGGACTCGCCATGCACATTACCTAACAAACAGTGTAAAGCTGCTTTTCAATGGAATTTCTCCTCTAATGGCTCCACATTGTTGCCTTCAAGGTGAAGTCCTCTCAGACAGCCAGATGGTCTTCCATAGTCAGCCATAAGCTACCTCTCCAGCCTTGTCTTCCATTCCCCCATCATATATTTTTGCTTCTTTCTTTTTAACTGCAACATGTATTCACACATACCTTTCTCTCTGGCTAACATCCCTTTATCCACACTTCTGTGAGTCAAAACAATATTTCTCTTCCAGAACCATCTTCTTCCCTTCTGATAGGACTGAACAGGGACATACCTCAGGCAAGAGTCACCTGGCTTAGGAAGCAAAAAGGGCATCTCTTTCTCACAAGGATGGTATAGAACCAAGAATGAAAGATTAGTCCAGGGGGAACATGTCTTATCCAAACCCAGAGTCTAGAGTTCACAAAGATCAAGACCCGAAGCTCCCTGTTCATATCTGTCCCTGGTGTGATGGGTAAGTGACATGATATCCATATCTTTAAGTGCAGATAACTGACACACCAAATTTATTTATTGAATACTGATAGAGTTTTTATTTTTAACTAGGAAATATGATGGGCATATAAAGATAACTAAAGCACAGCCCTCCCTCTGAAGAACTCCAAGTCTAGTGAAAACATAACAAGTAATTATGTGATAATAATCCCATGCTACCACAGATGTGTAAAGAAGAGCTATTGTGACATAGTCAAAATGGAATGGGGGGAGATGTACAAAAGTATTTGAGCTTGATTTTGTAAGTCTGAGCAGAACTGTGTCTATTGGACTTAAGTGGACATTTTGTTTCATAACATTTTAAGGAGTCGTAACAAGAAAATTGGTAACTCATCTTGCATTCAGAAGAATAGAGAAGGGGTATATTTAAATGCTATTTAAGAGATAAAAGCTAAAATGCTGGGTTTTTAGAAATAGGGAAAGAATCAAGAATCACTCCAAAGTTTATAGATCAAGTTATTGGGTGCTTGGTAATATCTTCAGGAAGATCAAGAGTTCAGGAGGTGTATCTGAGTCATGGAGGACACCTGGCCTCTGAGCAACGCATGTGGAGTTGCCTGGTGGAGAGCAGGACAGAGGAGACACCAGAGACTCAGAATTGTAGGTAATCAGAAAACATATGGAGGTCAAAGGTGGAACAGCACAACCACCATCACCAAAGCATGTAGTGTGAGAGTACCATAAGGTCCAGGTTGGAATAGTGGGGACTGCCAACATTTAAGGAGGATTCTGAGATATAGGAAAACTCAAATTTATTATTTTCAACCTGAATTTCATAAGACAACTAGGCATGGAACCTTAGAGATAATTGCAATTATTTAAAAGCAATGAAACTTTATTAAGTGCCTACTGTGTGCAAAGTATAATGACTGATGTGAAGATTTTAATAATTTGTTTAAAACACCCTCTGCAAAAGAGCCTCTTGAACCGAGAAGGACACATGAATGTACAGATAATGAAATGTCATGAGCTAAGTCAGTACACTGGGGTAAGGAGGGAGGGAGGTCTGGGCAAACCCCATGTGTGGCAATATAGTGCTGGTTGTGAGTTGAACTTGGACTGGTCTTCTAACCGAACTGGAATGTGAATGAGTGTTTCTGTGTGGAGTAGAGTGTGAAGGGAAGGATTTTTCAAAGCAGCAATCTGATTGCTGTTAAAGAATTCTACACAGATGATGGGGAGACAGAAGATAGACATAGGGAAGTTGTATGGACACCTCTGGTCAGTGTGGCTCACAGTAGCCATACCCACAGTAGTCATACCCAAGCCTTCACTTAGTCCTCCACCATGGGTCATGGGAACACCTTGCCAGAGAGAAACAACAAATGTAAACAATTTGTGGACATGTTGGGACCCTGAATTATACTCCCTAGTTGCCTCTTCTTTCTTCAACATAAGCCCTAATGTCCTTTGCACTATCAAGTGCTAAGAAGAAAGGAGGGCGATGGAATATAACCATTTACTAATTTCTGTCAAGTGCTCTGAAGGCAGACTCTATCAGTACCAGTAATATTTCTCACTGCCTTTCCCATCATTCTGTTTATATATTTACAGAATGTATTTATATTCTGTGGAATATAAATTCAGGTTTAAAAATTTAGATTTAAAATTTAGGTTTATAATTCAGATTTTAAAATTATAAAACATTTTAGAGTTCTTTATTTTCAAAACTAATTTTCTTAGCAAAGAAAAATTACATTTATCTAAAAAAAAACCTCATAAGCTAAAAGCCATTCAAGAGTCATAACCTTATCCCAATCCATGACATGTATGACATACACATGCTCAGCACATCTGTGATATCTTCTCATTTTATCCATGGAGAAGGGACTTGGAAATGCCCCATCATGTGCCAAAATGCTCTGTCGTAGAACCAGGTAAGCCTCGGGTCTGATGGTTCCCACTGCAGCATTTAGCCAGAAAATTCTTATCTCCAGGATAAACTTCTAGTAAAAACTGGAATGAATTTATGTTTGAATCTAATTGGCACAGAAGTCAACAAACTGAGTTAAGGATTTGACATGACATAGCAAGACTCCTAAAGAGCATGGCAGTTTAACTTTTGATAAAAAAAAATCTTGTTTTTCCAATTTTCCAATTTTATGTTAATAAAATAAATAATCTCATTGCAGAAAATTAGCAATTAGAAAAAATGAGAGTCTCTAGGGTTATGAACAGCATAGGAAGCCCAATGACAGCTCTAGTTAGAGTTTTCCTCAGACGTGGAGTTTATAGGAGCTGCCAATAGAAAGTTGGTCCTTCATTTGAAGCACTGCTGGCTTCTGGATTTTCAGAAAGGAGAGAGTTTAGTGAAGGGAAGCTGGTGATGGTGAGAGCATAAAAGGGATTATCTTGAATATTCATTTGTTTTTACTCAGAATTAGTGTTTATTTGGAAGTGGCTACATAGATGGAGGCTATGGGAGGAGGCATTAAGGCACTCAACCTCCTTCAACTTCCCTGTTGTCAGACTGTCTGATTGGAGTCTTTGCCCTAGTCATTTAATCATAAAAAAACAAATAAATAAAAGTCCTATCTATTTACTTAGGAATTAGGCAGAGGTGGCATTTATGCTAAATGTCAGAGATTCTGGGAGCAGAAAAGATAAAACCAATTGATAGAGGAGAGAGAGGCCTCATGAAAACCTTGGTGATGGTTTAATAACAAAGCTTGTGTGTGTGTGGAAAAGGTTCCCCGTGGACTTTGGCTCAGGCCGCTCCAAGCTTTTATTTGATCTTGGGTAGCCCTAGGGTAAGGAGGTTTGTCTGGGGTAGCCTTAGGGTAAGGAGGTTTGAATGACACATGGATTAGCTCATTGGTAGACAATTTCCAGAAATAGGCAGACTATCTGATCAACAATAATCAACAAGGATCTACACAAGTATCTAAAGAATTAAGGGAACTAAGGTGGGGATGCTTCAGCTATTATTACCTAAATTAACTGGGTGGTTCCTAGATTAACTGGGTGGTGCAGTTCTGACCTTTGCTAGGACTTCAAAGGTTACTAGCTTTTGGGGGTCTGTCTAAAGTCCTATCTATTTACTTAGGAATTAGGCAGAGGTGGCATTTATGCTAAATGTCAGAGATTCTGGGAGCAGAAAAGATAAAACCAATTGATAGAGGAGAGAGAGGCCTCATGAAAACCTTGGTGATGGTTTAATAACAAAGCTTGTGTGTGTGTGGAAAAGGTTCCCCGTGGACTTTGGCTCCTCTGTGGTTATGAGCAGAGGCTTTGGGTGAGAGTCCGAATACCAGATGTAGTGGACTGCCCAGAGGCTACTCCAGCGAACAGATGTGCAACATTGTCTTCAGCCAGTCCTGGGTGTCTCCTCCTGGTGCCCAGAGTACACATCAGAGGTGGCTGCTCACAGTCTGTGGCAATCTTAGAAAATCAGAGAACACAACCCTTTGGGAGTCTAGTTCCTGCTTTCAATTTTTTTTTTAACCAAGTTATTCCATTTTTATTGCTATTGATTGGTGCTTCGGTTTATTGCCTGACATATGCCAGGCTTATCCTTTTCTGAAGTTTTATGTAAAAAAAGAATTTTATTTAAATACATATGTTACGATGTATATAGCCTTTTGCTGCCCAGCTCCATCTGAGACAAATGAGGGGGAGTCTCCAGCAAGGGGACTAGTGTTGCCTAGTACAGCACTACATACAGGGACAAGAATGTGACCCTCTCTGCTCCACTGCTCCATGAATATAACAATTATGTAAATTCTTTTGTGCAGGCTTAGAATGTGCTGTGTGCCTTTTTGGGGGATTTGAAAAAGCAGCCTTCTCAGAGATGATAGAAATACTATAATTAAATCATTTCAGGCGATTTGAATGTAACATAGTGTTACTGTGTCCTCTTTGTAGTCCGCAACTACTGTCTTAAAGAAAGTCTTAGACTTGTATCCTTCTCAAGATCTCTGGTTAGAGCTTCTTGTTTAAGAACAAAGAGAAGGTTAAACCTCTCATTAGAAACAAAGTTATAATTCAATACCCCTGCATTTCCTCCAATGTGTTTGGCCTAGTGAAACATCAGGAGCAAACTGTCATCCCAGGATTCGATAAAACCATCATTTTGGCAAAACAAAACAAAACAAAAAGTTGGCCTCAGGAAATTGTGAGTCACCCCTGTGATCCCTCCAGCTGTGCTTTGCACTGGGGGGGTAATAAATCACATATAAATAATAATCATCAAAATTAAATGTGTGCATGTCAGGTAATTCTTTGTCATTGTCCCTCGCAAATAATAGTAATTTGGTTAAGTAAATTGTATTGATGTCAAATGTTCCTGGTAGGCAGCTTTCAATTAGCAGGTCATGCATTCTATCCCCAGTGACACAACCTTTCTCTCGATATTTCCTCCCTGGTCATATTATAAAGAGTTTCTCTTCCGTTAGTGACTCAATGCCTTCTCCTCCTTTTTGGTTTTCTGGTCTAGTTACCTTGTATAGCAAATACCTCATCTGGCTGTGCCTATGACCAGTCCCAGTGAGGGCCGTCACTGCCCGAGAAGGATGATACTGCGATGCTGTGCGTCCTCCTCATTTCCATGCCAGCAGCCTAGCTGATCAACAAGCCCTATCTCTGCTCCCTTTCTAAGGGGTTCACTGTGCTTGTCCAGGTGGGGCTTAGAATCTCTCACTCACAGTTATGTGGTCCCACCTTTGTCCAACCCCAGCCAACAACCAGGCATAGGACTGAGTGTAGAATGGAGGACCATTTCAGGAGAGCTTTCATGACTCTAGAACACTCCACAGAGTCCCCTTTAGTCTGCACAGCAGCCCACATCTACTACCAGGGGTCCTCAAACTTTTTAAACAGGGGGCCAGTTCACTGTCCCTCAGACCGTTGGAGGGCCGGACTATAGTTTTAAAAAAAACTATGAACAAATCCCTATGCACACAGTGGCGGCAAAAACACCCGGTGGGCCAGATAAATGTTTTCGGCGGGCCGCGTGTGGCCTGCGGGCCGCAGTTTGAGGACCCCTGTAACTAGACTTTTCCACCCAAACTGGAAAGTTCACTCAAAACAGAGCTGAGCTGAACTATTTACCAGACTCCAGTCATGTTGTTTTGACAGAAACAACATCCCCTTTGGTTCCTAGTTCACACAGTGGCCTTCATAGCACACATCTTCCTTTACCCTCCTAAGATAACGAAGTACTGGGGGTGAAGAGATGCTGTCACTGGTGATTTTTCCCTGAGCCACACAGCAGGTTTGGATGAGGAACCAGACCAAAGTCTTCGGGTCCTGAGTACAGAATTTGGTCCCCAACAGTGTAGGCACTTGGGAGTAACCTAAGTCATCAGGTCACTGCTCCTGTGACCAGGGCTGGACAACACATAGAAACCAATTCTAGACTAAGTCATCTGACAAGCTGTGCAGAGGAAAAGTCCTGTTACACAGAGACTCTTGGTCCCCAGCCCAGCTCTCCTGGTTGCCTCTGACTCTGATACAAAATGGACCTCTGGGTACAACTCAGGACCATCTACTTAGATTCCAGAGAGCTGTCCCTTAGACATATAATGTGAGATGCAAACACAAGCCACAGACATAATTTTAAATTTTCTGATAGCCACATTTTAAAAAGTAAAAAGAAATAAATAATATTAATCCTAGTAATATATTTTATTTCACCTAATATATTCAAAGGAATATCATTATAAGGTACTAGAGGCCCGGTGTATGAAAATTCATGCACTGGAGGGTGTGTCCCTCAGCCCGGCCTGCCCCCTCTCACAGTCCAGGAACCCTCAGGGGCGGGAGGTGACCTGGAGATCAGGGGAAGACTACGTCCCATCACACCTCTGCTGCTGCCACTGCCAGCAGCGCAAGCCTCGGCCGGCCTGGTGACCTGAGCCTTGGGCAGCCCTGGGCGGCTGGGGGGCTGAGGGGACTGAGGGACTCCAGAGGCAGGTGTGTGGAGCAGCCGGGCCTGCTTGGGGACAGGCCTGGCCTTGCCATGCGCCTGCCGCCCCGGCAGGGCTGAGGGGATTGGACGTCGACATCTTGTGGCTGTGGGCGCCACCATCTTTGAGGGTGGGGCAGTCAATTAGCATATTCCCTCCTTATTGGCTGTGGGTGCCACCATCTTTGAGGGTGGGACAGTCAATTAGCATATTCCCTCCTTATTGGCTGTGGGTGCCGCCATCTTTGAGGGCAGGGCAGTCAATTAGCATATTCCCTCCTTCTTGGCTGTGAGCACTGCCATCTTTGTGATGGCAAGGGTCAATTAGCAAATTCCCTCTTTATTAGATAGGACAATTTAAAATATTATGAATGAGATACTTTGCATTTTTCTTTTCATATCAAGTCCTTGAAATCCAGTGTGTATTTTACATTTTGTAGCACATCTCAATTTGGACCAGCCACATTTTTGTGCTCAGTAACCACAGGTGCCAAGTGCCTGCCGAAGTGGATGTGGGAGCCCTGGCATCATCTTCTCTTCCAGGAGCCCGAGCAGCCCCACTGGATCATCCTCCATTGTGGGCCCCACAGTGCAGATGGCACCTGTTCACCTAGGAGTGAGCCCTGAGCACACTGCCCCTGAGGTATTCTTGGTTTCTAACTTCCCTTCAAGCCCTAAGATGACATAAGAATGGTGGCCATTCTGAAACTGTTCACAGCCTGAGTTTGCTGTGGGATCGGCTGTTCAAAACCTGAACTGTGGCTCTCTAGGCACATCCATAACAGTCCCATTCAGCTAATCACAGCAAATGTGTCCTAACCCAAATCAGAGCACCTTTGTACCTGAAGTGATATTGATATAGCAAAGATACCTGGAGTATTACTGTTGCTTCCAATAATTTGTAGGTTTTACAGTAGAAAAATATTTTTCATTTCCAAGTGACACTATGAAATATGATGGGCTGGTACAGAATGGAGGCAACCCATTATGTCACCACATAACTATTAAACTAATTCTGTATTGATCTAGTGAAACTTCCACCTACCTAGTCATTATTGTAGTTCCTGCTGCAAAAAGGAAGCAAGGTGACTTGAAATGAGTTACTCACAGTCTATTTCAGACATATCCTCTGAATACAAAACTTTAAGTGCATTCTGTTGACAGGGCGGCCCCAGTACCAGCCACTTACACGTTCTGAGACAGAGGAGTGTGGTCAGTGGGTGCCTAACACAGCCCTGCAGAGCTCAGTGGGGGCTGGCAGGGCTTTTCCCCTGAGAAAGCCCCTCAGGGAAAAGGGCACAGGAAGGGGGAAACCAAGAGCCACCAGGAAGAATGACAGCTTGAAATTCAAGAAAAAGGAAAGGAGAGGAAGACAAAACAAGTTTAAACACTATAGGAAACTATAGTCATGAGAAAGGTTTGCAGTGGGCACTCAGTATTCACCCTCTGGCCAGGTGGCACATGTGCTAGAATCATGTGGGAAAGAAAGACCTGGGAGGGGTTAGAGCTACATAGAGAGACCTTGTCTCTGTGGGCTTTGAGGCTGCAGCAGATAGGCCCCACTGCCGGGGAGTGACCGGATCATTCTAAGCTCATCCATCCTTTCCCTAAATAGCTGGCAGTGTTGCAGCTAGAATTAGATTGCTAGCATAGTCTGTGCTATTTCCTTCCAGTTCATGAGCTCCTGGTGTCACTTAGAGCAGCTGTGAGGCCCGATCGGAACAAAGAGCCAGAGAAAAGGGGGCTGGACCCATGAAGGCTAGTCCTGGACAGATGAGTCACTCAACCTTCTGGGACACCAGCAGCCAGAATGGCCATGTGCAGGGGCTGCCAGGTCTGTAAAAATACACACATTCTCCAGCGACAGTGGTGACTTTAGTGGGTAGAATGAAGCAGAGAAAGCTCCATTGCTTGCTTTGTGATCCATAGATCTCTTTCTTATCTTCAAGTCAGCTCTGGCACTGTCCCCCCATCAGCTTAGCAAATGAAGAGCATGACTTTGAGGTGAGACCACTGGCCCTGCCCCTATGAGCTGTGTATCCTGAGGAGGTTATACAACGACCTAACTAAAGTATAGTTGTGAGGATTAAATCAGTCCCCCATGTCACACTGCTGCACAGAAAAAGCCCTTGAGAAATGGGATCCATCTCTGTTTCATTCTTAGTCCTATGACTGCCACATGTACCTCTACCATGTGCCAACTATTATCCAGGAACGGGGGTCGATGGAGGAGCAGAGTCCAGAACTCACCCTGGAGAGATTCCTGTCTAGTGAGGACATGGGAGCCCATAGTGAGCCTTTGACATGGAATTGACAACAGGACTGGCTCAGAGCACAAGGAAATGACTGACTCTCAGGGGAGCAGGCCTGACACTGAAGCTGAGCTGGAAGGGTAGGGCTCAGGCAGAACAGCGGCTGGGCAGGAAGGAGGATCAAGAAATCTCCCTGCCTTTCTGTTCCAGGTCCTGGAGAGCCTGGCTCCACAATGGCTGCCTGCAGCAAACTCTTCTCTCCTCCAGATCTGCCCTCCACAAACCACTGTGGCAGAGACAGCCTCCTGACCTCTCACCTGCGGGCCCTGACAGAAGTGCCCAGACAGTTTAAACTTTTTATGTGTTTGTTGTTTTTTAAATAGGAACAACAGGAAAATACATGGATCTTTTAAATAGAAAATTCAAGGAATATACAATTGCCAAGGGCAGAGTGTAGCCGAGAGAGCTCTGGCCATAGTTTTGCTCAGGCCTCAGGACTAAGGGACCTGAACACAGGTTACTTCAAACCACACTGGGAGTAAAGGAGTTGCAGATGGTTGTCAGGATTTTGTCCTTTCAAATAGCAAGTGTTCCTCTTGTGCAGAAACCCTGAACTGTGAGGGACTTCAGGCTCTCATGGTATCTAGTCCTGAGACCGAGTAGTGACCCCTCAGCAGTGGGAAGTGTCCTCACTACCCAGGACCTGCAGTGTGCTGTGAGCACAGGACATTTCAGGTTGGGTCTGAGCACTACTGACAAGCAGCGGCCTCAAGACAGCAAATTGGTTGCTGTGGGGAAATTAGAGGAATGTTAAATACCTGCTAGGCTGTGCGTCTCTCAGAGAATTGAGTGAGAAAGGCAAAGTACCCGGAGGGGGCACATTTAAAATGACAAGAAAAGCACTTCAATCCAAAGGTATGTTTTCCTTTGTGCATTTTTCCCCTTTCAAAGGCACACATCTCAGGAATGATAGCTAGTTATCAGAGCAGAGAATATAAAACCCAAGATAATGTGGACCCTCCTACACTGGGAACAGCCGGCTGATGCTCTGGCTTACAGATCTACTTAACAACATACCTCTTTTCTTTTTCCTTCATTAACTATTTCAAAGTTACTGACTTTGTGGGATCCTGGAGAAGCTGTAAAAGGAGATCAAAGGAAACCTTCCCTGCCAGTCCCTGCCCTTACACACCAGAGCTCCTCTCCACCAATCACTGCAGGATGCCACTCACCTCTCACACCTGCTCCTGACCAGTCCGGGTCAACAAGGAGGAGGTGAGGACTGAGTATAGACAACACAGGAGGCAGAAGGGGGAGAGTCGAAATACTCCTCTTGCCCAGGCCCAGGGAAGAACTCTGTTCAATCCACTGAGCTCCATGGCCCTTCACACAATCTCTGCCCCAGAAGTTTCCATGGTGAGCAGAACTTCATGGATTAGGTGTCTGGATTTCTACTGGTAACTTGTGTGTGTGTGTGTGTGTGTGTGTGTTCGCATGCACGCATGCACTTGTGATGGGGGGGGGGGGGGAGTATGCCTGTTCAGGGAGTGAATGGATAGTGGACATGCTAACCAAGCGAACTTGGAAAAGTCACCCCAGGAAATCTGTCTTCTTTTTTTCTTTTTGAAAAATAAAATTGCTGCATAAAAAGACTTCTAAGGTCCCTTCAAGTTTGCTGAGGTTTTATGAGAAACAGTGCATGCTGGTCACAGAAAATGTGGAAGACACTAAAAAGAGGGTGTCTGTTCAAGTCCTCTGACCCGCCCTGGATCCCACCCACCAAGGCTGTGAGCATGAGCTAGCATAGTTACTTACAGGATCTTAGGAAGCACCTAAACTAATATGTATGTGTCCTTCATAGAACAAAGTGAATGGAGGGGGTGGGGACAGTGCAATGTGAGAAATTTTAACTTTTATCTCTCTTTTCAGTGAGAACAGAACCACACTGAAGCAGATATTTTGTGCCCCCAGACTCATTTCTTATCACTTATGCAGCCCTCCCCAATCAACTCCACCACAAACAGTATACAATACCTACCCCCACATCCCCTACCACCTCCTTCACCCCACTCCCATCTCCCCTACCCCACTCCCATCTCCCCAATCCTTTACCTGTCCCCAACTCTACCTCTTCACCACATACAAAATGGGATTCCAGAGAACTCACTTTTTCTGTGGATCCAAATTTTATTTCCAGGAAATGGCAAGAAAGGAAGTTCTACCTGAGGTAAGATTTGACCAAGTGACTCTCCAAATGGGCATTGTCATAGAAACAGTGGGCCACACTTTCCTTTAAAGAGCTGAAAATTAAGGAAATTAGCTCTAGGGTTCAGGCAGTATCCTGGTTTAGGGAGGAAGGGAGAGAAATTGCCACCAATCTAAAAATTACGCTATTTGGGCAACATCAGGTCACGTGTTCCTCTAACTGAACTTTCTCCTTCTTTGAGCTAGTTCAGGGAAAGATAATTACAACCTGTGTGCTTTTATATGTCAGAACTGAGCCTGCTATTTGCTTGAAGGAAAGTCTTCCTAGTTTCTCCAAGGGGAAAGCCCAGCCAGTCACCATGCAGTTCTCCAGCAGGCCTGACCCTCCCTCTTGTGTCCCATCACCCATAAGAGCCCATTTCACTTTACTTTAGCTGTGTGAACATATGTTTTCTCTGCTGAGGTGATAGCAACTTATGATCTTACTGGTCTTGGTGGCGCCCTGGCCATAGCACAGCGGTTCTCAACCTGTGGGTCATGACCCCTTTGGCGGTCGAACGACCCTTTCACAGGGGTCGCCTAAGACCATCCTGCATATCATATATTTACATTACGATTCATAACAGTAGCAACATTACAGTTATGAAGTAGCAATAAAAATAATTTTATGGTTGGGTCACAACATGAGAAACTGTATTTAAAGGGCCAGAAGGTTGAGAACCACTGCATAGCACATGTGTGGCTCATAGAAGGCGATTAGCAATTTTGCTGAACTGATTAATTACAAAGCTTGGAAAATAGTTACACATTTTATATTTGCTTAAGTCTACTGTGGACTTGCCTGAACAAAAACAAGCTCATGCTGCTTAAAAATAGACATTTCTAGACTAGGAAATGTGGACATGTGTGTATTTCTGGACTGTCTCCATTCCAAGGTTTCTGTAGGTTCCTGGAAAGAAGTCAATGTTCTAACCCATCTACATTACTTCTGCTGGTTTAAGAGTCACCAGGTCAGATCAAGAAACTGAGAAACAATAGCAGTAATAGCTGCTTCTCTGATAAACTAGAAGAAACTTTGTGGATACCACCAGCTAGGTTACCAAACATTTGTAGGGAAAGAGCTGTGGAGGCAGAACTGAACAAAAGGTGGAGTCGGTCTGAGCCAGCTGCCCTGCTCCTGTCTATTGTCTAGTCACTCATTCATTTATGTGGTGTTTTTTTAATTACAGTTTACATTCAGTATTATTTTATTAGCTTCAGGTGTATAGCATAGTAATTAGACAATCATATATTTTACAAAGTATTTCCCTAAGTCTAGTACTCACATGGCCCCATACATAGTTATTAGATACTAGAGGCCGGGTGCACAAAAATTTGTGCACTTGGGGGGGTCCCTCAGCCGGCCTGTGCCCTCTTGCAGTCTGGGACCCCTTGGGGGATGACAAACCTGCTGGCTTAGGCCCGCTCCACGGGGGATTGGGCCTAAGCTGGCAGTCAGACATCCCTCTGGCAGCCCGGGAGCCCTCGGGGGATGTCCACTTGCCAATGGGAAGCAGGCCTAAGCTGCAGTCGGATATCCTTAGCACTGATGAGGAGGCGGGAGAGGCTCCCACCACCACCGCTGTACTGGCAGCCATCAGCCTGGCTTGTGGCTGAGCAGAGCTCCCCCTGTGGGAGCTCACTGACCACCAGGGGGCAGCTCCTGCATTGAGCATCTGCCCCCTGGTGGTCAGTGTGTGTCATAGTGACCAGTCATTCCCAGTCGTTCTGCTGTTAGGGTCAGTTTGCCTATTACCCTTTTATTATATAGGATAGAGGCCTGGTGCACGGGTGGGGGCCGGCTGGTTTGCCCTGAAGGGTGTCCCGGATCAGGGTGGGGGTCCCACTGGGGTGCCTGGCCAGTCTGGGTGAGGGGCTGAGGACTGTTTTCAGACTGGCCACACCCCCTTCAGGGTGGGGGTCCCCGCTGGAGTGCCTGGCCAGTCTGGGTGAGTGGCTGATGGCTTTTTTCAGGCTGGCCACAGCCCCTTCAGGGTAGGGGTCCCCGCTGGGGTGCCTGGCCAGCCTGGGTGAGGGGCTGATGGCTGTTTTCAGGCTGGCTACAGCCCCTTCATGGAGGGGGATCCTGCTGGGGTGCCTGGCCAGCCTGGGTGAGGGGCTGAGGGCCATTTTCAGGCTGGCCACACCCCCTTCAGGGTGGGGGGTCCTGCTGGGGTGCCTGGCCAGCCTGGGTGAGGGGCTGATGGCTCTTTGCAGGCTGGCCAAGCCCCCCAGCAGGGACCCTCACCCCATGAAGGTGTGGCCAGCCTGAAAATCGAACCTGGGACCCTTCAGTCTGCAGGCCGACGCTCTATCCACTGAGCCAAACCGGTCAGGGCTCTTAAACTTTTTTGACCAGCCTCCAGCCCCCCTCCCTTCTGTTAACAGTCAGTTAGTTTTCTGTATTTGGGTCTGTATCAATCATGTTTGTTTATTATTTTTGTTCTACAGATTTCTCATATAAGTGAAATCATATATTTGTCTTTCTCTGACTAACTTATTGCACTTAACATAATAACCTCAAGGTCCATCCATACTGTTTCAGATGTTAGGATTTCTTTCTTTTTTATGGCTAAGAAATATTCCATTGTATATATGTACCACTTCTTCCTTATACACCTTTTTAGCAATAGAAACTTGGGTTGCTTCCATATCTTGGCAATCTTATGTAATAAAACCCTAATATGCAAATTAACTGAACTGCAGAATGACTGGTCGCCTTGACGTGCACTGACCACCAGCCCAGGGCAGCTCCTCCATTGAGCGTATGCCCGCTGAGAGGGAGGCAACTGGCGGCTGTGAGGGCTGGCCTGTGGGTGGCGCCAGACCGCCAGCCAAGGTGGGTGTCAGCAGGGGGCCCTGATCACCCCACCCACCAGTCACCCCACAGATCAGCCCTGATCGCCAGCCAGGCCTAGGGACCCTACCCTATATATTGGGAACAGTCTCTTAGATTTAAAAATTAAAACCTGGCAAGACTACTCTAACACTGAAAAAATAAGATGATTCAGCGATGATATGCATGGACTCTGGCTTGCACATTTTTTGGTCAGCCCTGATTCTGACACTTATAACTGTGTGACAAAGCCAATTACTTAACTTCTCTCTGCTTCAGTTTTTTCATCCATAAGATGGGGAAAATGGTACTACTGCCTCAGAAGGATCATGTTATGTACTACTTTTATAATCAGGGCAAAAAAATGTAGCTGCCCATACAATAGCAAGATGCCTTTCACCTGTATAAAAAGTATGGTCACTGGTGCATGCAGCATCCCGGATTACAGGCCTAAACTGGCAGTCAGACATCCCCCGAGGGCGCAAGCCAGGCTGAGGGACCCCCCCCCAACTCTTGTTCATGAATTTTGTGCACCGGGCCACTAGTTGTAAATAATGATGCAATGAACATAGGGGTGCATATAGGCTTTCAAATTAGTATTTTGAGTTTCTTCAGATATATACCTTGTGGAATTGCTGGGTCATAAGGCAGTTCCATTTTTAATTGTTTGAGGAACCTCAAAAATGTTTCCCATAGTGGCTCCACCAATCTGCATTCTCATAAACAATGCATGAGGGTTCCTGTTTCTCTACAACCTTGCCAACACTTGTTAGTTAATTTATTGATGATAGCCATTCTGATAGATGTGAGGTGATATCTCATGGTGGTTTAGTTCACATGTCTATGATTATTAGTAAAGTTGAGCATATTTTTACATATCTAGGGACCATCGGTATGTTCTCTTTGGAGAAGTGTCTATTCAGGTTCTCTGCCCACTTTTAATTGAATTGTTTGATGTTGAGTTGTATGAGTTATTTATAGATTTTGGCTATTAACTGCTTATCAGATATATCATTGGAAAATATGTTCTGCCATTCAGTGGGGTTTTTTTTTTCATTTCATTGATGGTTACCTTGTTGTGCAAAAAAAATATTTAATTTGATAAAGTTCCATTTGTTTATTTTTGCTTGTGTTTCCTTGTCACAGGAGATATACATATCAGAAAAAAATATTGCTAAGAGAAATGTCCAAGATGTTGCTGCCTATGTTTTCCTGTAGGAATTTTATGGTTTAAAGTCTAACATTTAAGTCTTTAATCTATTTTGTGTTTATTATTGTGTATGTTGTAAGAAGGTGGTCTAGTTTCAATTTTTTTGCATTTGTCTATCTAATTTTCCCATCACCATTTTTTTAATAGACTGTGTAATGTTTGTTCCCCTACGTCCCGTGTGGTTCAGGGTTCAGGATCTGGAAGAGGAGCCGCACACAAATGAAAGAGAAGAGACAAGAGATAATTTGGAAATACTGGGGGGCCAGGCGGGCAAGTCCAACTCAAGGGGAAGGACTTCCACTGGTGCTCAGGTCTCACCAACCTTTTATTGGTTTGGGATACACCCATAGCCCTTAGGCAGGCAATTTCCAGTAACAGGCAGACTAGCCCATCAGCAAGGATTTACATAATAGTAAATGGGGAAGTTGCTTCAGCTACCATTGTCTGGACTAACAGTGGGTGCACAGCTCTGACCTTTGCCAGGGCTTCAAGGGTCACCAGCCTTCTGGGTTCCTTGTCCACACCTCTCTGCTAGTGAAGACAATAGGCAGCTTCCCACAATAGACTGTCTTTACCCTGTTGTATGTTCTTTCCTCCTTTGACAAATATTAATTGACCATACAGGTGTGGGTTTCTTTCTAGAATTTCTATTCTATGCAATTGATGCGTATATCTGTTTTGATGCCAGCACCATGCTGTTTGTTTTGATTACTATAGCCTTTTAGTACAGTTTTAGTAGCATGATATCTCCAACTTTGTTCTTCTTTCTCAGAATTCCTGTGACTGACTACTTGGAGTCTTTTGTGGTTCCACATAAATGTTTAAAATATTTGTTCTAATTTTGAGAAATATGCCATTGGTATTTTTATAAGAATTGCATTGTAGATTGCTTTTGGTAGTATGGACATTTTAATGATTTTATTTCTTCCTATTCATGAGCACAGTATATGCTCCCATTTATTCATATCTTCTTCAATTTCTTTCTTTGATGTCTTATAATTTTCCAAATACATGTATTTTAATTTATGGGTTAAATTTATTCCTAGGTAGTTTTTGAGGCAGTTGTAAATGAGATTTTTTTAATTTTCCCTTTAGGAAAGTCCATTATTGGCATATAAAAATGCAACAGATTTCTGAATATTTATTTTGTATACTGCTAATTTACTGAATTCATTTATCAGTTCTACTATTTTTTTGGTGGAATTTTTAGGGTTTTCTTTACACACTTTCATGTCATCTGAAAATAATGACAGTTCTACTTCTTTCTTTCTGATTTGGATGCTTTTTACTTCTTCTTCTTGTATAGTTGCAATGCTTAGAACTTCCAGTACTATGTTGAACAAGAGTGGTAAAAGTGGAATCCCTGTCTTGTGATAGTTAGGGAAACACTTTCAGTTTTCCATCATTATGATTTCAGCTGTGGGTGTGTTATATATGGCCTTTATTATGTTGAAGTAGTTCCCTCTATTCCCATTTTGCTCAGAGTTTTGTCATAAATGGGTGCTGGGTTTGTCAAATATTTTTTTCTGCATTTATTGATAGGACCATGTGATTTTTATCCTTCAGTTTGTTTATGTGATGTATCATGTTTATTAATTTGTGGATATTATACCAAGCTTACATCCCAGGAGTAAATACTGGGAATAAATCATGGTGTATGATCTTTTTAATGTATTGCTAAATTTCACTTGCTAACATTTTGTTAAGGATTTTTGCGTCAGCCTATAATTTTCTTTCTTTGTAGTATCTTTATCTGGTTTTGGAATCAGGTAATACTAAACATGTAAAATGAGCTTGAGAATTTTCCCTCTTAAATTTTTTGGAATAGTTGCAAAGGATAGGTTGCTTCTTCTTTGAATGTCTGATAAAATTCACCTTTTTTATTGGGAGTTTTTTTATTATTGCTTCAGTTTTATTAGTTGTTCTTAGTCTTTTCAGATTTTCTGTTTCTTCTTAATTTAGTTTTGGAAGACTATGTTTCTAGGAATCTGTCCATTTCTTTCAGATCCATCCAATTTGTTGGCATCTAGTTGTTCATAGTATTTTCTTAAAATCCTTTGTATTTCTGTAGTGTCAGATGTTATGTCTTCTCCTTCATTTCTGATTTTGTGTTTTTCTCTTATTTTTCTGATGAAAAATAAGTCTGGTTAAAGGTTAAACAATCTTTTTTATCTTTTCAAAAAAACAGTTATTTTTTTAAAATATGTTTTTATTGATTTCAGAGAGGAAGGGAGAGGGAGAAAGAGATAGAAACATCAGTGATGAGAGAGAATCATTGATCAGCTGGCTCCTGCACAGCCCCTACTGGGGATCAAGGCCACAACTCAGGCATGTGCCCTGACCAGGAATTGAACTGTGACCTCCTGGTTCATAGGTCAATGCTCAACCACTGAGCCATCCCAGCCAGGCAAGAAACCAGTTCTTGATTTTAATGGTTTTATATAGTTTTTTAGATTCTATTTTGTTTATTTCTGCTTTAATCATTATTATTTACTTCCTTTTACTCATTTTAGGATTTTTTGTTGTTCTTTTTCTAGTTCCTTTAGGTGTAAGGTTAGGTTGTTTATTTGATAATTTTCTGATTGCTTGATATAAGCCTGTATTGCTATGAATTTCCCTCTTTGGACTGCTTTTGCTGTGTCCCATAGATTTTTAGTTGTTTTGTTTTCACTTTTAATTATCTTAAGGTAGCTTTTGATTTTTTCCTTGATCTCATTGTTAACTCATTTATTGTTTAGTAACGTTATTTAATCTCCATGTGTTTGTAGGTTTTTAAGTTTTTTATTGTAATTGGTTTCTAATTTTATAACATTGTGTTCACATAAGATGCTTGATATGATTTCAATATTCTTAAATTTATTGAGACTTGTATTGTGTCCTAATATGTGATCTATCCTGGAAAATTTCCATGTGCACCTGATAAGAATCTGATCTGTATTCTGTTGCTTTTGGGTGAAATGCTCTGAAAATATTAATTAAATCCATCTGTTCTATCTATTTCCTTGTTGATTTTATGTCTGGAACATCTATCCATTGATGTCAATGGGGTGTTAAACTCCCATATTATGACTGTATTGCTGTCACTCTCTCCCTTTATGCCCACCAGTGCTTGCTGTATGGATTTAGGTGCTCCTGGGTTGGGTGTGTAAGGGTCTCAAGGGTTATACACTCTGCTGGGTCGCTCCCTTTATTATCATGCAGTGTCCTTCTTTGTCTCTTATATGGCCTTTGTTTTAAAGTCTATTTTGTCTGACATAAGTATTGCTACTCCAGCTTTTTTTGTAATTTCCATTGCCATGAAATATCTTTATTCATTCCTTTACCTTTAACGTGTGTTTTATTTTCATTCTGAGTTATATCTCTTATAGACAGCTTATATATGGGTCTTATTTTCATATCCATTAAGCTACCCTATAAATGGAGTATTTAATCCATTTATATTTATAGTCATTATTGGGAGATTCCAAGATGGTGGCAGATTAGGTTTAAGCTACACTGACTTTCTCTCAGAACCAAATTGGAATTACAACTAACATGTAGAAAAAAATCCTAAATAACCCACTGAATACTAGCTAGAGAGAAGCCTTATAACCTAGATATTAAAAAGAAGGCCACATTGAGACTGGTAGGAAGTGTGCATACACGAGATAGCAGGCCAGGCTCCCACAGGCAACAGCTGAAGTTTTAGAGGGATATCTCAGCTACAGAGGATCCCCCCCTTAAAAGTCTGGGGTCTAAATCCCAAATCAGGCTCCCCAGAACCAAGGGAGGTGCCCACAAAACATCTGGGTGTGAAAAATAGCAGGGTTTCTGGCCACCATAGAGAGACAGCTAGAAATACAGGCACCCTACTTAAAGGGTCAATGCGATAAATTTCATTTGTAGCCACTCACCTTGGGATCCAGCAGAGATAGGGAAGAGTGGACTATAGTTGTCTGAGGAGAGGCTGGGGTTGGTGGCTCTTGGAAGAGAGCTGAGAGGACAGTCACCTGAATCCCTGTGCTTAGTTATTCCCTCATACTGCAGAAGCCATTCTTCTCAGGCAGACCTTCCCATCCATGTAGCATTAGCTGGTGGGTGGGAAAGCAATAGCCCCACCCAGTGGAGCTTAGGCCCTTCTGAGGACTACAGCCCTCATGAGGCTCATTAAGTGACTGAGACTAACAGCCTGCATGCTGAGGAGGATTCCTGGGTGCTTTGAGTCTTTGACCTGCTCTTGGGCCTGGAGCTACTAAAAGCAGATCTTGTTGCACAGCTTGGTCCTTTCCACATGCACCCAGGCCCAGCAGAGGGAGCCACAAGCTGTGGATCTCTGATAACTCCAAACAGGATACTCAGGGCCAGTCACAAACAGCGTCTCACATTGACCTGAACCAGAGTCCCTCCATAAAGGCCCAGAACAAATAAACGCAGTAGTGAGGTTCAGACAACAACAGAGCAGAATCCAATAAACTTCACAAGCAGCATTTCCACAGGGAGATATTGGCAGGCACCAAAACCTGCTGAGGTGAATTCCTTTTCATGTGATCAGCACCTGCATGCTTGTTGGGGGTTGAGCCTCACTGTTAGCCAGCCTGAGGGTCAAGCCCACACATGAATGGGCAATAGCAATTAAGTCTTAATTACAATAGGAGGGCCAATACAGTGCACACAAGGGACATTCTTAGAGCACCCAATTTTGGTGATCAGGAAGATTGTGTCACTGGATCCTACAGGTCACCTACTACATAAGGCCACCCTATCAATATTGGGAGTCATAGCAGATATACCTAATACATAGAAACAAATACAAATAGGCATCCAAAATGAGGAAACAAAGAGACAGGAGCCAAATGAAGGAACAAGAAAATTCTCCAGAAAAAGAGCTAAAGGAAGTGGAAGAAAGTAATTTATCAGATATAGAATTCAGAGTAATGATTACAAGGATGCTCAACAGCATAGGAAAGAACACAGAAACCATAAAAAAGGACCAGTCAGAAATGAAGAATGGCATATCTGTAGTAAAGAAGACACTGGACGGAATTAAGTGCAGGGTGGATGAAGCAGAGGATCGAAAAAGTGATTTGGAAGACAAGGTTAAAAAAACAACCAATCAGAGCAGCAAAAAGAAAAAAGATTTTAAAAAATGTAAGGATAGATTAAGGGACCTTTGGGACAACATGAATCATAGCAACATCTGCATGATAGAGGTACCAGAAGGAAAAGATAGGGCAAGGGATCTAGAACTTATTTGAAGAAATAATGTCTGAGTACTTCTCTAACCTGTTGAAGGAAAAAGGCATACAAGTTCAGGAAGCACAGAGAGTCCCAAAAAAGATGGACCAAAGAGGCCCACACCAAGACACATCATAATTAAAATGGCAAAAGTTAAAGGTAAAACAAAAGTCTTAAAAACTGCCAGAGAAAGGCCGTCAGTTACCTACAAGGGTACTAACATAAGACTGTCACCTGTTCCTCAACAGAAACATTTCAGGCCAGAAGGAACTTCATGAAATGTTCAAATTGATGAAAAACCAAGACCTGCAACCAAGGCTATCATTTAAAATTGAATGATGCCAGGATGGTGTGGCTGAATGGTTGAGCATTGACTAATGAACCAGGAGGTCACGGTTCATTTCCCAGTCAGGGCACATGCCCAGGTTCCAGGCTTGATCCCCAGTAGGGGGTGTGCAGGAGACAACCGATCAATGTTTCTCTCTCATTGATTTTTTTACCTCTCTATCCCTCTCCCTTCCTCTCTTTCTAAAAATCAATAAAACATTTAAAATTGAATGAGAAATAAAGAGCTTCTCAGGCAAGAAAAAGGCTAAAGGAGTTCATTACCACCAAACCAGTATTACAAGAAATATTAAAGGGTCATCTTTAAGAAGAATAAGGGTAAAAAGGGGAACATAGTTAAAAGAAAAAATGGCAATAAATACATGCCTATTAATAATCACTTTAAATATATATGGCTGCAATGCTCTAATCAAAAGACACAGTATAGCTGAATGGATAAGAAAACAAAACTATATATATATTGTTTTCTTATCCATTCAGCTATATATATAGTCTACAAGAGACCCATCTCATGATAAAAGATAGAAACAAACTAAAAGTAAAGGAATAGGAAAGATATTTCATGCAGCTGGAGAGGGGGAAAAAAAGCTGGGGTAGCAATACTTTTTTCCAACAAGATACACTTCACAACCAAAGCTATAGGAAGAGACAAAGAAGGACACTACATAATGATAAAGTATAACCAAATAGAAAGGAAGAGACAAACAAGAACACTACATAATGATTAAGGTGTCAATTTAACAAGAAGAAATAACACTTGTAAACATTCATGTACCCAACATAGGAGCACATATATGTAAAGCAAATCTTGATGGATATAAAGGGAGAGATGTAAAGTTATAATATGGGATTTTAATACCCCAATGGCATCAATTGAAAGATCTTCCAGACAGAAAATGAATAAGGATATGATGGCCTTAAGTGACACACTAGATCAAATGGTTTTAATTTATATCTTCAGAGCATTCCAACCCAAGGTAGCAGAATACATTCTTTACAAGTGCACACGAAATTTTTTCTAGGATAGACTACAATTTAGGACACAAATCCAGTCTGAATAAATTTAAGAAGATTAAATCATAGCAAGCATTTTCACTGACCATAATAGTAGAAATCAATCATAAGAAGAAAAATGAAAAACAGACAAAGATAAGAATGCTAAATAACGTGCTACTATACAATTGTGCTACTATACCCGTGCTACTATACAATTCATGGGTTAACAATGAGATGAAGGAATAAATCAAAAGACACTTGAAATGAATGAAAATGAGAACACAACAACCCAAAATCTGAGGGACACAGGGAAAGCAGTCCTAAGAGGGCAATTCATAGTATTACAGGCCTATCTCAAAAAATAAAGAAAATCTCAATTAATAAATCTAACTTTACACTTAAGGAACTTAAAAATAAACAAACAAAGCCCAGAGTGAGTAGAAGAAATGAAATAATAAAGATCAGGAATAAATGAAATATTATCTAAAAAATACAGAATATCAATGAAACAAAGAGCTGGTCCTTTGAAAAGATAAACAAGGTTGACGAACCTTTAACCAGACTCATTAAGAAAAAAAAAAGGGAAAGGACTCAAATAAATAAAATCAGAAATGAAAGAGGAGGAATAATGACTGACATCAAAGAAATAGGAAGGATTTTAAGAAACTATTACAAACAACTACATACCAACAAATTGGACAATCTGGAAGAAATGGATAAATTTCTAGAGACTACACTCTTGCAAAACAATCAGGAAGAATCAGAGAATTGGAATTGACAGATTACAACTAGTGAAGTTAAAGCAGTAATCAAAAAATTCCCAACGAACAAAAGCCCTGGACTGGATAGCCTTAGAGGTGAATTTTATGAAACATTCAAAGAAGAACGAACATCTATCCTCAAACTATTACAAAAAATTTAAAAGGAGGAAAGATTTCCAAGTTCATTTTACAAGGACAGCATTATCCTAATTCCAAACCAGATAAAGACATGACAAAGAAAGAGAACCATGGGCCATTATCCCTGAGGAACATCGATGCTAAAATCCTCAACAAAATATTAGCAAACTGAACCCAGCAATACATTAAAAAGATCATACACCATGATCAAGTGGGATTTATTCTGGGGATGCAATGCTGGTACAATATCCACAAAACAATAAACAAATTGAAGGATAAAAACCATATGATCATATAAAGTGATATAGAAAAAGCATTTGATAAATCCATCACTCATATATATCTATACTAATAAAAGCCTAGGTGGCCCTCACATGCAAGTCGTCACAAGATGGCTGCCACAAGATGGCCGCGCGCACAGTGGAGGTTGGTCCCAGCGTCTCCGCCGCCTTGTGCAGAGGAGGTGGGTCCTGGTGGAGGAGGCAGGTCGTGGCAGGGGAGGGCAGTTGGGGGCAATCGAGCCAGCAGGGGGGGCAGTTGGTGGCAATCGGGCCGGCAGGGGAGGGCAGTTGGGGGAGATTAGGCCAGCAGGGGAGTGGTTAGGGGGTGATCAGGCTGGCAGGCACAAGCTGTTAGGGGCAATTAGGCAGGCAGGCAGGTGAGCAGTTAGGAGCCAGTGGTCCCAGATTGTGAGAGGGATGTCTGACTGCCGGTTTAGGCCGGATCGGGCCTAAACTGGCAGTCGGACATCCCCCGAGGGGTCCCAGATTAGAGATGGTGCAGGCCGGGCTGAGGGACACCCCCCTTCATGCACGAATTTTGTGCACTGGGCCTCTAATATATATATATATATATATATATATATATATATATATATATATATTAATAAAAGAGAAACATGGTAATTAGCGTACGACCGCTACCCTTCCCATTGGCTAATCAGCATATCCTTATGCAAATCAACTGCCAACTAAGATGGCGGTTAACTGCCAACAAAGATGGGGCTAATTTGCATACGGGAGGTGAAAGGGGAAGGACTGAAGAATGGTGATCGGCAACCCAGGCAGCAGGCAAGAGCTAGGGGGTGGGCAAAGGCCGCCTTTCCCCACCCCCCAGCTGGTGATCGCCATTGGAAAGCCGGGCAGCAAACCCGACCCCAGGGGCTGGGGTTGCGGGCTGGCCTGCGCAGAGCGATCCCCATGGCAATTGGAGGGCGGGAGGGCCCAGGCGCAGGCCAGGCAACCCACTGGGGCCGGGGTTGCCGGCTGGCCTGAGCCCAGGATCGCCATGGCATCGGAGGGCGGGAGGGCCCCGGCGCACACCCGACTGTGTGGTCTGAGTTTGCTGCTGCCTATAAACCGAGAAAAAGTTGTAAAATGAAGTACTAATCTCTAGGGTTTAGGTCAGACCAAGGAGTAGTGCCACTCAGCCAGAAGCTGGCTCATGGCTGGCCAGTGCGGAGGTGGTGGCAGGAGCCTCTCCCACCTCCATGGCAGCACTAAGAATGTCTAACTAACAGTTTAGGCCCGATCCCTTGGGGGCCTAAGCCTTTAGTCGGACGGCTGGCCTGAGCCCAGGATCGCCATGGCATCGGAGGGCGGGAGGGCCCCGGCGCACACCCGACTGTGTGGTCTGAGTTTGCTGCTGCCTATAAACCGAGAAAAAGTTGTAAAATGAAGTACTAATCTCTAGGGTTTAGGTCAGACCAAGGAGTAGTGCCACTCAGCCAGAAGCTGGCTCATGGCTGGCCAGTGCGGAGGTGGTGGCAGGAGCCTCTCCCACCTCCATGGCAGCACTAAGAATGTCTAACTAACAGTTTAGGCCCGATCCCTTGGGGGCCTAAGCCTTTAGTCGGACATCCCCCGAGGGCTCCCTGGCTACCAGAAGGATGTCTGAATGCAAACTTAAGCCTGATCCCCCGGGGAGTGGGCCTAAGTCAACAGGTGGACATCCCCCAAGGAGTCCTGGACTGCAAATGGGCGCAGGCCGGGCTGAGGGACGCACCCCCCCCCCCACCGAGTGCACAAATTTTGTGCACCGGGCCTCTAGTATATATATAAAAGCCAAGCGACTCGAACGGTGGAACAACCGGAACAAGTGGTCGCTATGACACCCACTGCAGCGGCCAACCAGCCCAATGGGGGCCTCGATTGGTTCCGCCAACCTCCTATGGCCCCTCCCCCAGGCCGGCCCAACCCAGGATCGGCCCCCCGCAACCCTGATCAGGGCCGGGGTCAGCCAGCCAACTGCCCACAGCCCCAACCCCAGCCGGCCCAGCCCTGATTGGCCCCCATTGGTGCGGGCTGGCCAGACCTCACCCATGCATGAATTTGTGCACCAGGCCTCTAGTTTATAATAAAACCTCTCAACAAAGTGGGAATAGAGGAAGCATACCTCAACATAATAAAGGCCATATACAACAAAACCTACAGCCAACATCATACCCAACGAGTAAAAACTACAAGCATTCCCCTTAAGATTGGGAAAAAGACAGAGATGTTTACTTTCACTACTCTTATTCAACATACTGGAAATCCTAACTGCATCAATCAGACAAGAAGATAAAAGGCATCCATATTGGAAAGGAAGAAGTAAATTGTCATTATTTCAACATGACATGCAACTTTTCATAGAGAACCCTAAGGATCCCATCAAAAAACTAATAGAACTGATAAATTAATTCAGTAAAGTAGCAGGATACAAAATAAATATCCAGAAATCATTGCATTTTTATACAGCTATAATGAACTATCAGAAAGGGAAACTAAAAACCAATACCATTCACAATTGCTTCAAAAAGAATAAAATACCTAATAATAAATTTAACTAATGATGTAAAATTATAAGACACTGAAGAAAGAAATTGAGGAAGATACAAATAAGTGGAAGCCTATACTGTGTACATGGATAGGAAGACTCAACATCATTAAAATGTCCATACTACTTAGAACAATCTGTACAGTTAAGATATTCCTTTCAAGATACCAATGAAGTATTTCACACAACTAGAACAAACGTTTCACAAATTTGTATGAAATCATAAAAGACCCCAAATAGCAACAGCGATCTTGAGAAAGAAAAACAAAGTTGGAGGAATCCCCCTACCTGATATCAAACTATCTACAAGAATATAGTAATCAAAGCAACATGGTACTGGCATAAAAACAGACATATAGATCAATGGAATGAAATACAAAGCCCAGAAATAAATCCATGTCTTTATAGTCAACTAGTATATATTTTTTAAATCTTTATTGTTGAGAGTATTACAGATGTCTCTCTTTTTCCTTACCATTTGTCCCCCTCCACCCAGTTCCCACCCCAGGCCTTTACCACCCTATTATCTGTGTCCATATGTAATGCATATATGCATATATGCATATAAGATCTTTGGTTAACCTCTTCTCATCCCCTTCCCCCACTTCCCTGTGAGATTTGTCAGTCTGTTCCATGTTTCTATGCCTCTGATTCTATTTTATTCACCAATTTATTTTGTTCATTAGATTTCTTCCTCGTTTATATTTATTTTTAGATTAAATTGTTGATAGATATGTATTTATTGCCATTTCATTGTTCATATTTTGTATCTTTTTCCCTTATTCATCCTCTTCTTAAAGAATACCCTTCAACATTTCATGTAATACCGGTTTGGTGGTGATGAACTCCTTGAGCTTTTTCTTGTCTGTAAAGCTCTTTATCTGACCTTCAGTTCTCAAAGATAGCTTTGCTGGGTAGAATAATCTTGGTTGTAGGTACTTACTATTCATCACTTTGAATATTTCCTGTCACTCCCTTCTGGCTTACAAAGTTTCTGTTGAGAAATCAGCTGACAGTTGTTAGGGAGCTCCCTTGTAGGTAACTAATTGCTTTTCTCTTGTTGCTTTTAAGATTCTCTCTTTGTTTTTAACCCTTGGCATTTTAATTTTGATGTGTCTTGGTGTAGGCCTCTTTAGGTTCCTCTTGTTTTGGACTCTCTGCACTTCCTGGACTTGTAAGTCTATTTCTTTCACTGGGTAGGAGAAGTTTTCTGTCATTATTTCTTCAAATATGTTTTCAATATCTTGCACTCTCTCTTCTTGTTCTGGCAGCCCCAGTATGAGAATGTTGGTATGTTTGCATTTGTCCCAGAGGCTCCTTAAACTATCTTCATATATTTTTATTCTTTTTTATTTTTGCTCTACTGATCGGGTGTTTTTTGCTTCCCCATATTTCAAATCATTGATTTGATTCTCAGAATCCTCTCCTATACTGTTGAATCCCTGTAAATTATTCTTTATTTCAGTTAGTATATGTTTAATTTCTGACTGGTCCTTTTCCATGTCTTTGACATTCTCACTAAGATCCTTGAAAGTCTCACTAACTTTCTTATAGCTCTCATGAGATCTTTGAGTAACCTTATAACTCTGGTTTTGAAGTCTGCATCTAGTAGTTTGCTTGCTTCCATTTCTTTCATTTGTGACATGTTCTATGTCTCCACATTTTGGCTGCTTCCCTGTGTTTGTTTCTATGTATTATGTAGAGCTGCAATATTTCCTGGAGTTGATATTTCCTGGCCTTGGGTAGTATGTGTCCTAAGACCCAATGGCTCAGCCTCCCCATTAAACTGAGATGGCCACTCCAGGTGGGCCCCTCTGTGGGCTGTGTGCACAGTCCTATTGTAGTTGAGCTTTGATTGCTGTGAGCACTACTAGAAGGAGCTGACCTCCAGGCCAATTGGCTGTGAGGACCAACTGCAACTATAGTGGGAGAACTGCTATGCAGAAAACACCTCTATGGAGCAGGACTTGCTTCAGGGGTCTTTGGTGCTCACTGAGTCTTCCCCTTGAGTATGTCACTTATGGATATGTAGAGTTGTAATCTGGTATGGTCTGAAGCTGTCCACCCTATACACTGGCTCCAGGGCCTCCAGGAAGGTGCAAAGTCAGCCACTGCCTGAGGCCACCAGATAGTAGCTACAGTGATATCTGCAGATGCCTGCTATTTGTACTGGTTTTGGAAGTGCCCAGGCAAGGCCCAGCTGTGAGAAGGCAGATTGGTGCTAGTGCCAGCTCTTCGGCCTTTTATTGTTAGGTTTGAGGCACACTGACACCAGCTGTAGCTTGTTTGAGAGATTTATCAAAGTCTGAAGCCTGAGCCAGGACAGGCCATTCATATGGAAAACCTGCTGCAAACAGCTTTGGTGGGGCTGCAAATTAGATGGGGCGGGGTCTCAAGGAATCACCAGGGCAGAGCAAACAGTGTGAACCATGCTGATGGAAACTCAGATATGGTTGCCAGTCAGCCCTGCGATAGGGGACATCCCAGCAGAGGAACAATGACCCCTTTGAGGACCCCAATCTGGGAGAAAGTCACCCCCATGTCCCTTCCCCAATGCCAGACAATCCAGTTCCTTCCCATATGTGTCTGGGTCCCCCAAAGCTGCCTGGTGCTAGAGCTCGGAAGGATCCAGTCTGACTAAGTTCATGTGCCAGCCCTTTAAGAAACACCTGGGACTCCTGCACCCTCCTTGTCACTCAGCCACAATCCCAGCTGGGTTTCACAGCCCGACATTATGGGGACTTCTCTTCCCAGCTCTGAAACCCTGGGTTGGGGGTTTGATGTGATGCTGGGACCTCTTGCTCCTCACAGGTGACCTCCACAGAGATGATCTCCCTCTTGATTAAAAGAACAGCACATGTAGGTGTCGGACCAGTTCATTCCTTGCCTCTGCTCCTCCTACCAGTCTCAATGTGCTTTCTTCTTCTCTATTTGTAGGACTTCCATTCAGCCAACTTTCAGGTGGTTCTGAATGATGGTTCTGTATTTTAGCTGTAATTCTGATGTGGTTGTGAGAGTCAGTGAGTATGGGTGTTTATCTAGGCCACCATCTTGGTTCTCCCTAGTCAATTAATATTTGACAAAGGACCAAAGCAATCTATAGATTCAATGCACTTCCCATTAAAATACCAACGGCATATTTCACAGACCTAGAACGAACTCTCCAAAAATTAATCTGGAATAAAAAAAGACCCTGAATAGCTGCAGTAATCCTGAGAAAGAACAAAGTAGGTGGGATCTCAATACCAGATATCAAGCTGTATTACAAAACCACTGTTCTCAAAACTGCCTGGTACTGGCACAAGAAAAGACATATAGATCAATGGAATAGAATAGAGAACCCAGAAATTGACCCAAACCACTATGCTCAATTAATATTTGACAAAGGATACAATGGAGTCAAGATAGTCTCTTTAATAAATGTTGTTGGGAAAATTGGACAGATACATGCAAAAAAAATGAAACTAGACCACCAACTTACACCATACATAAAAGTAAACTCAAAATGGAAAAGAACTTAAACATAAGACGGGAAATCATAAAAATACTAGAGGAATCCACAAGCAGCAAAATCTCAGACATATGCCAAAGCAATTTCTTCACCAATACATCTCCTAGGCCAATGGAAACTAAAGAGAAAATAAACAAATGGGACTACATCAAAATTAAAAGATTTTGCACAGCAAAAGAAACCATCAACAAAACAAGAAAGCCTACTGCATTGGAGAACATATTTGCCAATGTTATCACGGATTAGGGTTTAATCTCCAACATTTACAGGGAACTCATACAACTTAACAAAAGGAAGATAAACAACCCAATCAAAAAATGGGCAATGGACCTAAATAGATATTTTTCAAAAGAAGACATAAGGAAGGCCAAGAGACATATGAAAACATAATCAAAGTCACTAATCATCCAAGAGATGCAAATCAAAACGACAATGCGGTACCAACTCACACCTGTTAGAATGGCTATCATCAACAAATCAACAAACAAGTGCTGGCAAGGATGCAGAAAAAAAGAACACTTGTGCACTGCTGGAGGGAAAGCAGACTGGTACCGCCACTGTGTAGAACAGTATGGAGTTTCCTCAAAAAACTAAAAATGGAACTGCCTTTGACCCAGTGATCCCACTTCTAGGAATATATCACAAGGAATCAGAAACACGAATCAGAAAGGATATATGCACCCCTATGTTCATAGCAGCACAGTTTACAATAGCTAAGATTTGGAAACAGCCTAAGTGCCCATCAGCAGATGAGTGGATTAAAAAACTGTGGTACATCTACACAGTGGAATACTACGCTGAGGTAAAAAAGAAGGAATTCTTACCATTTGCAACAGACTGGTGAGCATTATGCTAAGGGAAATAAGCCAGTCAGAGAAAGATAAATATCACATGATCTCACTCACTTATGGAAAATAATGAACAACATAAACTAATGAACAAAAACAGATCCAGAGACCGAGAAGCATATTTCAGACTGTCAAACCTCAGAGGGAAGGTATGCTGGGGGCTAATTCCAGCAGATCATAAATGCAAGAAGTTCATCAAAAGGTTGGTGGACCTTGAGGCTGCAGCAGGGCTGAAGATACATATTATTGCCTGCTGGAATAGCTGAAAGCATTTCCCCAAACCTAAAAATCTGCATATATTATTGCATGCTACTGCTTCAGCCAAAGGCAGTTCCCCCGACCTGACAATGCCTACTGTGTACCAAACCTTACCTTTGATATGTATATCTGCTTTGCTTTAGGGCAATTTGTGTTAATAAAAAACTAGGGGTCCAGAGATTCTGAGAACTTGGTTACTGAAGCTAGGTCTCCTCTGGCTCCCCAAAATGCCTTCCAAATTTATATTTCATGTCTAGTCTCTTTATTAATTTACTCGCAGCCCTTTCTCCAGATTCCTGAACCCTTCTAGATGCTGAGATACACCCCGGCAAGGTAGGGGAGGGTGGGGGTAAGGGGGAGAGATCAACCAGAGGACTTGTATGCATGCATATGAGCCTAACCAATGGACACAGACAACAGGGGGGTGAGGGCATGAGTGGGGGGATAGGGGGCAATGGGGAGATAAGGACACATATGTAATACCATAATCAATAAAAAATAAAATGGTAAAAAAATATTTGACAAAGGAGGCAAAAACATACAGTGGCCTAAAAACAGTCTATTTAAAAAATGGTGATGGGAAAGTTGGACAGATACATGCAAAAAACAATGAAATTAGAACACCTTCTTATACTGCACACAGAATAACCTCATAATGGATTAAAGACTTAAATGTACGACTTGAAACCATAAAAATCCAGAAGAAAACGTAGGCAGTAAAATCTCATACATTTCTCAAAGCAATGTATTTTTCCGATATTTCTCCTGGGGCAAGGGAAACAAAGGAAAAATAAACAATGGGACTACATCAAACTAAAGAGTTTTTACTCAGCAAAGGAAACCATCAACAAAGTGAAAAGACAGTCCACTGAATGGGAGAACATATTCACCAAAGATTCATCTGATAAGAGGCAGATACTGTACCAGTTTCTGATCCGGCTGGTACCCTCAGCACCAATATGTTCCTTGAGATGCCCAGAGGGTCAGTGCATATTTACTGAATAAATAAATGAGAGGGTTTTATTAATAGCAAAAAACAAATAAACAAACAAAAACTTTATTTTGTCCACTGTTACTTTCTGTTTTTCAAACCATGCCAACTTACCACTTCTTTCTTGGAAGTTTTTCATTTTTACTCAGATTCCTTAGATCCATCACCAGCCTCCTCCCCTTTTCCTCTTCCCCATACATAACCCTCCATGTCTGGGGCTGGAGAACTGCCTGAAACTAGGTAGCTGACTGAGACTGAGGAGAACCAGAATGGTACATGTACTGGGGTGGATGCCAGTACAATGTGGTTATTTGATGGATGGACAAGATCCTGCTGGAGCCACATGGTTTGGCTACTCATATTAAAATTATCTTCTCAGCCTTGTGCAGCCTATATTTTTCCATCCCCTGACGGCCCGTACAAGCACTTTCTCCCTTAGCTCCAAGATGAACCACATTTTCCCAAATCTCCCACATTCCCCGCCCCTCCCAGAGCCTTGTTGGGCAGCCCCATATGATTGGCATGGTCAAATTCAAATTTCATTACTCTATTGCCTTTTCTAACTTGAGTTTTAAACCAGGACATGGTGAGCTATGGAACAGGAAAATGAATTGACTTTTTTATTTCAAGGTCGCCATAGTTATAAAACTTTCTCTTTTGCTCTCCTTCTGGAAAATTTTCAGTCTGGAAATGTCAATGAGTCACATCAATTGTCAAGTGCATGACAGAGATTACCCTAAATTTAAAGGCTACTATGGAAGATCTGAGATTGACTGCAAGCACCTTGATAGAAAGAAAAACTATATTAAAAGAAATCCTGAATGTGGCTGACAATCACAAATAAAAATTTCACAGTCTCCACGCACATCCTTACCCAACATCTATCTGGGACAGGTTAGTAGATGAGCTTCTGAAAGCTAGAATGACAGGTTCTTGTTCAGAGACACTTGGCTGCCAGTTTGGTTTCATGACAGCAATAAAGAACTTACAGCAGCAGAATCAATGCTCAAAGAAAAAAACCTTCCAGCAAAATTTCAAACACCAAAAGTTAATTCTGGAAACTGTTTTATGCATGCCTAACTACAAACACCCAGTTTACAGTTGTGACGATACCACCTATACCTTCCAGAGGGCTCACACAGCAGCTCTTCCTGTGTGCATGTGTGTGTATACTATATGCAAGGGCAGGATGAAACAGAACCTATGCATTTCTATGTCCACCCAGATAGATTGCTCTCATACCTGTGGACAGGTAAGCACATCCCATTACTTAGAAGGCAAATGACCTGAGGTTGTGTTATATGTAACAGGTAGACAGTAAATATTTGTTACTTAAAACTGAAGTGGTTTGCTCTCTCTAGGTTCTACTGGTCCCTCCTGTATGCAAGTATCTTACTTTCAGAAAGTTACCTCTGCCAGATATATAAAGATGCAACATCGGAGTCATTTTCACAGGCTTTTTCAGACTGCACTTTTTGTTTTTTAATTGAAAAAAGTAACACAGTGCAATCTGTGAGTGTAACTATGGAATTTAAACTAATATATAGGACCTTAGGTATTTTCCTTCCTCTCAACCCCATGACTTAGTGGTCAAGGTCCACCTGTGGCCTGTGCATTTCCCAGTTGAATCAGACATTGAAGCAGTCCAGGCCATGAGAGGTGTCTTCTCACATTAGAAGGTGCTCAGGTTATGCACAGAATGTTCTACTTGGCATCTCCTGCAGAATGATTGTGCATCTTCTGTTCATAAAAGGGCCTACAGAAGCATCTCAGAAATAAACCCACAGCATCCCTCAAAGGCCAGTCAACACGAGGCTGGATGCCAGAATTGACGCACTGGGAGGTGATCCAAGTGCCTATATGGGCTTTTCCCTGACAACTTGCAGCTGTGTCTACCCTCAGCCATGCCTCTGGGGAGCTCTTCTGGGTATTCTTTGATGCCTCTATAAAGAGCGTTCTTAGGGTTGAAGTTAATTTGCAAGCTCTATTCACACTCTCAGAGAACAGCTTACTGGTTTCTCTCTTGCTGCCTCCATGCTGGCCAGATATTTGCTTGCTGATGTTGCAGCACAGAATTTGCCTTCCTTGACTTATTTCTGGAGCATTCTGTGAAGACCTGCTGCCTTTGGCCCCAGAGTGTTACGGCCAAAGGTGATCCTGAGTGGGGGGGTGAAAGGATTGAGAAAAGACAGACAAGAGAATGAAAGCTGGGTCTCGGTGGGACGCTGCTCCCTGATGAGGAGACAGCAGCGCCAGCGCCCACAAGCCGTGTCTTTATTTTATAGCAGATGCCATGAGGCAAAGTAGGGGCGTGATCAAGTTGTTTACAGGATTCTCGTGAGTTTCAACCCTACTCAACTACATGCACCTGAACTCTAGCACAAGGCACGTGGGGCCACGTGTTTGGACCATAGGTTCAAGCTTACAACCACAGCCGTTGGCTATGACTGTGCTGGGAGGGCCCTGCCCTCCAGCTGGGACTTGCACGTGGCAATGAGAGGACCCTGTCCTTTCATTAGTCCGAGGCTTGAACCTGGCCAAAACACTGTAGCCACGCCCCATACCAGAGAATATCAACTGTGGCCTCAAGGAGCTCACCACACACTCAGGAAACCAGACACAAATGATAATGTTGCCATTAAGTCCAATTTTGCCTTTGATCTTCTAGTGTTTTCATATGACGTAAATCAGTGCACTGTTGAGAGAGACAATGGCTTCTCATATAGTCACCACAGGACCCTGGTGATCCAGTATCAAATTAGAAATAAATGGAGACCTGGATATGCTTCAGGATGCAATTTCTCTCCCCCCCCAACCCCCCTCCCCCCCACACACACCTCAGCAGATGCAACTGGCCAGACTCAATGTAGGAAGAAAAAACCATGGTCATGGTCCACGGGGTAGGCAGTCTGGAGGGGATCTAAATGGACAGCGTAGAAATCCTGGGTCCTGTGCTCACCAGAGAAAAATAAAATGGAAAATTTGAAAGGACCTATTGTCATAGTGAGAGCTTGAACATTGATTGCTAATATACGAAGCACAAACCTTAGTGGAAACAAAGCTGTTCTACATGAGTTTTCTACACTTTCTCATTAAAATTTCACCCTCTTGACTCCACTCTCCTGAAGAAGTCTATATAGTAATTACCCTCATTTCAAAGCAAAGGAACTTAGAATTCAGGCTAGTTAGTGCTATAAAAATTCATATGTTGAAATTTACCCCCAACATGATGTATAAGGAGGCAGGGTCTTCCAGCTGTGCTTAGAACATGAGGGTAAAGTCTTCATGAAATGGATTAGTGTCCTTATAAAATAGACACTGAGATCTCCCTCACTCCCTTGTACATGTGACGATACAGAGAAAAGACTGCCATCTAGGAACCAGGAAGTGGGCCTTCACGAGACACCAAATGTGCCCACATCTTGATCTTGGACTTCCAGCTCCAGATCTGTGAGAAATACATGTTTGCTGTTTTTAAGCCACCAAGACAATGGCATTTTTGTAATTTAACTGCATCACACATTTTATAAGTGGCAGTATAGGAATTTGATCCAAGGCAGTGAAATTCCAGAGGCAGCTGCAGGGTTGGCAAGGCAATTCCTTGGCCTTTCTTTGTCATTGAACAACCAGTTAAACTCCATTGATAGCCATTTTCCTATTTAACAGTAATTTGTTGGTGTAAATACATTTTTTAAAGTCTCAGGGTGCTTGAGATAAAGGATGTGGCCTATTATTTTTGTTTTTCTTCAATGCAAATTGTTAATAGAGCTAGTGTTTAAGGTTCAGCCAACAGCCTCAGAAAAACAAGAGCAGAGTTAATCTTGTTTTTAACATACTTGGGCCTTGGGAATATCGTTTACCCTGCTTGTGTGTATGATTCAATGTATTATACATTCATGTTAAATCACAGCATCATGTTTTATAAAAACAAGAAGCCCGTTGGCCTTAAAATGAAAATTATTTTAAACACTTCAGAGACACAAAGAAAATAAGCATTTTCTAGAATTATCATCTATTCTGTGGTGTGTGTATATATATTTTTAAAACCAGGAGGAAAGTGCAGGCCAACACCTGGGTTCTGCGAAGCAGAGCCGGCTCCTCACCACCTCCTCTATCCTATCCCTTCCCTGTGATAGACTGGGGCTAAGCTAGGCACCAGGGCCAGTGCAGGTCCCCTCCCCACCCTCAACAGAAGTGATGGCTAGACATCCTCCAGGAAGGAAATTGAGATCAGCAAAATTTAACCCAAAAAGATCTTTTTAATGGGTTCTTTACAGACACCAAGGTCATTTGATATTAAAAATTAAAAAAAAATTAAAGACAACAAATTTAGAGAATTTTATTGTGTACAGAATATATATATATATGATGAATTTCTTTAAGTTTTACTCGGGATCACAAAATATATTTTGGGGCAAGACTCTGTGCCATGTGGAGGCATCTTGCCTGACATGGCACCTGAAGTAGAGGACTCTCTACTGTCCCTGTTGACAGGGTCCCAGGAGTTCTCAGTGCCCAGTGAGATGGTCATCTTTGGGACACACTTGGAGATGGGCTGTGCACCATCTGTTCTATCCAGTACACACAAGTTCCAGGGACATTGTCTCCTAGACAAGTAACCTGTGCATAAATCCAGAGCTATGGCATGGGTAGCCAGCAAAAAAAGACAAATGCTTTTTCCACTGGGCCCCAGTCATGGGGATCAGAGAGAGCATCAGGCATCATGTCTGTAAGACCTCCAGACATATCAAACATGCACTCACTTTCAACAAGTCTGCTGCCAGCTTCTTGCCAAGACTCCAGAGCTCATTCTGAGAATGGTATTTGACACTGAAGCTCCTAGGAGAACACCGAGTTTGCTTCTGAAAATCTTGAGAGACAGAGATGCAGGAAAAAGAACGTTGTCTTAAATAGAAAGTCCCTCAGGGTTTATACAACATGAGAACCTCTATCACTGGGAAGTGTTGACTTGCCCAGCAAAGAGAGCCACATCCTAGAAAAGCCTTCGGGTAACCTGCTGATGTTGACATGATGACAATAGTCTTTCCACAGCTACTCTCAAAATCAAACACCAGCCATTTTTGTCTGTGTGGGATGGGGTGAGTTTTAGATTACTTGGGAACAGGAATGGAGAAAATAATCCTTATGTGAAAAATGAAGAATAAAGAGGATGATGTTATTCGGGCTATTGCAACAGGGAGAAGATTCATTAATATGAAACATGGGGATTTTATGAAGGTGACTGAATAAAAGGGTCATGGCAAGTCTTATGGGAGTCACATAGTAAAGGTAGAGGTGGGTCTCATCTGAGAATATGAGAGAGCAGGGTGGTCTTCTGAGATTAGCCATTGCTGGGGGGATTTGATAACCATGGCTGTTTTCTCCAGAGCACAAGGCTCAGGTAAGTTCAACATTGTCACCTACCTACAGGTCTCTGAGAGTTATGAAGTCGATAACTCTCATGAATGTGCCTGGTATGGAATACATGCCCCAAGATACCAATAGCTGGCCCAGAGCTGGGCACCAGCCCCAGCAGCAGCCAACAAATAGGCTGGAATTAGCCTATGTGGGTCCTAAATGAAAGTTCTGTTCACACAGGGCACAATACACAACAGGCCCAACCAGAATCTTCCTTCTCTAGGAAGTTAACCTGGAGATGGAATGGGAGGATGCAGGCCACCCAAATGGGACACAGCTTCTGAAAAGCCACATGGACGAAGGCCTGAGGCAGCAGGGGCATGCAATGTCTACAGGAAGCTCTCAGGAAGCAGTAGCTAAGGCAGAAGGAGGTGGTGGCAGCAGGAGCAGCAGCACAAGCAGAGAAAAGACATAATATTTGAGTCACCACATGGCAGAGAACCCGCCAAGTCCATCAGCTAAAGGCAGAAACACCCAGGTGCTTGTCTGACACTTCCAGTGATATTCTAAGATATGTCCTTTAGAGCTTCCCCTTCCCCTGAAAAATCTGGTTTGAAAATCAACATAGTGTGTGTAATTCTATTATTATTAATATTAAATACTTTTTATAACTTTTTGAATATACACATAAGCAGAAAAATTAAAAATCATCCCTTTGGTTCCACTATAAGGCTTTATTTTTCTGTATTTACCTGGGCATATTTAATCTATCATCTATTTTAGTCCCTCTGTCAGAATTTAAAAATAAAATTAGCCCATGATAAAATAAGAAAAATGTAGTAAATTTTTCTTAATGCAAATGAAGTGTATTTAAAAGGCTGTTATTTACAAATTAGAGGCCTTAGCTTTCTAAATATTTTAATGTTGAAATTGTGTTTCTTTTATAAAAGAAACAGCTATTATAGGTCAGAGGGGCACTATTTGTTGATCGGATTTGGGTTTGGGCTTGTTTTATTTTAATTTTTATATTTCTAATATTCTTTTTCTATAGCAAAATTAAAAATTGACAAATATGTTACTATTCTAATATTTTGGGGAATTTTATTGCTGTATGGAATCCCAAGTCTGAGAACTACTTTCCTGGACTACTACATGGAAATTGAGGACACCCTCAAGTGCTCTCAATAACAGTGTGACAATTACAAAGAGAGCTCTGAATTCCCACTCCTAAATGTATATTCACATACATTCAAATTGGCTTATGCTGTAGCTCAAGGATTTGGGGAAGCAAAATCACTGCATTAAATGTAAAATATTATTTTATTTATTAGGTGTTGATGACATCACCATCCATGTGCACACCGTGACACTTCATTGTTTAAAGAGGTCGCTTTACCACTTTGGAAAAGAAGGTATATTTCTCATGAGGTAGAATAAATGGCAGCCACAGTTTCACCTAGAGGGAAAAAATTCAAGCTCAAAATATCCAGGCCTTCTTACTATATCCAAAGTTTATAACTGAAAAGAAAAGAAAATTACTGAACATCACATACCAACAGGCACTGACATCCAGCTGAGAGAGAGAAAGAGAGACATAGATATCCAGGCCGATGGGCCATCATCAATCTTTTTGAAACCCTTTCTGAGCTTCAAAAGCCCATAATTTTTTCAATTATCCATTAAAATCACTGCAGCCATCCACTATTGTTTCTTCTCCTGGAAAGGTTTGTAATAGATGAGGAAAGAAAGGGGAGATGAAAGGAGGCCTGGAGGTTAGAGTTGGAAATTACTATTAAAGGCTTAACAACAGTTCTAACAAATTACCCTTCCAGAGAGTGTGATTGCCCCAGGGTGCTGTGAATGGAACACTCCTACCCCAGTTCTCCCAGGGCTATAACTACTCAACTATGCCATTCCTCCAGACCAGAACCTTCTAAATAAGCAGCAGATGCAATTCCATAAATTATTTTACAGCTATTCTATTTTTTCCACCCAAAGAAACACAGGCTTGAATTCAAATCCTCTCTTAACTTGTTTGAGCCTTAGTGAAAATAGAAAAATGCTTGTCCTGCCCACCTCAAGCATAGCATGAGGCTCACATGTAGGCCTGTGCCTGGAGGAAGTTTGTATCAACAAACCTGTTATTAGCACTACAAACACAGACCAGAAGTAGTAATCAAATACTGACCAGTGGCCGAAACCGGTTTGGCTCAGTGGATAGAGCGTCGGCCTGTGGACTAAAGGGTCCCAGGTTCGATTCCGGTCAAGGGCATGTACCTGGGTTGCGGGCACATCCCCGGTGGGAGATGTGCAGGAGGTGGCTGATCGATGTTTCTCTCTCATCGATGTTTCTAACTCTCTATCTCTCTCCCTTCCTCTCTGTAAAAAATCAATAAAATATATTTTAAAAAAAATACTGACCAGTGAACTGTGTATCAACCATGAAACCAGCCAAAGTTTATAACAGAGCTGGACAAATCAGCCGAAACAGAAGCAACTATTTTAATATAAGACAATGCAATTAAATGTTAAGTAGATATAACAGATGCTAAAAGCAAAGACATTGGTGGTGTAAGAACATTTATTGATTCGTCAGTCACTCATTGAGTTCCAACAAAGGTGCTGGCCCTGGAATATGGCTGCAAAAAGAGGCAGTGTATGCCTTCCAGGAGCCCGGGAAGAAGCAGGGCCATAGTGTGGGTAAACACAGTGCTCCAGGCATCTCCCAGCAATGAGTTTTAAAGGAGTAACTAATCACCAGGTGGGAAAGTGGCAGAAGGTAAATGCCCACAGAGACCTTACCTGATGCCCACCCTGGTGCAGATAAAGTGGAGGAGCCAAAACCTGCCTGCCTGTCTGGGGAGCAGGCTGGGAGAAGCAGGGAGGCCTTCTCAGGGTTGAAGTCCATCCTGGGCTGTAGGGTGAGGCAGATCACCTAAAACTTTAGGTATCTTAACTTACCTAGGTGTCCTAGCAGGTTCCATATTAATTCTACCACAAGCAGAGTAGGGAACCTTTTTCCCACACTTGTCCAGTGCCCACTGCATGTCAAGGATACATAAATGACTAAGTGCCAGCCACTCTCTCCCTGTGCTCTTTTCAGAATGTGATAAAAGAAAACCAGAAAGTTTCTGATAATTCTGTCCTTTATGCTAAACAAAGTCCTGAGAAAACCAGAGTCAGGAACGGAATGGGGTTGAGGCTTCGGGGGTGACTAGCATCACAGGCCTAGATCAGACCCTGGGAAGGGGGCTCATGCTCTTCCTTTGGATGGACAACAACAGTAAAGATTCTGATTCAATGTGAGAAGGAAAGGCCCTGGCCTGCCTCCCCCTGGCCCAGCCTCATGAGTAAAGGATGACTCAGAGAGGAGACCAGCGCTCATGTGGCTGTCGGCTCTGTGCTCTGCAGGCTGAATGTCACACACACCTTGTCCTCTTATCCTCATGATAACACCATGGCTGCACCTAATGATTTACCTAATTTACCAAACACACAAGTAAGGCTTGGATTGTGAAAGGCTTGTCCAAGTCCCCTTTGCCAGTTAGCAGCAGCCACAAGGCACAGCCAGGTGAGACTGGCTCTGAAACTCATGTCAAGAGCCACATCTTTTATGGGCCCTTCACACTTGTGTGAGGGCTGAAAGGGCAAGTGCACTGATTAGAAAAGAGCCCCACCCTCAGGAACGCACCCAGGCAACCCTGACTAAGAATTGGCCGATGTGCTGCAGACATAGAGGTCTCACCTGCACAGGTGATCTCATTTTCCTCTTTACCATCAATTCTTACTCTGGCTGCAGATCTCTCAGCTACCGTAGTGATTTGCTGGTCTTCTTCAGATCCCTCCACAGTATTAAACTGTAAAAGTCACCTGAAATCAAGTAAGATAACTCTTGAGAACCTTGCAGGAGGCAGAAGACTGAAAGCCATAAGTCCTTCTGCATGGCCTGTTTGCAGTTACCCCCATCATAAAATTGTGAATGTTGGGGAAACATATATTGCCTCAGCAGGCCCTGCATGTGTCATAGGCATAGCCACCTACAAAGGACAAGGGCCATATCCTTCAGATTCTGTGATCACCACCTTCAATCCTTCCCGTCAACTTGATGTCAGAGGAGTTAGTTTCAAGACTGCCCACCCTCACTGAATTCCTGGGCAAAGAAAGCTATGAATTATCAGTGGCCTTATTCTGATTAAGTAGTTTCCCGCACCAAAGCTAGCTGCCCTGAGGAAAGTTTGTTCTGCCCAAGCTTTAGGTCTCCATAACCACCTAGGGAGCAAGAACAAGCACCGTGCCCATCTTTACTAAGGTGAGAGCAGAAGTGTGGTGCCACTCCCCAATCTTGCCAAGTGTTGCACAGTTAATCGCTGGCTGTGCAGGAGTTTGAACCCCTACTACCAGTATTCACAACAGTGCTAACAATAGAGTGGTCTGAGTTCCAGGTCCTTTCTTATGCCAATGTGGCCTCCTTAACACTGTTTCTTCTTCTGGGTAGTGACAACATTGGAATAAAGCACTGGGGAAGCATCTTGCCTGGCCAAGATTCTTGAACATGAGGACAGAGGACCTCTGTCCCAGGAACTTTTCTTTCTGGGCACTGACATCTGAAGCTCTGATCCTGGCTTTAGTCCTATTGGGCAAAGGTTGGGCTCCTGCCCAAGCACTGATTTGTATTCTATTAGCTTCTACTTTTTCGGTTGGATCTTATTTAATTGTTGTCATTTCATGTGTTCACCTCAAGGCCCTGGGTCACCTGTGTACTTTAAACACATTAGGCATAAAGCCTAATAATTCCATCTTTCTACACAGTGAAAAGTCAGCTACTTATAATGGAACTTTGATGTGTCCATCTCAAACCCTCTGAAGAGCATCTTTTGGGGGGAAACACTCCAATACAACAGTTTTAGTTTCAGGACTTAGGGCAGAAGGAAGGAAGAAAAAAAGAAAAAGAGAAAGGACAGGGGGAGAGAGAGAGAGAGAGAGAGAGAGAGAGAGAGGTGGATTATGTTCTTTTTCTTCCTAAGTCATTATTGCAACTGCACAGAAATGGTGTGTAGTCTCTGTGGCTACATCTTCTTGTCTTTCATGAGAAGATGGAAATCCAGGTTATCCTGTGACACTTCCCCATGTCCAAATGTTAATGTATTTTTCACATTTGAACCACTGCACTGGCCAACATTATCCAGGCAAAAAATAAAAGTGTAGAGATTTAGCCCAAGAGGTTTCTTTCACATGAGCTTTCCATCTACAGTTTGTCTTCCCACAATCCCTACTGTCCCCAGCTCTGAGGCCAAGTGTCAGTTGCCACACATGCTCTAAAATGTAGCCCATTTAAATATATGTGTATATATTTTGTATATTATGAGACAATGCCATTATTTATCATTTATCATGTTTATTTACCAAGAGTAATATATGGAGGATACCATTAAAAACTTACTGGGGAGAGAGGAAGATGGCTGCCGACGGGAAGGCAGACTGCAAGATAGTGTGAGAAGGAGAGAACGAAAGGAGAGCGTGTAGATGTACAGGGAGTGTATATTTGTGGGTGAGGGACAGCTATACTCCAAGGGATTGTTGGGGACTGCCGGACCGGGCTCCCCTGACCAGGGCAGCCTCCACTGCTGCTGAAATCTCTCCCGGAGTGACCAGCTCTGCCGTGGAGACCACGCCATCTTGAAGGGGAGAGTGGCTGTTATCAGAAGCCTATACAGCCCGGGTCTCTACAACCACAACACCCAGCAACCAGCTGCGAACCCAGGAACACCGGATCTCAAGCAGCGCAAATACAAACCGCGAATGGGATCTAGAGGTTCGGGGAAGTCTGTGCCCCACAAAACCCACGGCCGTTGGGGGCTAGCGTGATCCGTGAATGTGGAAGGGGATCCGTGAATGTGGAAGGGGATCCGTGAATGTGGAAGGGGATCCGCAGTGCTGCTGGCAGAAGTGAACTCTAAAAATAAACCCATAGTAAGACTGGGCGCAAAAAGGCACCCTGAAATTTTACCAGTAAACCAGCTGCTTAGTGCAGGGGGAAAAAACCACGCAGTGCCAGAGGGTGAAAGTCGCGAGTTCGCGCACTTTGGCTCTTTTTTTTCTCTTTAAATCCTTGCTTTTGATTACTAAGCCCAGTACATAGGATCACCCAATTGGGGACACTCTAAGAGACTGCAGGGGAAAGTTGTTTCTGTGGAACCTGGGGACCAGAGCTGGGAGAACCAGCTCTGGGGCAGTCCATTCTCCCAAACCAATATTAAATGTGACAGGAAAAACAAAAACTAAATACTGGCTAGAGAGGACTTATAGCCCTGGAGGTCAATCCAGAAACATTGCCACCCAGGGGTTGAATCACAAATTGACCCTTGTGTAAACACAAATAAAGGAGTCTATGAAAAAAGGAAATACTGCCTTCTTGAAAATCAGGACTATGGCTTACAATACAGAGGAGCAGTGGAATACAGGGAACTTCAATACTGTCCTGACTACCTACAGGAAACAGGCGTGACAAATAGAACAGTAGAGGAAGTGAATGACTTTCACTACTGCACATTTTCTTTTTTCTTTTTTCCTCACTTGATTTTACCTTTTTAATTAATATATTTTTGTTTTTAATCAGTATTATTACTACTACTATTTTACCTTTTTCTAAAAAAAAGTATAATTTTATTTTGGAATTAGTGTTCTACATTCTATTTTCATTTTTCCTTTGGCATCATTTTACACTATCTCAACTTTACCTTTATGCCAACACTCTCTTCCTCACTTTTCCCATTTTTTTGTTCTGTTTCTCTTACCCTATTCCTGCTTTAGATTTTACCTATTCCTTCTTTTCATCCCCTGTTAAAAATATCATCCTACTTATATATCTAATTTCCAATCGCCTGCTCTAAGTCCATACACAACTCTCTCTTCTCTTTCTTCACTATCCAAATTTTTTTCTTTTTTCTCTCTCCCCCCCTTTTTTTTGCTGTTGTTGTTATTGTGTACTTGTTTTGTTATGGGTTTTTGTGTTTTATTTTGTGTTGTTTTTCTTGCTTCCTCTCTGTCCTATTGTTGTTTGCTTGATTGTTGATTAGATTGGGGGTTTTTTGTGCTTGTTTGTGAGATTGTTTCTCTTTTTTTGTTGTTTTTGTTTCTGTTTACTTTTTGCTTGTTTTTCCTCTCCTCACTTGTTATTAGTTGTCCTTTGTTTTTTGTTTTTTAAATATATATTTTATTGATTTTTTACAGCGAGGAAGGGAGAGGGATAGAGAGTTAGAAACATTGATGAGAGAGAAGTATCGATCAGCTGCCTCCTGCACACCCCCTACTGGGGATGTGCCTGCAACCAAGGTACATGCCCTTGACCGGAATCGAACCTGGGACGTTTCAGTCCACAGGCCGAAGCTCTATCCAGTGAGCCAAACCGACTAGGGCATTAGTTGTTCTTTGTAGTTTGCATTCATCTCTGGGTGTTTGTTGTTTGCATTTTTTGGGATTAGTGGTTGTTCATTGGAGTATTCTCCCAATATAAATAGTTCCCCCCATTCTTTTTTACTCTCTTTCTTTTCTCTCTTACTTTTTTCCTTTTCTCAATATCTTTTTTGCACTCCTTTCTTTTTTCTTATCTCCTAATTCTCTTTTCTCTGGTGGTCACCTTTATTTGGGGTTATTAGTCTCGTGAATACATTTGTGTTCAGTGCCTTGTGCGTTGTGCCTTGTTGTATTGTATTTTGTGCCTTTAAATCAACACAGGAGAGAGAGCGCTACAAAACCAGACACCAGGAGAACAGAGATCATGGGTAGACAAAGAAACAGCCTGCATATGAAAGAAAAGGAGGCATCACCAGAAAAAGAAGTAATATGTCAGAGAAAGAATTCAGAGAAATGGTCATTAGGTCGCTGAAAAGAATGGAAGACAAATTCAACCATATGTGTAAAAACCAAGAGTAAATGAGGAAGACCCAAGAAGAAATGAAAAATGACATTGCTGCTATAAGGAACTCAATAGAAATCATCAACAGTAGACTAGAAAAAGCAGAGGACCGCATCTGTGAGCTAGAAGACAAGGTAGGAAAAAATACCCAAGCAGAGCAGCAACTGAAAAAAAAGAATATATTAAAAAACGGGAGGAGAGCCTAAGGGAACTTTGGGACAACATGAAACGAAACAACATCCACATAATAGGGGTAACTAGAAGGAGAGGAAACTGAGCAAGGAATAAAAAACCTGTTTGAAGGAATAATGACAGAATAAAAATGTTGACAAACAAGTACCTATCAATAATAACTTTGAATGTAAATGGATTAGATGCCCTAATTAAAAGACATAGGGTAGCTGAGTGGATAAGAAAACATGACCCACATATCTGCTGTCTACAGGAAACCCACCTTAGAAAAAAGGACTCACGCAGACAGATGGTGAAGGGATGGAAAAAGGTTGTTCAGGCGAATGGAAATGAAAAAAAAAAAAAAGCTGGGGTAGTGATACTTATATCTGACAAATTAGATCTCAAAGTGAAGGACCTAACAAGGGATAAGGAAGGCCACTTCATAATAATAAAGGGAACAATCCAACAAGAAGAAATAACTCTGGTAACCATATATGCACCCAATACAGGAGCACCCAAATACATTTAAAAAAAACTTCTGGAGGATATCAAGGGAGAGATTGACAGCAATACAGTCATAGTAGGGGACTTTAATACCCTACTATCACCATTGGACAAATCCTCTAAACAAAAATTCAGCAAAGAAACATCAATCCTACATGACTCGCTACATCAGATGGAATTAATTGACATCTTCAGAACATTTCACCCCAAAGCCACAGGATATACATTCTTCTGAAGTGTACACAGGTCATTTTCAAAATTAGACCACATATTGGGACACAGACAAAGTCTCTTCAAATTCAAGAAGATGGAAATCATATCAAGCATCTTCTCAGATCACAATGGCATAAAACTAGAAATCAACTACAATAAAAACAATAAAAAAATCAAACACCTGTAGGCTAAATAGCATGCTATTAAACAATGACTGGGTTACCAGAGAGATCAAAGAAGAAATAAAAAGCATCATGGCAATAAACGACAATGAAAACACCACAATCCAAAATCTATGGGACACAGTGAAAGCAGTCTTGAGAGGGAAGTTCATAGCTCTACAAGCCTACCACAAAAAAAACAAGAAACAATGGTAATAAATTACCTAACCCTACATCTCAAAGAGTTAGAAAGAGAGCAATAAGAAAAGCCCAGCGTAAGCAGAAGGAAGGAAATAATAAAGATCAGAGCAGAGAAAAACATAATAGAGCCAAAAAAACAACAATACAAAAGATCAATAAAACCAAGAGCTGGTTCTTTGAAAGGATAAGCAAGATTGATGAACCTCTAGCCAGGCTCACCAAGAAGCAAAGAGAGAGGACCCAAATAAACAAAATCAGAAATGAAAGAGGTGAAATAACAACCAATCCCACAGAAATGAAAAAATACTATGAACAACTCTATTCCAACAAAAAGGACAACCTAAACTAAATGGACATATTCTTAGAAAAATACAAGCTCCCAAAGCTCAACCAAGAAGAATCAAAAAACCTGAATAGGCCAATAACTATAGAAGAAATTGAAACAGCGATCAAAAATCTTCCAGCAAAAAAAAAAGCCCTGGTCGGAACGGCTTTACAGGGGAGTTCTACTAAGCATTCAAAGAAGAACTAAAACCTATGAAACTAGATCACCAACTTACACCATACACAAAAATAAACTCAAAATGGCTAAAGGACTTGAATGTAAGACAGAAAACCATAAAAACCTTACAAGATTCCATAAGCAGCAAAATTGCAGACATATGTCATAGCAATATCTTTACAGACACAGATCCTAGGACAAGAGAGATTAAGGAGAAAATAAACAAATGGGACTACATCAAAATAAAAAGCTTCTGCACAGTAAAAGAAACCATCAACAAAACAACAAGAAAGCCCACTGCATGGGAGAACGTATTTGCCAATGTTATCTCTGATAAGGGTTTAATCTCCAACATTTACAGGGAACTCATACAACTTAACAAAAGGAAGATAAACAATCCAATCAAAAAATGGGCAAAGGACCTAAATAGACACTTTTCAAAAGAGGACATTCAGAAAGCCAAGAGACACATGAAAACATGCTCAAAGTCAATAATCATCTGAGAGATGCAAATCAAAACAACAATGAGGTACCACCTCACACCTGTCAGAATGGCTATCATCAACAAATCAACAAACGACAAGTGCTGGCGAGGATGCGGAGAAAAAGGAACCCTTCTTCACTGCTGGTGGGAATGCAGACTGGTGCAGCCATTGTGAAAACAGTATGGTGTTTCCTCAAAAGATTAAAAATGGAACTGCCATTTGACACAGTAATACCACTTCTAGGAATATATCCCAAGAAAACAGAAACACCAATCAGAAAGGATATATGCACTCCTATGTTCATAGCAGCACAATTTACTGTAGGTAAGATTTGCAAACAGCCTAAATGCCCATCAGCAGATGAGTGGACTATAAACCAGTGGTACATCTACACAATGGCATACTACGCTGCTAAAAAAAGAAGGAATTCTTACCACTTGCAGGCAGCATCGATGGAACTGGAGAGCATTATGCTAAGTGAAATAAGCCAGGCAGTGAAAGAAAAATACCACATGATCTCACTCATTTATGGATAATAAAGTACATTATAACCTGGTGAACAAAAAGATAGATACAGAGGCAGAGAAGCATCGAACAGACTGTCAAATTACAGCGGGAAGGCTGGGGAGTGTTGCGAGGGGGGGGGGAGTGAGAGATCAATCAAAGGACTTATATGCATGCATATAAGCATAACCAATGGACACAAGACACTGGGGGGGTGGGGCAAGGGCATGTGCTGGGGGGGTAGGGGAGGCAGGGGAAAAGTCAATGGGGAAAAAAAGAAGACATATATACTACTATTTGTAATACTTTAAACAAGAAAATAAAATTAAAAATAAACTTACTGAAAAATTTTCAACATTTAAAATTTTTTCACATAAAATAAATGTGCCATGAAGGCAACTGTTTTTCTTAGGTGTCTGATTGGTTTCTGAAACACAAGGAGCAATTAGCAAATAAAAGGAAAGTTGATCTTAGTGGAAAAATGCTTCTGCTATCTGAACCTAATTGCATTACTAATAGTTGAGTCTGTTTTTGAGGAATTGCGTATTCATTTTTTATAAACATTTCCTAAGAACAAAAATATTTCTGAACATATGGGCCATGTCTCTTTTTGGATGTAAAAACTTCTGGCATTTTGCTGACATCATTTTGTTCTGAGTCACTCTCTCATTTGCTATAAACATCATGGTATTTTGGTCAATTAGGAATAACGTAAGATTCTTTGAACATAACATTGCTATCACTCTGTCTTTACCATACGGGTAATGGATTACCCAATGTGTTATCTTCCTAATTATTTTAAATTTATATTTTTTGGTGTATTTATTGTTCCTGAGACAGGTGGTCTGAGTAGATATTTTGTTAAACTCTGAATAAAATGCTACCTAGTCCAATGCTTACCACCTGTTAAATGAAGATGGCCTTGTCTAGGCTTTAAGGGACCTTGTTTCACTTTGCGTTTCTAACTTTATCATTACTCTCAACTCTTAGAGGAGGGGTTGTAACTGAGAACTTGGGATCCTTGCATGGGTATTCCCTTCAAGTCCATGATTCAAGTCATAAATGACCTTTCAAGATCTTGCTCACCATACCCAGTTCTTCTGTGCTCTGGAATTATAACTCAGAAGTCTCACATACATGTACTTAGGTACACACACACACAATTTCATCCTTTCATTAGGAAAAAATTATCAAACACTGATCAAGGTTGTGCAATACATAATAATACAGTGACCAACACAAGCAAAATCTTAGTTCTCATGAAATTTAAATTCTAGCAAGAGGCAGACAAACAAGTAAAGAAAGAAATAATTTCCAGTCTCGAAAAGAGCTGTGAAAATATAAAGCAACTGAAAAAATAGAAAGTATGAAGGGGTGAAGATTACTTTAAGATTAGGCAGTTTTTCTGACTTTTAAGCAGAAATGTATATGATGTGAGGGAGCAAGAAATACTCTGGGTAGAGCAAACAGCAGATGCTAAAACCTGATGTAGTAATGAGCTTAGTTCACTCTGTGAACAGAAAAACATTCCTTGAGCTGGTAGTTGGATTCTGCATGCTAGGGAAACAAGAGATGGAATAGAATATACTTCTTGACTCCAGGAACCCAAAGCTGGGTTTTCAAAAATGGTGAGTAGTCCTTTGGAATCTGATATTCCAAACCCATCATCTATTTCCTCATTCTTCCCAGGCTTTCATCTCAGTGGCCTTATTCTGATTAGTTTCCCACACCAAAGCTAGCTGGCCTCCAGGTTTTCAGGCCAATCCAGCCTACATCCTGCTGTGCACAGTGCCATGTTGGGAGGAGGCAGGTGAAGGGTGTCTATTCACAATGTGAAAAAGATCCAAGCCCCACCTCAAATTCCTTGAATCTTCCAACTGAATTCCACAAATCAACCTATGAAATTCCATAAATCAAGCTGGGTTAACTAAGCAGGGTTTCTCAACCTTGGCACGACTGTCATTTTAGATCACTGCCCTGTGCATTGTAAGGTGTTTACCAGCATTCCTGGTCTCTACACCCAAATGACATTAAAGTCCACCCAACTTGTGAAAATCAAAAATTGTTTTTTAAAAAATCAGCCCTGGCTGGCTTGTCTCAGTAGTTAGAACGTCGGCCCACAGACCAAAGAGTCCAGGTTTGATTCCTGGTCAAGAGCATGTACCTGGGTTGCAGGCCTGATCCCAGCCCGGGTCATGGCTATGCAGGAGGCAATCAATGTTTCTCTCTCACATCCATGTTTCTTTCTCTCTCTCTCTCTCTCTCTCTCTCTCTCTCTCTCTCTCTCCCTCCCTCCCTTCAACTTTCTCTAAAAATCAATGGGGGAAAATAGCCTCAGGTGAGGATTAGTGAAAAAAAAATCAATTGGGTGAAATTTAAAGATCTTATTCAGTGGTTCTCAACCTTCCTAATGCCACAACCCTTTAATACAGTTCCTCATGTTGTGGTGATGCCCAATTTCATTGTTACAAATTGAACATAATTAAAGCATAGTGATTAATCACAAAAACAATATGTGATTATATATGTGTTTTCCGATGGTCTTAGGCGACCCCTGTGAAAGGGTCGTTCGACCCCCAAAGGGATCGCGACCCACAGGTTGAAAACCGCTGATTATTGGCTTTATTCAACAACTCATGATTGGCAGTATCCAAACTCAAGGATAGAAAGGAGCTCCAAAGAGCTAAATAAAAGGGAAGATTTTTATAGGCAGCAGGGAGCAGGAAAAAGGAAGGTATAGTAGCAAAAAGTGAATTGGTTCAGTGAAGATTACTTTCCTTCAGGGGATGGCAGGAATCCACCAGGCAGATGACCTTACTAGTGCTGACCAGGTGATTTCTGATTGGCTGGTTTAAGATTCCGTTTCTGGAAGAGTTGTCACTGTAATTAAGTCTCAGTTTGGTGATGTGGGACTGGAATAACTGACTCCATTTAGGCCTGTTGTCTTGTTTTTTAAAAACTCTACACTGTCCAATGTCCCCTTGGAATATAATCCATCATAAGGCTTCCTGCTGTGTCTGCTGTGTCCAGATCTCAAGCCACTCTTCCCTGTGGGACCACAGAGACTTCCTGTGACATCACCCCCCCCCCGACCCCGCTTGAGGGAAGTAGCTTCTGAACCCTGTATGGAGGGTGAGAGATGGACTTTCATAAATTATCAATACATTTTCATCTTGAAATCCAAATTGATTTCCTATTTTTCTTGCTCTTTAGCTACTCTTGATATTAACATCGAATAACTCATATAGCATAGCACCTACTATGAATCTTAGTTTTATTATCTGTAAAATAAGCATACAATGATGCTCTCGTGGGTATCTTAAGAGAATTAAATAAGAAAATATAGGTAAAGTACCTGACACAAAGTCATTTGTCCATATAGTCATGCAGCCCACAACGAATATTTTTGCGGCCCAGCCAGTATAACAGTATGTAAGAAATTTTGTAACTTAATTTTCACAATATCCTGTTTTACATAATCTATAATAATAAAAGCATAATATGCTAATTAGACCGGACAGTCAAACGACCTTCCGGACGTCATTCTGGACATACTTCAGGATGAAGCCGCGGTGGTAGGGACCAAGGCAGAAGCAGTTAGAGGTGATCAAGCAGGCAGACAAGCAATTAGGAGCAATAAGGCAGGCAGGCATAGTGGTTAGGGGCAATCAGGCAGGGAGGCAAGCAGTTAGGAGTGATCAGGCAGGCAGGCGAGCAGTTAAGGGTGATCAGGCATGCAGGCAGAGTGGTTAGGGGCAATCAGGCAGGCAGGCAAGCAGTTAGGAGCCAACGGTCCTGGATTATGAGAGGATGCAGGTCGAGCAGAGGGGAACCCCCCCACCCTGCCCCGTGCACAATTTCGTGCACCAGGCCTCTAGTTATTAATAACGAACTACAATGTTTGCTAATGACTGATTACTATAATCGTGTTGCGTTCATTTCCCTTACGCGCCTATGCACAGGTAGCAGTGAATATTTTAGCAGCCGATTGCTACGTCATTAGTCTTTTTTAAATGTCTTCATTGATTTTATTTATTGATTATTTTATTTCAAGAATAATGATTTTAAATATAATAATGTTAGAGGATGTCATTAGTTTTGTACTGACTTGTTTGGTGTGCACAACAGGAAATATTTTGCTTTCAGAGAACAAGAAAAATAGGTTTATTTGTGTTATGCTTATTAATTTGGGCAGTTATTCAGTGTCTGGTAAGTTAATGTTCAAGAAAAAATATTAATTTTTATTAAAATGTTCTATTATTTTATGTTAATGATTACTCATTTATTTCAGCCCTTTGTATTCAGCATGTCTCTATTGAAATAAACCTATATTTCTATGAAAATTGAAGCTTTTGTTATTTTGCGGCCCACATAAACCTAAACCTTGTTTATTTGGCCCATGTTAGCCTTTGAGTTTGACATGCTTGATCTGACATGAGCTAAATTAGAAGTGGAGCTAAACAAAGGAAACATAAATTCAAGTTGTTAGTAGGGAAACATGGTGGGAGTGGGGGG